>NC_142868.1:17025108-17335000 GCF_051225735.1 Oryctolagus cuniculus
CCCTTGGGCATTGTCCATATGCATCAGCCCCATTCCTACTTAATAATTCCTTCATTAATATAGATCCCATTTCAACTTTCATATTCTGATTCAACAATTACCAATTTCCTCCTCTTTTAATGCATCATCAGCTCAGATAAATGGCACATACTTCGGCTTACTTCTCTAGTCTCCTCATCCTGGTATCCTCTTAATTTCTCTGTTCTGAATCAGCCCATATGATCAAGACACTCAGAACAGAAGGAAGAGAATGCAATTTAACAGTGGAGAAAAAAAGAAATCCAAGCACATGTTCTCAGAAATACTCCTGTTGACTTGATAACCTCTACGGACATGAAACTATCACATGACACGATAATTGCTCTCTGAAGTAACAATTTCGAGTTCTCAATAAACTAGCATGTATATTTTATGTAAGAAGAAAACAATGACTATAACTAGAAATAGTTCCATCTTATTTGGTTAACATAAAAGTTACAACACCTAAAGAGAGAAGCTTTGATGATCTATAAACACAGATCTTTAACTGTTACTAATAATTTTACCTAAATACAGTTTTTATTGGCTTATTTTTACTTATGTTCAGTACAATCACATAAACTGCTATTTCTATAGGCAAATATTGACAATATATTCGACTCAAGTAATTCTAACTTCCTAAATGCAACAAATGGCTTACTACAAACTAGTAGTGCCTCCTGAAAAACAAAGTACATTTAAATTTCATATAAGGAATTTATTTCTATTTTACTAGTGTTTCTTGCTTTTGTTTTAAGACATTTAGCTTATGATCAAAGGAACCCAAGAATATGAACTCTAACTGGTAAGATAAAGCAGTGGAAGGACTCACTCGAGAAGCAAATACTGTATAACCAATGGATAAATAAAGAATGAAGTGATTGTTTAAATGAGCAATCCTATTTGCAAGGACTCGCCTGGTCTACATATTCCTTTGTCTAAGGATAGTCTGTTTTTCCACATGGTTTGTTTGTTTATTTATTTATTTATTTTTTGACAGGCAGAGTGGACAGTGAGAGAGAGAGACAGAGAGAGAAAGGTCTTCCTTTGCCGTTGGTTCACCCTCCAATGGCCGCCACTGCAGCCGGCGCACCGCGCTGATCCGATGGCAGGAGCCAGGTACTTCTCCTGGTCTCCCATGGGGTGCAGGGCCCAAGCACTTGGACCATCCTCCACTGTACTCCCTGGCCACAGCAGAGAGCTGGCCTGGAAGAGGGGCAACCGGGACAGAATCCGGCGCCCCGACCGGGACTAGAACCCGGTGTGCTGGCGCCGCAAGGCGGAGGATGAGCCTAGTGAGCCGCAGCGCCAGCCGATAGTCTGTTTTAATTTCAAATATCAACAACTCCATTTATGGATTTTAATCTCTTATAAAATAATCAATAATGTTAATTGCATTGTCACTTTTTAAAGATTTATGTATTTATTTGAAGGGTAGAGTTACAGAGATGCAGAAGCAGAGAGAGAGAGAGAAAGAGAGAGGTCTTCCATCCACTGGTTCATTCCCCAAATGACACAAAAGCCAGAGCTGCACCAATCTGAAGCCAGGAGTTTCTTCCAGGTCTCCCATGTGGGTGCAGGGGCCATAGCACAGAGCTGGATCAGAAGTAAAGCAGCTGGGACTTGAACCAGTGCCCATAATGGATGCCAGCACTGCAGGTGGCAGCTTTACCCACTATGCCACAGCGCCTGCCTCTGCACTGTCATTTTTAAAAGATGGCAACATTCAGCAGCAAGTATCTAACAAACAAAACAAGCCAGGACCTCATACTGAGTTTCAGGACACAAATGCAACCTCAACAAGTGATCATCAAAAAGTAATCTTTCCCTGCAGTGAAACCCTTAGAGCTGATAATCCTTGGTGGTAGCCAATGTTGAAAAGTAGTAAGACATACACAGCATCAATGCATGAGATGAAAAATAAGAGAAAGTTGGAGAGAAGAAGGTAAAAAGAGACAGAGGGAAACCTAATTATATGAGACACCCAGGAACTCTGAAATGAAGTCATTTCATCTCAGAGGAACATAAAGAAATATAAAGGAGTCAATTTAAATTTATTACCTGCCTGCTGCTGCTTCAGCTGTTGCTAACAGATGCTCCACAGAGAACCTATGGGGAGAAAAGCATTTTCATACATTCTCCTGGTATGAACCTAGAGAAATGATGTTGAGTATGAATAAAAGGGTAAATATATGGGTTTTGTGCTACCAACTCAATAGTGCTTAACAGCATAAAAGTTCAACAGACATTATTATTAATAAGTAACTGAAAGCCACTATTCCTAAATATTCTAAAAACCTACAGTACATTACAACAAAGGCTAGCATGGATCATAAACAATGGCAACATCATCAATGTCAAAAAGAAATTTCTGTGTCAAGTAAAAGAAACAGCAATATTTGTGTGTGGTGGAGAGGGGATGTTATGTGATACTTTTCCTGTTTAACTTCAATTTATCCAATGGGTGGTGAGAGATACATTTTAATCTTCAAGGTCACATTTAAACATGTCCTTGCTTCTATTCCATGTTCAAAAAGTATACATTAGGTCGCTGCAAATAATATCACACAAAGCATTTTTGCTAATTAGTACAGAAGTATTTCTCCAACTTCCCCAGACAAAAATATGGAGGAGCTGGCATTATGGCACAGCAGGTTAAACCACCACTTAAGACATCAGGATTTCATTTTGGAGTGCCAGTTGGATACCTGGCTGCTCCACTTCCAATCCAGGTTGCTGCTATTGCGCCTGGGGAAGTAGTAGATGATGGCCCAAGTACTTGGGTCACTGCTACGCACAAGAGATACCCCAATCGAGTTTTTGGTTCTCAGCTTCAGCCTGGCCCAGCCCTGGGCACTGCAGCCATTTGAGGAGTGAAACAACTCATGGAAAATATCTTTCCCTCTGTCTTGTCTGTCCCTCCATAAGTCAAACAGATAACAGAAATCATTCATATATATAATATATAATCTTTCATATATAATATACATTATCTTTATATGAAATAAATCTTTCAAATATATAATTTGTGTATTTGTGTAATATATATATATATATATATATAAAGAAAATATTCAAATCTCCAGATAAATTGAACCTCACAGCAGATGGATGTTAAGAAAATTTCAACTACATTTTTCCTTCATGATTTTCAAATCCAATGCTGGGATATTTCTTTCTAATGTTGTTCAGCTTGGCAACTGGATCCATGATTACCAAGCTGTTCTCTCAGATTTATGCAACCATGTTTCACAGAAACAGGGAACAATTCAAAACTGTGATGTAACTCTAGAGTCTTAGAGTTTGATTATACTGCTCAGTGAGCTAATGCTAATATTTACATACCAAGTACTTTTTTCAGTACAGAGTTATGGTTTAAAGTATTATACTAGTGTCTAATCACCTGTATTTGCAGCATAACTCTACCTTTACTAAGCTGTGTGACACTGGCAAGTTACTGAACTTCTCTGTACCAAAACATTGTGTGACATTATTTCTGCATTTGGAGAATGTGGGGTAATTTACATTTTCTTTTTATTTTGCTTTTCTGTTTTCCAATATTTCGACAATAAACAATTTTTTAAAATTAGAAAAAAACTAAGTCATGAAAAGGCATCAAATAAAAAGGAGATATTAGATTAGGCATCGTTTTCAGTGCTATACTTCACAAAACTCAATGTTAATTTTAATCAACATAGTTCTCATTTTTAATCAGCTAATGGAAAACATAAATCAGCCACTCAATTTTTTCAAATAAGTAATTTTGGGGGGCCAAGTGCATATCAAAGTTCCTGATGAACTGATTAAGAATATTACATAAAAATTCATCTACTTTCTCATTATCAAACACTTTTTGCTTTTCATCATTATGCTGTTGAGATTTAGCTGACGGATTCCATTCTAATACATCTAATACTTTTGCTGCAACACCAATACAGTATCATTGTAAACTCAGTACTTATAATTCACAGGGTCCACGCAATTCTTTCTTCATTCTATAATAATAAGCCAACATAAAGTCATCCTCATGATCATATTAAAGTTAATTTCCTACAAATTATATGTCATGCTCATAAGGCATGACTCTGCATTTAGACAGTGCTTATCCGCTAAGAGGCTCTAACCATTGCCTTGTATTTTCTTTATGCATGTATGTCACTCTTGTAAAGAGAGATTCTTTATTTCCAAGGTATCCATTTTCTGATTTTCACTAAAAACTTAGTGTTCTTAAGATCATAAATGTCATGTCCAATCAAATTACTATTCCATTGTCCTCATTATTCAGTCTTTCACCAGTACAAACAAGAGCTGTTTTATGGAAAACCATTCATTTATTCAATCTACTGCTAGGTGCTTAAGGAAGCTGTAAAAATGAATCAAAGCCAACTCTGCATTTATGCTCTCATAAGCCTAAATGGGAAGAGAGATATGAAAACAATCCTCGTGTATCACAGGGCAGTTAAAGCCATGCTTTAGGCAAGTGAGACAGTGGAGAGGGAGGAAAACATGTTCAAAGTAGGCGCTACTAAACGAGGTTATTTGTCAGAGGATAGGAGAGAAAACAAGGAAGCCTTACATTCCAAAGAGAGAAAATACCTGAGCAACAGAGGCATGAATGAGACTGGAGAGACAGAAATTGTAAGAGGAATGCTCTCTTCCTGGCCAGAAGTCTTATTTTTAGTTAGCATATGCAGATTTAACTCCACACACCATTTGGACAACCACAGAATTTTCAACTTAGAATAGAAGAATCACAAGTTAATTCAAATATAAAAGCAAATTTGGCAAGATCCTGTGGTTACTGCCAAACTGTTACCCTGACTCTGCTGAGAACCAATGGACATCTGCTTCTCCTGCCAGTTATTCCCAAGTGGCCTGTTGGAGCAGAGATCCTGCTAATCTATGGAACTGCTGCCACTGTACTGTGCCCGTTATATTTTGTTCATTCTACATCCTATGATAATATTCCGTGCCACTTATAATTAAACATAATTTTAATGCTTGAGAATGCACACACTGGCAGTGCAAGGTATCCAATGTTCAAGAGAGCAGGTCACATGAAGATTTCCTGCATTAGCAATGTGGTGGGAAAGTGGTACCTACAAACAAAAAATGAGAATCTTTGTGGAACTTCTCTCTATCTACTTATCTATCTACCCACCTACTTGTATAGGTACTTATTACATGTCATTTGCTGCCTTAGTCCTCAACTGTCTCCATTTTCCGTAAGCATGATTTCACAGAAATGGTGTAAGTTCTTCAAAGATATTGACTCAGGCCCCACAAACTAAAACAAAAATAATGAACTAAAATTTTAAGTGCTGCTAAAATTCATCTATTTCCAAATCTGAAATCCCTTCTATCAGTAGATAAGGTCCCCAGGACCCAAATTAGAGAGCAAGGCCTGTGAGGAAAAGATACGCTAACGCTCACTTCTGCCTCTCCTTTTCAGGGTAGTATCCTCACTTCTAATACATGTTCAAGTCCATAACCAGTCAAGTCAGATGCTGGGCTTTCAGTTAGTGTATTTATGGACTGTCTCTTTCCAGTAAATTATAACACACCTGAAATCCTATAAAGAAGAAATGTTGAGATTACCATGATGAGCTGATAAGTAATTTGTTGGGAAATGGAGGAGATAAGGTTTAAAAAATAACTCAGAATACCTTACTTCGGAAAGAAAGTTTGCTCTCTCCAGTATCTCAGTCATACATGATTAGAGAACTTACACGTGTAGGTTGGCCAGATACCCAATCTACCTTCTAAAGTGAGCACAATATTCCTACCTAACTTTACATCAACTTACAAAGGAGACATTTTGAGAAAATGGATTTGTCTGGGAAGCTGTTTTGTTGTGGTCCATTACTCTATACTATTAGAAACAGTTTTCCTTACATTTTTAGGGCCTTTTCTTCAGTGCAGGTGGTAAGGTCTCCTTGGCTCATGATCACATTATGTCATTTAGGAAAAGAACTTAGGACATTGCTCAAACAATGTTATATGCAGGTCTTACAGCACAAGGGGCAGACACAACTTGCAGAGGATTCAGATTACACTGTCAAGGTAAAGAATGCCTTATAGACTGGAGAGAAGGCTCTGCAGAGATTCTGAATTGACAGAGAAGCTACAGGAATGATGATAAAGGATATGAGGATTCATGATCAGTGCATCTTTAACTCTTTGATCAGCTATAATTGAACAGACCACAACAGAGCTCCGATAATGTGAGAAATCCATGGAGTGATATATGAGAGCCAATGAGGTGCAGAGATGGTTTGGAGGTCATATAAAGCAGAGTTTCGAGTTCCACAGTTCCAGTTTACTAGGTATTGTCCCTCAGAATGCTTTCTGCTCTTCCCCAGTATCAGGATCATCTAATACAACCCTAAAGTGTTATGAAGAGAGTTGTAAATAGTGCACATGTAGCTGGCATTGTGGTGCAGCAGGTTGGACTGTTGCCTGTAACACTGTCATCCCACATGTGAACCGGTTCAAGTCCTGGCTACTCAGCTTCAGATTCAGCTCCCTGCTAATGTGTCAGGCAAAGCAGCAGATGACGGTCCAAGTGTTGGGCTCTTGCATCCATGTGGGAGACATGAATGGAACTCCTGGTGCCTGGTTTCATCCTGGCTCAGTGCCTAGGCATTGCAGCCATTTGGGGAGTGAACCATCAGATGGAAGATACCTCTCTAACTCTACTTCCAAGTAAAATAAATAAATCTTTTTAAAAATAGTGCATATAAGACACTAGCCATAGGTTTGATATTTAACATGTATGAATTATTATTACAGAAACAGCATTGGGTATCTAGTTGAATTATATCAATTGTAATTCTAAAACAACACTATGTTTCTGCATATTTCTTACGAAATGGCTCATTCCTTTCCAGTGCTCCTCTACAGAACCTCTATGTGGAATTTTTCATGTCTTCAATATCCTCAAACTTTTGGAGTCGTAGGAAAAATTCAGAATTTCTTTCTGTTTTCCTAAGAACCAGCATTACATCCTTGGACATAGCATGGAAGTTTATGCTCAATAAATTTCATGCATCTTACATGTAACTTCTCCGAGTATTGTCACTCCATAGCGAAGAGAGGATGGTGACTGGAAGGTGTCTATTAAATTCCTGCCATTGATTACAGAGACAGCTTGTGAGGCTCACTTAGTAGATGCAAGGAGCATGTGACAGACCCTCCTAGATAAGGAACCTCCATCTAGAGGGCTGAGTGACAACCAGTTCCAAGCAAGTCAGGGCTTTGCATTTCTGGCCTGATACTCTTTTCTCTGCATTATCTTTTCAGCGTCCTCTGTTCAGCCCTTATTCTTTCCTTTCTGGAATGGCTCTGTAAATATTTTAGCTTCATAGAAGTTCCTATGACATGTCAAAATATTCCAGCTCTATGTTTACTCAGCCTAACTCAGTGAGCAAACCTGGTAAATCTTGGATATTGTTTGTTTGACATGTCTGCTTTCACCGTCTTTTGACTCCTAATATTATTGTTAAGGATTCACGGGTTTCATTTAAACCAATAATTCTTCATCAAAACACAAATCCAGAAAATCTGACCTCTTAGTAAATATTTCAAAACTACACATATATATAAAGCTCCAGCTCCCTACTTTTCTTCGACTCCCTGTCACAACATTCACCACGTGTATGAATAATCATCTGGAGCTGGTGCTTGGGAACGTGGCTGAAAAATGGGATTCCTCACATTCGGAGCTAGAAACCACGCATAACATATTCACTGAACAAAGCAAAGACGCAAGCACTATCCATAGCGTGCCTCACTCAGCCCCAGGGCAGACATCCGCCCTCACCCTCAGAGAGGTGGCCGTTACCACTTTGGAAGAAGGCCCAGTGATCTTTGCATTAGTGTATCTGAAACAAATGCTCTTGCTTTATTTTATCTCATCTTGTCTGTGGGTGAAAGCAGAAGACACCAAATCAACATTCCTTCACACTAATTGTTTTTTCCTCATAAGGTGGTTTTGGGGGTTGGTGCTGTGGCATAGCTGGTAAAGCCACTTGCTGCAGTGCCAGCATCCCAATCAGGTGCTAGTTTGATTCCCGGCTGCTCCACTTCTGATCCAGCTCTCTGCTATGGCCTGGGAAGGCAGCAGAAGATGGCTCAAGTACTTGGGCCCCTCTACCAAGTGGGAGACCCAGTGGAAGCTCCTGGCTTCTGATTGGTGCAGCTCTGGCCATTGTGGCCTTCTGGGGAGTAAACCAGTGGATGGAAGACTTCTCTCTCTCTGCTGCCTCTGTATAACTCTGTCTTTCTAACAGATAAATCTTTTTTTTTTTTTAAAAAAAAAGAGTGGTTTCCACTCAATCTATTCAATATTCCATTCAATTCTGACAAAGACTGGGTTTCTACTATCTTCTTGATTTCCAGTTACTAATAAACTACCTGGCACACAGCAGGCAGGAAATAAATGATACAAAATTGACTTACTAATTAATAAATCAGAAGTCTTCGGTACTAAAGCAAAGACAATAGATCCTCATTAACCTTTTCTGGAAAGAATACAATGCAAAGGAATCTGTCACTGACATGTACTGTTTTTGCAGCAAAAAAAAAAAAAATCCTATGTTAGTGAATACACACCATCTTCCAACTCTACGGTAAGGAGTCTGTGGACAGCAGTGGTATGTCTCATAACATCCTTAATTTTGATGCTTAGTTCCAAAGCATCTGGGACATCGGGACACGTTAGCCAGAAGATGGTTACTTGCTCCCTTTCTCCTTTCAAACTCCTCACAGACAAGTAACAGAACAGTACCACTGGAGCGACCTGTGTCTGAGGCCCGCAGAAGAGCAGTTGTTCTCTCGGTAGCCAGCCTCCACAGCCTTTGCATTCTCTCAAATCAGCTCTAAATCTTACGAATAAACCGTACTTTAAGTGTCTATAAACAGCAGCACATGAAACGCTTGTCTAGGCATAAAGATGAGTCTCAGGTACCAGGGGAGGGTGAGTGATGTTTTTGTCAGGTTATGGAAAGACAGAGCATACATTAGGAAAATCATCCCAAGACAGGAATTCTGAAGCTAGGAATGTGTCCAAATGGCCCTGGGGAATATTGACACTTAATGCCAGTGTTGGGTTCCTGCCTCTAGGCAACATTTGCTGACACTTTAACATTAGATTCTATGTATTTGTGATAAAAACTCAGCACTCCCAATTCTTTCACATATAAGTTATTACTCTGCATTGTGACAGCTTGTCTTTTTTCTTTCTCCAAATGTTTGCTGAGAAATTACTCTGTCTACCAACGTTTATATGGTGGCCACTACAATGCCTGACACAATGCAGATAAGCAACACATTCTTTTAATCAATCAGTCCTGATTTCTGTCTGCTGTGCTTAAGAACATTCCCATTAAATTCCAAGTTTGCTTTCTGCGTGCTTAGAAAAGTTCATTTTTTCCATTACCAAGAAAAATCTAATTTTCTTTTGCCACAGCTTTCATCTCTCTAGAGAAAGGGACTCTATAGATTAAATTTGGTGCTACAAAGTACAGAAGTATAGTATACTGAGGCAGGTGTTTAACTTAGCAGTTAGGATACCAGCTAAGACATCTGTATCTCTGAGAACCTGGGATGAATTCTTAGCTCTGGCTCTTGATTCCAGCTTCTTATCAATGCAGATCCTGTGAGACAGCAGCTGGATGCCTCAAGTAAGTAGGTTCCTGCTACCCACATGGAGATGTGGATAGAGTTTCAAGCTCCCATCTCCAGATCTGGCCCAGCCTCAACCACTATAGGCATCTGAGGACTGAATTAGCAGCTGGGAGTGTGCTTTCTTGCTCTCTCTCCCCACCCTTCTCTGTCTTCACACTTCAAATAAAATAATATGCTAATCCGATAACTGTTACTTCTCAAGTGTGTTTTCAGCCAATATACTTGAATGTTTAAATATAAACAGTCGGGTACAGCTAAAGTCTTTCGCCTGTTTCAGCTTATTTTGTAGGATGACAGCCTATAATGTCACATCCTGAAACACAACCAGTAAAAAGGTCAGACATTTCCATAACATACCTCCACTTGGCATCTGTTGTACTATACTCTGCTGGTTTGGATCCTACGCAATGGCTCTACTGGCTCAGGCTCCTAGATTCCTGTCTTTCCAAGATTAGTCCCAGATCCCCTCTCTACTCCATCCACATTCACTTTCTATATAATCTCATCCCAGCAAACACTGATAATACCTAAATATAAGTCTCTGGGTCTCTGAATTCAAAGTCCCATTTGAATGTGTAACAGGCATTTCAGAACCAACCAACACAGAACACCAAATCTTGCCTCATACCTGTTCTATGAAGAGTGCTTCCTATCTCTGGAAATGGCAACGTCATTCTTCCCCATGCACAGGTCATAACAAAACAAAGCCTTGTCCCTCCCACTTCACATCTAATCCATCAGCAAACGGTCTTGCAAAATTAAGTGCATCCTCCTGCAGCTACCCTCCAATCTTGCTCCCAACCGCCTTGATTTATTGCCTTTTAATTGCAACAGTTACTTAAAGGACATGTTTGCTTCTGCCCTTGCTCCCTACAGCTTATCCTTAGCACAAGGATCATTATAATCTTTCTAAAAACAAAATTTGGACCATGCCACACCTCTGCTCCAGTCAGTCCAAAGACTACCCATCCCAAACAGAGAAAAAGGCACCTAGACCACCCACATCTTTTGTTTCTGATTCCTCTATGACCTCATCTTCACTATTGATTCCTTGCCTACTTTGAGTTATAGAGATGTGACATTCCTTCAAAGAATCAAGTCACTTGCTCAAGTAATTTGCCCTTGATTTCCCCAACATGGGACTCCTTTGTAAGAGAACTCCAAGTCTCATTGTCTTACCTCCCTCAGCCTTCACTTCAAGAGTCAACATTCAACAAGCCTTTCCCAGGCCATCCTATTAAAAATGAGATTCCTGGGGCGGCTTTTGATGCAGCAGTCAAGTCACGGCTCAGGATACTCACATCCCATATCAGAGTGTCTACTTTGAGTCCCAGCTACTCCATTTCTGATCCAGCTTCCTGTTCATGCACACCCTAAGAGGCAATGCTGAAAGCTCAAGTAATCAGTAATTCCCACACACATGGGAGACCCTGTTTGGGTTCCCGGCTTCTGGCTTGATTTAGCCCAACCCTGGCTGTTGTGGGCCTTTAGAGTGTAAACCAGAGTATGGAAGGTCTCTGTACCTCTCAACTAAAATGAATATTATATTATTATTTTAGATTTATTAAATTTATTTATTAAATATTTATTAAGAGGCAGAGTTAGAGAGAGGGATCTTCCATCCGTTGGTTCACTCTCCAAGGGCTGCAACAGCCAGAGCTGGGCCAATCTGAAAGCAAGAACCAGAAGCTTCTTCTGGTTCTCCCAGGTGGGTACCAGGGCCTCAAACACTTGGGCCATCTTCCATTGCTTTCCCAGGCCATTATCAGGGAGCTGGATCAGAAGTGGAGAAGCCAGGACTCAAACAAGAATCCATCCAGGAAGTCAATGTTGCAGGTGGAGGCTTAATCTACTATGCCACAGCACTGGCCCCTAAAATAATATATTTTAAAAACAATTTTAGGTGCCGGCACTGTGGTGCAGTGGGTTAACACCCTGGCCTGAAGCACCCGCATCCCATATGGGAACCGGTTTTAGTCCTGGCTGCTCCTCTTGGAAGAATCCAGCTCTCTGTTATGGCCTGGGATAGCAGAAGATAGCCCATGTCCTTGGGCCCCTACACCTGTGTACAAGACCTAGAAGAAGCTCCTGGCTTCAGATCGGCACAGCTTTGGCTGTTGCAGCCATCTGGGGAGTGAACCAGTGGATGGAAGACCTCTCTCTCTTTGCTTCTCTTCTCTCTGTGTAAATCTTTCAAATAAATAAATAAATCTTTAAAAAATAATTTTATAAAACTTAAAATAATTTGAAATTTTTTACACTCTACACTCTCTATCCCCCACCCCCCTTTTTTCAGTTTTAAGGAATTATTGATATGTTCGATTCTCAGGGTCATAGCAAATGCATGATAATTATTAAAACACAATTTTTACCGATTATGTTAATATGATACTAATATAAAGAGAATAGTCAATGTATTCCACAAATTCAAGTCTACAAATGACACTTCCCTTCTTTATTCCCTCCCTCCCCTTTCTTTTTAAAATTTTTGAGATACCATATTTTAAATTTACATTAAACAGGCTTCATAGTCTATTAAAGAAAGTATTCAACAAGTAAAAGCTTAAAAAATTAATTCAGCAGACATATAGGCAAGGGCTATAAACAATTATCAAGGGAAAAGATGTCCATTTCACTGATATACAGTTAAATAATGAGTTCTTTTTTTCTTCCGAGAACTTCTTAGGACACCATAATATTTTAGTGTCCTAATTTCATGCCATTCCAAACAGAACTCATCTAACCAATATTTCCACATACCAGCATTCTCCTCCTTAACCCTGACAACTTTCTCCTGACCCCAAACAGAAAGGCAGGTTAGAGTGCGATTGTCCTGTCTTCACACTGGACAGTCATGAAGCCGTTCTTTCTCCACAATACCAGTGCTGCAGTGTTTCTGTGTACAATGCACGGTGGCCATACCTCGTTTGGAAATGGTTCTAATTCTTCTTCAATTTTTTTATTTAAGATGAACAACTTTCATGAATTTCGTATACAGATTCTGGAGCATAGTCAAACTTCCCACCCTACTCTCCCTCCTCTTTCCTTTCTTAGTCTTTTAATTTTGAAACATGCAAGTGCACTGGTTTCCTGAATTTTTGTTTATCTGTGGTCTCTCTCTCCCCTTTAGAACCTAAGCTCCATGAGTGCAGACTTTGTCTTCTGTTATGGGTAAAGCAGGAATTGTGGCCACAAACTGATGTTAAGATGCTGAAACTCTGCTGTGTTAATGTTAAGTGTTGATGGACTGAAGGTGGAGACTTGCTCTAATTATGGTGTCTGAGAAACAGGTCTTTAGTTTGTTGAGGTTGTGCTTTGGAGCATGGTTCTCACCAGAGAGTTGGCTGTTCGAGTTCAAGTCCCGCCTGGTTATTCTTTGTCTTCTTGGCTCATCATGTGATAATCCCTCCACAACCGTCATGACAAGTTTCTACCAGATGCTAGCGTATGGATCCACCTGATACTGAACTGTAACTTCTAAACTGGAAACTGAAAAAATCTTTTCTTTCTCAAGAAGCCCCTCTCTAATGTTTTCTCTCTAGTGATCAAAGTGGACTTTGAGCTGTTGACTGAGCACATCCCACAATGCCTGGTCCACATGAGGCCTCAATAAATACTTAATACATAAATAATTACAGATATAAATCTGGTTAGGAATCATTTGGGGTCCTTGGTAGCCTTTTTCCTTAGTCACTTACTTCCAACCAATGGCATCCTAACAGACACATAACCTTTTTAATACATTACTAGAGATATTTTTGCATGGAATTTTCCAGGCTTAACATAAATTAAAAAGGAACACAGAATACATAAATGACTACACAGAATAGATGCTGCTATAAATCAGCTGGTCCCAGTACTCTCCTAGGAAATATAATTTGTTGGAAGCACATTATTATTCTACAAGCAACCTTTATGGGCAAAATGCAAGACTTTTGTGACAATTATTTCACCATGCAACTTCACATTAATACAAAGTAAATATTTTGTTATGTTCTATATAACTACAATTGCAACTTTATATTATTTTCATGAATGAATACTACTGAAATAGTATTGATAGAATAATTTTTAAATCAAATCATGCTCATTCTAGTCAAAGTTTTCTAAAAACACAAAGCAGAGGCTTACAAATTTTTATCTTAAGCTATTAAAATGTAATTAGATTTATAAATTAAATACATGTTTCATATTCTAAGTTCTACTTTCATTTGAATCTTATAAAACAAAAACATGTATGCTATCGATCCTATTATAAAAGTCAAGGCTTAATCAAAACATTTGATAGTTTAATAAACCCCAAATCAAATAAGTACTCATTAATAACCAGTTGTTTCAGAAAGATATTGCTTGCTTGCTTCCCATCTAGCAACAATCACTACCCCTCTCATAATCTGATGCCCAGTATCTTAAAAACACATATTTTATATTTTTGCTTGTTTCAGGTAGACAGTAAGTCTGAAATATGCCAGATGGGGGCCAGCGTTGTGGTGCTACATGTCAAGCCACCAAACCTATGATGCCAGCATCCCATTTCAAGTCCTGGCTGCTCTGTTTCCAGTCCAGCTCCCTGCTAATTAATGATCCCGACAAAGTAATGGAAGACATCTCAAATACTTGGGTCCATGTCACCTAAGTGGGAGACCCAAATGGAATTCCTGGTTCCTGGTCTTGTCCTGGGGAGTGAAACAACTGATAGGAGATCTGTGGTTATCTGTATTTCCCTCTGTCACTCTGCCTTTCAAATACATAAAATACATCTTAAAAACTATTCAGGGCTGGAGTTACTACTTAGCAGGTAAAGCCACTGCTTGCAATACAGAATCCCATATGGTGCCAGTTCATGTCTCCCTGCTCCACTTCTGATCTAGCTCCCTGCTAATGGCCTTGGGAAAGCACCAAAGGGCAGCCCAAGAGTTGGACTCCTGTTCCACTTAGGAGACCTGGATGAAGCTCATGGCTTTGAGTTGGCCCAATTTTTGTAAAAGATTGTGGCTATCTGGAAAGGGAAATGCTGGATAGAAGCTCGCTCTGTCTCCCTCTCTCTCTTTCAAAATCAATCAATACATCTTTACAAATATTCAGTTGTATAAGATAAACATAAAATTCTTTAGAAATGAACAGAAAAGTAAATGTCTGACTGAAGATATCTTACTGATTGAAGAACCGGATTCCAAAACCAAGTCCCAAATCTTAGACAGCTTCAACTTAACTCATCATTAACACCTGACACTTTAGTAATTAGAATTTTTCACATTGTCTTTCCCCTGGAATGTGAGCTTCATGGAGAAAATAATTCCATGTTGTGCTTCCCACTAAGCCTTTGGGTCACACAGTTGGTACACCAGGCATGTTCAGGATGAATATGGGAAAACAAGCAGCAACTTGGAATGGTGGATTGCTGAGTCATACCTGTGACAGCAAAGAAAGGATATTTATTTATCAGCCTATGATGTTTATGGAAGGAGGAGTCTAAGACTTGGAGGTATAAACAGTATGGAAAACAACTTTCACAAGGAAAAAACAAAAAGTTAAACAAAAACACTGTGATCCTATGAGAAAAGTACATTTGACACTGAACTGCCAGACTCCTTTGTTAGACATTTGCTCAGTGGAAATTTTACTCTGATTCCTATTGGCTCTGAAATGGGAATCTTCAAAGTCAAAAACTCCTATGGTAGAAGACACGACATCAGTCACTCAGGCATTGTGTTCATGCAATTTATGAATCTATTCCAACAACGGACATCAAACTCATGATTGAATCCACCATGGAATCACCCCTGTTGGTGAGACAGGATTCTCTGTTGTTACACAATATTGGTAGAAATACTTTTTCTAGTATTATTGATCATCTTCACATGGTAGGAGGCAGGCGCACAAACATGCACGAACACACACACACACATGAACCTACATATGAAAGATAAAGCAGATTTCTGTTGTAATACTTCTCTTTTTAAAATATTTATTTTTTTGAAAGGCAGAGTTATAGAGATGCAGAGACAGAGATAGGTCTTCTATTTGCTGGTTCACTCCTCAAATGGCCGCAACAGATCCTGGGCTGATCCGAGACCAGGAGCCAGGAACTTCTTCCGGGTCTCCATGCGGGTGCAGGGGCCCAAGGATTTGGGCCATCTTGTACTGCTTTTCCAGGCCATAGCAGAGGGCTGGATAGGAAGAGCAGCAGCTGGGACTCAAACTGGTGCCCATATGGGAGTCTGGCACTGCAGGCAGTGGCTTTACTAGCTATGCCACAGTGTTGGCCCCTGCCATAATATTGTAAAAGATAGAAGTATGCTTTCCACATCATGACAGCTGAGGGAAAATGTGGAGGAGGGTAAGGAAGATCTGAAGGTCAGGAATGTTTGTGTGAGTAGTTATGACAAACCATGTCACACTCAGGTCAAAGAAGTGCATGATACCTGGCAAAAATAAGGTGCCACAGGTGCTGTTTCCTATCTCCATGTTTTTTTACTGAACGAATATATTTTTCAGCACCAACCTCGTATATTACCTGACATTATAAAGGCTCAAACCTTAAAACTTTAGTGATATTCAAAAATCCAAAGATTGCATGGTTATACTTCACAAGTCTCTAACTAGCAATATTTTACATAGATTTCTGATAGCTAGGACATAAATCATGATTAACTTAAACACATGATTATCTATAAAGTACCACCACCTTACTCTGTCAAAAAGAGGCCCTGCTTTGTATTTTTTCATGCACTCAAGTGTCCAAAAGAGCTGACAATCTTGCTGTATAGATATGAAGTGCCACAAAATTCAGTAAAGCTAAGACAGGCTGACCTTCAGAGGCAAGATAGATCCCAGAACTCAATGAAAGATCTCAGAATCCTCAGTTGAGCATTATTACTTATGTCTCACACATTCCAATACTCTTATGCACATTTATTTAATAATCTTTACTGTATAACCTTGGCTTTGATCTTAGTCGCATCATCAGTTGGTCACTTACCTCTTCTGTTTACCATTTCAAAAGATATGTTTAGGGGCTGGCGCTGTGGTAGAAGTTAAGCCACCACCTGCGATGCTGGCATCCCATATAGGGGCCAGTTCAAGCCCTAGCTGCTCTACTCCCAATCCAGCCCCCTGCTAATGCACCTAAGAGCATCAGAGGATGACCCAAATCCTTGGGCCCCTGGTCCCACATGGGAGACCCATAAGAAGCTCCTGGCTTCAGTCTGGTCCAACTCCAGCCGCTGTGGCCATTTTGGGGGTAACATGAGAAGATGGAAGATTCTCTGTGATTGTCTGTCTCTTCCTCTAATTCTTTCAAATAAAAAAAAAATTTTTTTAAAGAAGATGAATGCTAAGTTCACAGGATACAGATATCCATTTTTTAAATAAAAATAAAAATGTATATTTAAACATAATACATCAGGAAATAAGACAGCTAAGTAAAAAGAATTAATTTAACAGATCTATTTAAAATTATATTATGTTAGAAGATCTTTCCAGTGCACCACCTGGAAGAATGAAATGGTATTTAATTGGAAAAACGATATAAAGCTTCTCAAAACAATAGCTCCTGATCTTTAGATATGAGCTCTTTTAAAATATGCTAAGTGATTGTCCCATCTCTCCTTAATTACCAAATTAAATTCCACAGAAGTGAGAAAGCAGAGTAGTACTATTATCACCTACTGTATTCTTTCTGGCTGCTATAAATCTGTGCATTTTTGTTTAACTCTCATACTAAAATATTCAATTTTGCCCAACATCAATGTAGTTATTTAATAGCAGGGAAGATGTAGAGTTGAATTCAAAGCTGGAACTTCCTTCATTCTACCACTTAATGATGCTTTCAGTAGTTTATTCCTAAAGAAGATTCCCTCTCCTCATCCCTTTCCAGCAACAACCTGCTATCTTGAAGTACTGCCTCAGCAATTACTCCCAAGGTATACTCCTTTCTCAGGGTGGCGACAGGGGAAGGAGGTTGCCAGTGTTGGAAAGTAGCAGCCTGTCAATCCCTGCTCAGTCTCTCAAGCATCATCAGGGTTCCAATCACACAAAGTTAAACAAGGGAAAAGCAACTTAAACAGAGAGGTTTACTATGTTATAATTCTATTTCTATATGATTTCAACTAACCAAAATCACTGAAAAAGTATGTTGACATTAAATATAACAGAATTTAATAAAGAATGGCTTACTGAAATGTCTATGCTCTCCCATCCCCAGTGAAGGAGGTTGGAATCTCAACCCTGGGAGGAAGGACGAGGAGTTCCTTGAGCAATCTTCTCCCTAGGTACAATGGTAGCTCCATATGCCTACTCCATCTATATGCTTTATAGCTCTCTGCATTTTGTACACGCCAATCCCAACTTTTAATTCCTTGTTGTGATTAATCATCCTTTCTATTAATGTCACCGGTTCAAACCACTGTGTGGTTTCTCATTCTCAATTAGTTTTAGTTTAGTTTCAGTGACCTGAAACTGAAACAGCGGATTGTAAAAAGGTATGAATTTAGATGATATTGATATACTGCTAGAAGATTTCTCAGAAGCTCTAATGAATAGCAATACATGTCATAAATTTAAAAGAAAACATCACATACAGTGTCTCACACACTTACAGTAATACATGCACACACATAAAGGAACCAGACTGAAGTTCTGTGGGGTACCTATAGGTACACGAGTGCTTTAACCCAAAGCATTGTCTTCATAATTCCACCAGGTGGAATTCAGCCTATGTGTATTCATTGGGAAAGACAAATGTAATCTTTGAAAGTGGATGATTTTTCTCTTTAGTATTTTGATAAAAGAAGCCATGTAATAATGTTTTTGAACATTTTCCAGTCCTTATGTACCTAAGTGAGACAGCACCTGGTCATGAATAACCATGTCTTGCTGTAGCAGGGAGAGCAGGATTCTCAGAATAGAAAGGGAGGTCAACTCCCCCAGTGAGTACAGCAGAATCTTGGAGGGGGCCTTGCAAACATTACCCCCTTCCAGTGATACTACTTCATATTCCCTATTTGAGAATTCCTGGTTCATAATAGTTGGGCTTTCCCATAAATGTGTATGACGTCCATGGTAAGCTGCAGACATAATTAGATTTTTGACTCTGCAGTTTCACATGGTATCATTGGGGAAAAGACCTCACAGAGGCCTCTGCTTTTAGAAATGGATGACATAAGTAATAAGTGTCAGACACTATCAGAATCTGGAGCTCTGACACACTGCAGGACAGGGCATTGGGGGAAGCTATTATTACCTTTCATGTACATTCTCCAAAATATTGTTAAGGAAATGTAATTACCAGCGAGGAGGCTCATTTATCCCAATTATTCTGGACTACCAAACAAACCCAACATGTAAACAATTTAGATAAGGATTCTAATAGTCTAGCTGTGGCAAGTGTCTGCAATTTGTTACACAGTGCAATCATGCTTAGATGGGCGGTGCTTGAAGTGTCGTGTCAGCTGAAAACACTTGGAGAAGACAACCATAAGTCAGGTTGAGTTTTAATAAAGCCCCCAAACCACAAACAATGGGATTTTCATCTACTAATTACAAAGTAGAGTCCAGCAGCATTCTTATAATAAAGATTCATCTAAGTCATTAAAACAGAAAATATAGAAGAACTACAGGAAGCTTCAGAAAATAATTTTGGATTCATTACATTGGTATTTGGGTTAAACATAAAACAGTCAATTCAAGCTCAAATGATCTGAGTCACTGTGGTGTGATCAATACCGTGTTATGAGAAAGGGATACAAGTAATGCATTAGACCTCAATAAATGGCCTCAGCTGGTAGACCAAAACAGTTTAGAGTGGTTATATTTAGATTATTTACACAGGGAAATGTACAATAAAGTTCCAAAAGTATAATTGAATTTTCAAAAGCTACAGCCCACGTATCCATATCCTAAAGTCACACTTAAGATATTTTCTAGAGAAACTGGAATTCACCCAAAAGAGTAAACTGAGTCTCTGACAGGCAGAGTGGACAGTGAAAGAGAGAGACAAAGAGAAAGGTCTTCCTTTTTCATTGGTTCACCCCCAAATGGCTGCTATGGCCGGCGCACCGTGCTGATCCAAAGCCAGGAGACAAGTGCTTCTCCTGGTCTCCCATGCGGGTGCAGGGCCCAGGGATCTGGGCCATCCTCCACTGCACTCCTGGGCCACAGCAGAGAGATGGACTGGAAGAGGAGCAACTGGGACAGAATCTGGCGCCCCGACCGGGACTAGAACCCGGGGTGCTGGTGCCGCAGGAGGAGGATTAGCCTAGTGAGCCGCGGCGCCAGCCATCTGATATTTTTTTATCAATGGAGTATTTGCAGATAGTATGAGATTCATGGGAAGAGCCATTGTTTGGAGAAGCTCTTTCCTTATGAAATGGAATGGGTCATTCCTGCAAATTGGGATCAGTGGAAAGAGAAACTTCTAACTTGCTTATTTCATGCAAAATTTGGCTACCTTCATTCATTACCTTAACTTGTATTTGCTGAGTATCTTCGGTGTTGTAAACACCAAGTTAAATACTAAAGAATTTCATAGTGAGATAATGCCCTTTTCCTCAAGAAGCCCACCAGCGAACAGACAAGACAGGTAAATGAAGAATTAGGTCGGGTAAGCACCATCATAGGCACAACTACAGAGTGCTGTGGGAGTGCAGAGACAAAGATGACACTGGCACTGTGTTGAATTCAGCTGGACTCAGCTTGTGAGAGCCAATTGCTAAATTTTCAGCAATTTTGTAAGGCAGCCTCTGAACACAGTGATTATTATAAAGTAGACAAAGTTATGATTAAACAAATCAGACTTAAAACAAAGGCTATGAATACCATCCAATTCTAATTTTTCGTTGTCTTATACTATTATCTATGCACTTGACATTATTTAGTTGGACCCTATCTGTATGGTCTGCTACTATGCATGTATTGTCAACTCCATGTTCATTGGCATCATTTTGGTAGCTTTGCTTGGATGGCACTATGTATACCAGGGAATATAGCAAAAACACCACAACATTTTCTTGGTTTTGACTTTCTGCAGAGAGTCTGCTGCTAAACACGCATTTACATACCACTAAGAATATCTGTCTAACCTAGTCCCTTGCTGATCATGGTCAGGGAAAGTCCTTTGAAAGAAGAGAAAGAAAAGTAAATGAATTATCAAAGAATGAGGACTAGCCTGGATAAGTAAAAGTCTGAACCAGAAATGCTAGTGAAGTTATCCTAGCTTCTCTCACCTCCTCCAAATCTAAGTCACTGCCTGTCATAGTCATGAAAGTCACATATATTCTATCATTCTTGGAGCCCCTATGCAGCTACATTTTTCAGCCTCCTTGACTTAGGATTGACCAGGTGACTTGAATTTGCAAAGGGAATCTGAACAGAAATTAAATCAGTTGCTTCCAGGGTGAAGGTTTTAGAGTGTGCGATTTGCTGTGTTCATCTCCTAATGTGGAGACTCTGGAAGCATTCAGCCTAGGGCTCCAAATGACACTAATGAGCAGTTTCTTTTTAATTCCTACTTTGATTGGCCATGCATCCTGAGCAAGTAATAAACTTGTTTCAAACCACTAAAATAGTTGGGGGTGATTCTGTTATTCCAGCTTTATCCAATCCATATTATTTCAAGCTCCTATTAATCTCTTACTGTAAACACCATACAATACCCACCTAACTTCCTGTCCCACTGCAAGTCTCAGAATTCTTCAATCTTCAACAGTGAATGAATCAAATGCTCTTCTACTTAACATCTTTAAATTGCCCCCAACACAAATGGGATGAATCTAAACAAGTTAGAATTGCATTTTCAAAGTTCTTAATGCTCCGGCCCCTAATATTTATGTTCGAATAACACTGAAGATTGAGTTTCCAAGATAGATCAGCTGGTATCCAAACTCTCAGATGAGGGTAGAAATTGTGAAGCAGCAGCTGAACCACCCCTCAGGATGCCTGCCGCCCAGACTTTCGTACCTGATTTGCTCATGGCTGCTCTTCTTCTGATACAGCTTCCTGTAAATGTGCATCATGGACAGCAGCAATGAGAGCTCAAGTACTCTGGTCCCTGCCATCCATGTCTAAGATCTGGATCGGATTCCAGCTCCTGACTTTAATCTTGCCCAGAACTGGCCATCACAGGCATTTGGTGATGGGGGTGGGGGGTACTGAATGGGTGTGCTCACCCATATAGTGCTCTGCTTTTCAAAAAAAAAAAAAATTAAAGGAACACTCAGATGCTGGAGCTTTATGTTTTCCAATTCTTCCTTTTAACGAACTCAAGCTCATTATCAAGCACCAATTATGTTACTTCATAAATGAGCCTCCAAGAAAATCAGCTACTTTTTCCTTTTTCTAGACATTTTCAATGGCACTACAATCACATTTCTGACAGCAGTGATCTTAGGACACTATAAACACTTCCATGTATTTCTCTAGCTAGGCATAACATTCTGCTATCTATTTTTGTGCGCTCTCAACTTGACACATAGGGTTCATTAAAAGCTCAGATGCAACATATCAAGTAATCATTAATTCTAAATAGGATCAGCTAGGGAAGTGTGGGGAGCAACTCGGACTAGACTAAGTTACTGGAATTAAGACTTATTCTATGCATCTGCTCTCCCACAATATGGCGCTGGGAGAGGAGGAAACAGCTTCTACACAGCCGCCTCCAGTTCGACCAATAAACTGCAGGACCTGCTCCTGATTGCAGGAGAGCAGCGTGCTCGGCGTGTGGATAACAGAGTTGGGATTGGTGGAAGAGGACTATAAAGGAGGAGAGAGACAACATGCACCAGGAACATCTAAAGGGAACATCCGGATAACATCTGAGTAGCCCCCGAGAGAGCCGGCTGGCGGTGTGCCACTCCCCCGCGGAAGTGGGGAAAGTGGCAGGGGGAACAGCCCTTCCACGGAGGTGGAAGGATCGGCAGCAAACCCGGGGAGGGCCGAGCAGACAAAAGAACAGCGCAGGGTCTAGTGTCGTTCCTCCACGAAGGGGGGGAGCGACAGGGAAGAATTTTCCCCTTGGTTTTCTGGACTTTAACATTGTATCTTATATTCCTGCCAGAGCTGTAAAATAAAGTTCTAATCATATACTCCCATCCTTTCAATTGAGACATAAACACCAATGCTACAGATGCCTGGTGATCTACTGCCTACTCAATGACCAAGTCAGAAAATAAACCAAGGTCTCAATCCCCACAGGAATTGTCACTTCCCTGTCCTGAGTGTCCTATTGTGTATATAAAGTTATCCAACATGGACCAATTTAAAGTTCTTATTATTGCTGGGGCTGGCACTGTGGTATAACAGGTAAAGCCATCACCTGCAGTGCTGGCATCCAATATGGGCACCAGTTTGAAATCTGGATGCTCCACTTCCAGTCCAGCTCTCTGCTATGGCCTGGGAAAGCAAAAGATGGCCCAAGTCCTTGGGCCCCTGCACCCACACCAGGGACCCAGAAGAAGCTTCTGGCACCTGCCTTCGGATTGGCACAGCTCCAGCCATTGTGCCCAATTGGGGAGTGAACCAGCAGATGGAAGGCCTGTCTTCTCTGTGTAACTCTTTCAAATAAATAAATCTTTAAAAACAAAGTTCACATTATTACCTTTCATGCCAAACTATACCAGAGAAAAAATTATTATTTTACTACTATTTTTCTTTTTCAAGAAACAAATGAATTTATTTTTATTTTAAAAACAGATGGACAAATAGGTCTTCCATCTAAGGGTTCACTTCCTAGATGTTCACAACAGTCAAGATTGGGCCAGGCCAAAGCCAAGAGTAAGGAACTCAACCTGAATCTCCCATATAGGACCCAAGTATGTGAACCACCATCAGCTTCTTCCCAGGGTGTACTTTATGACAAAGTTGTAATCAGAGCCAGCACTCAAACCCTAGCATTCCAATATGGGATGTGGGCATCCCAAGGGCCATTTTAACCACTGCACCAAATGCTCATCCTTTTCCCTAATAATTTGTATCTATTTTCATAGGCCATTTTGAAAAATTATTTTACCTTTTCTTCAGTGTGCATAAAGTTTATTGGAAATCACTGTTATTTCTGCATTGCCAAATATAATTCTTGAAGTAGACATCCCACAAAAAAAGTAAAATAGTTTAAGTTTCAAAAATTTCAAAATGAAAGAAATGAGAAAAGTCTCCCAGTACAAGCTTGCCGCTGACAGGTTATTTATAAATGAGATTCTGAATTTCAACACTGTGTAATAAAGAGCACACAGCTACAAAGTGGCCATCACAGGAATACGCTCAGAATTCTCACCTCTCAGACCAGAGTTCTTCTTCCTACAGAGTTCATTTTTATTTTATTGTTATTCCTGGCCACTGTGGCCTTACAGCTTGGGGCCCAAGAGTATTCTGAAGCTAAATAGTAAGAGGGATAAACTGCTATCTGCTTTGAATTTAAATACAAATAATAGGAATAAAATGAAGAAAAAAGCTTTGTAAAGTCTAAAACCTAACCCACTCTAGCTAAGCTGTGCCAGACATGAAAAGCAAATACACATAGGACATAAAAGAGTGGTTTTGCACCCAGAGATCTGGTTTAGTCAGAATGTAATTTGTGCCAATCCAGGTTGCCTGTAAGGGTAAGCATCTGGGTGCTGAGAAAGGGCTTACAAATTTGACAGTTTAAATTGGGTCTGTGGCTTTGTAACAAATATATTTAATCCTTGTCCCCACTTTCAGGTTCTGAGATCTTAAGGGTTTATACAACTTGTTTTCTAATATATGTTACTGCTACTAATGTATGTTATCAATTTATGTTACTGTCACTTCCTCAGAAGATAAATTAAAATATTCAGTTGCATTCACAGATCTAAAGAACTTTATATTCAACTATGTAATTTTTTCAAGAATTTTGTTTGATATGTATAGTGTTACAATGTGTAAAACTTTAGTTGTTTGTTTTCTCCTGTAAATTTTACTTTTCTTGCTTATATAGTTTCAATTTTTGTCATGACATTTACTTTTCATTGTCTTGTAATGCCAAAAGTTAAAAAATACTTTTCTGAGGGCACTTTTCCCAAAGATCATCAGGATGACAGCTGTTATCAAAAAAGCTGTAAATATTTGGAATAATAAATATTACCACTGAGCATAAATAGCCTAAAACCCAAGTTAATAAAATATTTTTTAAAGGCATAACATTAAATAAGTCAGCCACAGAAAGACAAATATTGCAAATTCTCAGTAATGTGAGAGCTAAGAAATCTGACTTCAAATGTAGTAAGTAGAAAAAGGATACTAGAAGCTAGGAAGGGCAGGGAAGGGGTAGGAACAGGTGGGACAACAGTACCAAAATACAGCTGTGAACAAGGAAAAGGCCTAGTGTTTTAGAGCAGAGTGAAGATGGTTTACAACAATTCATCAAAATAGAAGAGAGGAGATGGAAGGTTCCCAAAGAAAGTAATGATAAATGTTTAAGGAGATGGAAATGCTAACTACTCGAATTTGATCATTACACATTGTATAAATGCACTGAATTGTCATGCTGTATAACATAAATATGTCCAATTATTATGTGACAATTAAAATTAAAGACTCGGAGAATAGACCTTTAGCCTAGTGGTTAAGACGTCAGTGTCCATTTCAAACTGATTAGATTTGATTCATGGCTCCAGCTTCCTGCTAATGCAGACTCTGTGGCAACAGTGATGTCTCAACTAATCGGGTGCCTGCCACCCATATAGGAGACCTGAATACAGTTCCTGGAGCTCCAGCCTCAGTCCTGGCCATCAAGGGCATTTGAGTATTTGGGAAATAAACAATCAGATAAGAATGAACGTCTGTCTGTTGTCTCTCTCTCCTTCTCACGATAATTTTTAAAGCTTTAAAATTCAAATCATACAAATGTATTCAACTTTAAAAGGCACAAAATATTAATAATAAATAGATGAGAGGAGGAGAATACGCCATTACTTGAAATCTGTCATTTTTCCTTCTAGATTCTACTTGTTAAGATGTTCACTCAGATGAAACACATGAGACAGAGGAATGCATATTTTCTATATTTAATGGAACAATCTGAGCATCCACTCAAGGTAACTGGAGGAGAGATTAGAATCAAAGTCTGCACTTAGTTACATGTTAGAAATAAATGGAAAGCTCTCCATTTAATAATCTAAACCAAAACAAAAATAATTTCAGTCTTCTAAAAAGTAGACAGAATCTTTAGCTCCTTAAAAATTTTAAAAAATCACATTATATGAATTTAAGAGCATTATTCTGGGGCCGGTGCTGTGGCGTAATGGGTAAAGTCACTGCCTGAAGTACCGGCATCCCATATGGACGCCGGTTCAAGTCCCAGCTGCTCCACTTCCAATCCAGCTCTCTGCTATGGCCTGGGAAAGTAGCAGATGGCCCAAGTCCTTTGGCACCTGCACCTGCCTGGGAGACCTGGAGGAAGCTCCTGGCTCCTGGCTCCAGGGCGCAGCTCTGGCTGTTGCAGCCAATAGGGGAGTGAACCAGTGGATAGAAGACCTCTCTCTCTCCGGAGGCCTCTTCTTCTGTGTAACTTTGACTTTCAAGTAAGTAAGTAAGTAAATAAATAAGTCTTTTTTAAAGACATTACTCTGAGTGTGTACTGCATTAATGTCTTAGCAATTAAGAATCTTTTTTATCCTTACATGTTACCCTGATTTTCACATTATCTCTGGCCAAATTGATGTAAGCATTTATGACATCTCTAATTTTAATTCCTCTCACTCCATTCTTTATGTCTTGTTACATGCAATACACCTGCCATGACACTTCTCCAAATATCAGGGTCTACCCTAAAGTGTACTCACTCCCCATCAATTTCTTTTTTCATTTAAAAATTTTATTTATATAAGCTGAGCAAATTTTATGTATTTCATATATACAGATTTAAGAAAATAATAACTCTTCCTACCCTATCCTCCATTTCCTGTCAATTTCAAGTGGCATGTATCACCTCCCTTGCATACTGTCCGTGTTAGTCTATACTCAACTCCTTTACATATGTGGATATATACTGTGATCCATCTCTAAATAAAAAGGGAAGGATGGAAGAGTTTGGAAAATGGAAGTACTATGTTATCTTGTTCAATAACGTTATGAAAAGGCACAGACACCTTGATTCAGCATTGATTAAAATGCAAGTGAAGTCACAGGCCACACATTTCAGTAAGAAAAGAGAGGAATGGCAATGACAACAGCTACTGTAGAAAATACCAAGTGCTAGATGAGCCACTACACATCGCTAAGGAAAGGAAGAGTAAAAAATACACAGATTTATCACAAAATTTGTTAAACCTGCTCATCGCAAAAAGTTCAATCTTTTTGTCAGTTTTCTAAACTGGAAACAGAGCTTCCCCACAATATTCACAAGTTTAGCTACTTTTCAGTAACTGTTGATACCAACACTAAGACCACACATCTTTTTAAAGGAAGATGAAATAAAACTAATGTTTGCTTTAAAGAAGTGTGCCAATTCACTTTAGATTATAAACTGCAGGGCAGGAACTGCGGTGTAGCCAGTAAAGCTGATGCCTATTATGCCAGCATCACACATGGACACTGGTTCATGTCCTGCCTGCTCCAATTCCATTCCAACTCCTGACTCATGGCCTGGGAAAAGCAGAGGACAGCCAAGGTATCTGGACCCCTGCCACCCATATGGAAGACCTGGATGAAACTCCTGGCTCCTGGTTTTGGCCTGGCCCAGCCCTAGCCAATGCAGTCTTGTGGGAGGTGAACTAGAGATCAAAGATCTCACTATCTCTTTCTCTAATTCTGACTTTCAAATAAGCTGTTAAATACACACACACACACATAGCATTTATCATTTTTCTTCTCAACTTGCACTATGCTTTGCTAATGATGTCGATCACAAGCTAATTAATATTCTGCACAGATAAAACGTGCATTCTTTTAACATTTTCAGTAAGATGGAACTATAGTGCTTGTCTCTAAAATGACATTTTAAATATAATTTATATTAAGAAAATGTATATAACCCCACTTAAAGTACAATGGAGGGCCAGCCTTGTGGAACAGTGGGTTAAGCTGCTGCCTGCAATGCCAGCCTCCTCTATGGGCTGTTCATGTCCTGGTTACCCCATTTCCAATCAAATTCCCTGTTAATGCCCTGGGAAAGCAGCAGCAGATGGTCCAAGTCCTTGGGTCCTTGTACTCACATTGGAGACCCAGATGGAGTTCCTGGCTCCTCACTTCATGGTGGCCTAGCCCCAACCATGGCAATTTGGAGTGAACCAAGGGATGGAAGATTTCTTTTTTTCTCTCTGCCTTCCAAATAAATGAATGAATCTTTTAAAAAATAAAGCAAAGAGGCTGACACTGAGGCATAGTAGGCTAAGCTTCTGCCTGCAGCACCAGCATCCCACATGGGTACCGGTTTGTGTCCCAGCTGCTCCTCTTCCTATCCAGCTTTCTGCTATGGCAGTAGAAGATGGGCCAAGCGCTTGGGCCCCTGTACCAGCATGGGAGAACCAAAAGAAGCTCCTGGCTCCAGATTGGCCCAGCTCTGACCGTTGCAGCTGTTTGGGGAGTGAAGCAGCAGATAGAAGACCTTTCTCTCTGTCTCTCCTTTTCTCTATCTGTAACTCTACCTCTCAAATAAATAAAATTTTTAAAATAAAGCAAAATATGAATCCTGAAAGCTATTTTCAAGGTTTAAAAATTAAATGTTTCAAAAGGAAAACTTTTTCTAGCTTACAGCTCTTAGATTGCTTAACTTTTTTTTAAAATAATTTAGATATATTTACTGACAGAAGGTTGAAAAAAGACTGCTTTTTAAAGAAATATCTGGAAAAATTTACTTACAAAAAGCATATGATAGTTTATAATTATTTCAAATGAATCTGTGCCATACAGGAATGATTATTTTCACAAAATAAATAAATTACAGCATCATAGAAAACTCCTTCTGCTACTCAAACCATTATGATATGGGGAAAATTATGCTTGTTAAAATACATTTGTGTCCAAAAATATTTTCCTGGTTGTTTTGAATAGCTTTTTTGAAGTAGATCCTTTATGTCACAGCCAATTTTCTGTTTCTCTCATTAAAATCTAACTGCTATTATGTGAAAGGAAAAAAAACTGAATAAACAAAACGCTTAAACAAAAGTATCCAATGGCTGATTCACAGAAAAACCAAAAATGGTATCTACAAGGAAGCAGGGATTTCTGATTTAATTTGCTTTCATTTTTATTCAATCATTAAAGGAATTGGTTTTAATCTCTTCATAGGAGCTTAGCCCAGAAGTATTCCAAAAACATAAATGACATTCCATGCACTTGAATAACCAGCCAAACAAATTTTCAACCACTCAATATATACAAACATATATGTAGATAAGGGGTCTTCTTCAAAATGTTTATGAAAATGTATGTTGTGAAAAACTGTAGATGTTTTTCAAAAAAATTTTTACCAAATAACTTCTTTGAAATTCTCCTTTCCCAGAAACCTTTTGATGTCCCCTCCTATATATATTCACATATACATATTTACTATGCACACTAAGTATATAAACTCATTATATTTTAGAGAGATACTTGAAGTACCGGAAAAAGTTGTATTTCACAGACTTTGCTTCCTCCTACCTCCCTTTCTCTTTGTCCTTCTTCCTTTCTTTCCTACCATCTTCATTCCCTTTATTTTTCTATTTTTTTCTCATTCAACAAATATTTATTAATCAAAATCCAAGTTCTAAGAGCTATTACATACAATGAGGTTCAATAGCAAATAATTAGAGAAGGAGCGCTTCATGTACTGGAAGAGAATCATTCAAAGATGAAAAATGAAAGGATTTTAAATCAGATGAGCCTACATTCAAATCATGATGGCATCACTTTTGTGCCTTTGGGAAACTAACTTCACCAAGCTTGCATTTGCTCAAAAGGAAATCAAGGATAATTTTAATCTCATCATACATCTTGAAAATTAAATAAAAAATGCAGATATTCTAATAGAGAATCTGGCATATAGTAAACATCCAATATATGTTACATATCTGTGCTCCTCACACAGACTTAAATAGCAAGTTGCAGTTAAATTGAAGTTTCAATGTTAAGAGTTTATGAAGTCGGCTGGCGCCGCGGCTCACTAGGCTAGTCCTCTTCCTGCGGTGCTGGCACCCTGGGTTCTAGTCCCGGTTGTGGTGCCGGATTCTATCCCGGTTGCTCCTCTTCCAGTCTAGCTCTCTGCTGTGGCCTAGGAAGGCAGTGGAGGATGGCCCACGTGCTTGGGGCCTGTACCCGCATGGGAGAACAGGAAGAAGCACCTGGCTCGGCGCAGTGTGCTGGCCTTGGTAGCCATTTGGGGGGTGAACCAACAGAAGAAAGACCTTTCTCTCTAATTCTGCCTGTCAAAAACAAAAAAGAGTTTAAAAGTCAAGACAATAATAATCTCACCTTGCTCTAAAATATAAGTTTTGCTTAGAAGATGTGTTAAAAAAACAAACTGGTAGAAAAATATGTAGCTGTTATCAGAAAGAAAGATAAAAATGGACAATGACTCAGGGATTCCGAGGTGCAGCATGGAAACACGTCTTCCCATGGTGGGCGTCAGGACAGTAGATAAGAATGTAACTGCTATGTCCTTTCGTGTCCAGACAAGTGGTCTCATTTTGTAATGCTGATTTGTAACATTTCCTATCCATATCTTACTTTTTTCTGCTTTTGTGTAGTAGGTGTTTATAGACAGGGCAATTAGGCCTCTAGCCATGGCTAGAAATGCTCCATATTTCCATGAAATAAGCTGTCATATGAAGAGACAGGTGAGCTAGAGGGGAAGTAGATCTGCTGGATACTCAAAATGATGGGAACCAGTTACAGAATGGAAGCTCTCGCCAGGAAACAGCTGGGCTTCCAGAGGCAAAATGCCCAATACAGAACTCTAAGCCATGGCTCACTTCCAACTCATCTACTGAAAAAGTCTTCATCACTGGGAAGGGCTGGATGATTCTTAATATTTGCAAACAGTGGGCTCCACTGGAACCCAGAATGATCTAGACATGAAGCCTTGACACTGCATACTACAGAATTCCAAAAAGTCTGTCTGCACTAGTCTTAGTTTTAACTCAATGATTTTATAAAAACAACAAATAAGACAGTTGCAGGCTTATGGTTACAAGTAGAGTACTTTCAAAAATGAGGCATTAAAGTATAAAATAAACTCCTGACCATTGATAGCAATGCAATTCCAAGGTATGTTAGAGAAAATTAGCATCTCTTCTTCATAAATGAGAAACTCAAGTTTTATACTGAAATGGTATTATTCTACCTAATGAAAAGGGCATTCAATGAAAGATTGTTTTGTTGTGGTGTGAAAAATGACAGTTGCAATGTGTTTTTATTTTCCAATCAAGCACTGCACAGAGAGGGTACAAAGACTGAGGAGCCATCCAATTGAGATAGTTTGCTGTCTCACTTGGGTGCTCCAAGTAGTCAGGGTTTACTGCTCCCATGAATTAAAAAGAATTAACTCCATGCAGATGATTCCAAATTTTAGAGTAGTCTTGATGATGATTTACTTCCTTATATGGAATTTTTTTTCATTTAAGAATTAGACACACACATAGCACTCCCATCTGCTGGTTCATTCTCCAGATGCTCAAAACAACCAGGCCTGGATCAGGACAAAGCAAAGAACTCAAGACTCGATCCATGCCTCCCACATAGATGGTAGGGACCCAAGTACTTGAGTCATCAACAGCTGGCAATCAGAAGATAGCTAGAACGAGGGACCTCTGTTGGGAATTAAATCTAGCCACTCTGGTATGAGGTTCAGATATCTTTGGGAAAGTATGACATTGGATTTTCTACTGTGATTAAGGGAGAAGACAAGTAGATGAGAACCTTCAATGTATCTTTCCATCACATTTCTCACTGGAAAGTAGGAAGGGGGCCTTCTACATCATCTTCCTCAGTCTCTTGTGAGTCTTCTAAATATGAATCAGCTTCTCAAGGTGATGTTATCTACAACACTGAAGGAGTGGAATTACTAAGACATGCTGGGGCTAAGTACAGGCAGACATACTGCTAAACATGCCATACTAAGGATGTGAATTTGTAAATTAGTTCTCAAAATACTGGGGAAGACACGAAGAAGTGTTTGCCCCATCCCCCAAGGGGTTTTCACAACAGAGGAGGGGATAAGGGATATACATGTAAGGAGAGGGGGATAATTTTGAGACATCACTGGAGACTGAGACTTACAAGTCCCATCAACGTATTTAGAGCAGAAACACGTATCTACAATAAACAAGTTCCAAGAATATCTTAGTAGTGAGATATGTAAGTGCCGTTAGCATACTTAGGCTTTCTATTATAAGCAGGTGTTTTCCTTTATAATAAAGCTATTTTAAGTGTTTTCTTTAGAGTCTAATTGTTTACCATGGGTTGCAGCAGTGGAAAATTCATAGTAAGAGATATAATCAGTGGCCACCATAAAACACACTCAATAATCAGTTTCCTATTGTGGACAGAACAAATTACTTCAAACTCGATAGATGGAAACAGCTTAAATTTATTATCTTGCAGGTCTGGAAGTCAGACTTCAAAAATGGATCTGAGAAAAAATCCAGGTGCTGGTGAGACTGTTCCTTCTGGGGTCCTGGGGAAGAGGCTGCTTCGCATCCCTCTCCAGCTCCTGGGGGCCTACTGCACTCCTGGGCTCAGCTTTCTCAAAATCAACACCAACCAGTGCAGTCTTTCTCACACTACATCAATCTAACATTGTGAGTTCACCCAGATAATCCATGAAAATATCCCAATCCTGGGATTAACTTAATCACATCTTCCATGTATTTTTGCCAGACACAAATTCACAGGTTCCAGAGATTATGACAGGGGTATCGATGACAGATTATTGTATGTGCCCAATAAATTAAGAAATAACCTCATTCCTTGGCACATTTTTTTTTTTCAGCTTTACAACTTTAATCAGTTCTCATCCACATTGACTGCAGATTTTTTTTTTAATTTTTTTTTTTTTTTTTTTTTTTTTGATAGGCAGAGTGGACAGTGAGAGAGAGAGACAGAGAGAGAAAGGTCTTCCTTTGCCGTTGGTTCACCCTCCAATGGCCGCCGCTGCAGCCGGCGCACCGCGCTGATCCGATGGCAGGAGCCAGGATCCAGGTGCTTTTCCTGGTCTCCCATGGGGTGCAGGGCCCAAGCACCTGGGCCATCCTCCACTGCACTCCCTGGCCATAGCAGAGAGCTGGCCTGGAAGAGGGGCAACCGGGACAGAATTCGGTGCCCCGACCGGGACTAGAACCCGGTGTGCCGGCGCCGCAAGGTGGAGGATTAGCCTATTGAGCCACGGCGCCGGCTCAACTGCAGATTTTTGAAAGTGGTGACAGGTACGTAGGTAACCAAAGTGTAGAGCTTGTTTGGGGAATCTTCATCCTCATTACGTTTTCTGGACAACCTCACACGGATGCGGTATGGGGCATTCCTTATTCCTTTGGCCCAGACGGCTTTGTTGAGCCTGGTGTCAATGCGCACATCTGGAGTTCCCATCTCTTTCATGGCAAATTTCCGGATCTCTTTGAGTGCCCGAGGGGCACGCTTCTTGAAGCCCACACCATGGATGTGCTTGTGAATGTTGATGGTATGCTCGTGGGTCACCACCTCGTTGATGGCAGAACGGCCCTTCTTCTCGCCGCCCTTCTTCGCGGGAGCCATCTTGGAGGGCCCAAGCTGGAAAGCCACATCTCTTTTAAGAGTAGATGTATGCACATCCCCAATTTTCTCCTCAATCTCTCTTTTAAATAAAGAGTATAATTTTATTGGCACAGTCTAAGAAAATAAGCAACGTCAAATCTGTACTTCACCAGCAGGATGACAAGAGAGCAGATGCAAAAGTGCAAAAAAATACAGAGCTTTGTTTTTACTACAGCAGAATTCTGAATGAGAACTAATGCCCTTCATCCACAGCTAATGGCTCACTTGAAATGTGAGAAAAACAGCCATAGGTATTCAGGTAATAAAGTTTGGCTTTGAACAGAAAATCTAGATGACAGCTTTCTTAACAATACAGTACTGGAGAATTCTATTAGTCAGTCCTCAACTTCAACTGCTATTAATCACACAACTATAAGCTTAAGGACTTTTTAATTTTTATTTATTTGAATGGCAGAGTTACAGAGAGGAAAAAAAGAGAGAAAAAGGTATCTTCCATCCACTGGCTCATACCCCAAATGACTGCAATGGCCAAGGCTGGGCCAGACCAAAGCCAGGAGCTTTTTCCGGTTCTCCCACATGGGCACTGGAGTCCAAGGACTTGGTCCATCTGCTGCTGCTTTCCCGGAAACATTAGTAGGGAGCTGGATTGGAAGTGGGGCAGCCAGGACTCGTTTACTGGTGCCTTTATGGGATTCCAGTGCCACAGGCAGCAGCTTTACCTGCTAAGCCACAGCACTGGCCCCAGGGCTGACCTTTTTAATAAACATCTTACAAAAATCTGCTCATATTGAAGTTGATGGTATCACCTAGTAAAACTAATGGTGACCATTCTTCCTCTGCCTTGGTCCCTTGATGAACACCTACTCATCTTCCAAACCTCAGAGCAGGATCGCTTCCCTCACGGAGTCCTTTCTGGCTTAACAACTTGCCTTAACCCAGATATCACTGGCTCTTTATCTTCTTTGGGATTTGCTGCACAGAATTCCATGGCAGCATCTGTGACTTCCTTCTTTGTGTGTCTGCTTTCCCACACTCACCGATTAATTCTCAGATAATGATCTGTTTGATCAGTTTTCACAAATCCTAAACATAACCAGGATGACAGTCCACAATCTGATAAGGCTAGCACATTTGCTAAAACAATGTCAAAAAAAAAAAAAAAAAAAAAAAAACAACAACAATGAGATGCATCCATGAACAGCTGCTTCCCCAGTCTTCCCTTGGAATTCTCATTCCAGCAACTGAAGGGGCAATTCCTGAGCTAATGTCTATCTCTTGGTCAGTTCCAAGTTCAGCAAACCAACCATGTTTCCCAGACTTCAGGGAAGGGCCTGGCTTTTAACAGTACACAGTAACTACTGGTTGACTCGATTTGTCTTATGAAAATACATCGTATGTCAGTAAATTTTTCTAATAAAAATTTAAAAGGCAATATATCCTCCACTTCAGAGAAGGACATCCAAATATTTATTTAAAGTAATTTTCAAGCTATTTTCTGTAATTTCACAGTGACCTAAAGTGGTTCAATTCAGGAAAGATTCCAGAATCTTTAGATAATTTTATCTCAAAACTGAAGGCAGTTTTCTATTTTGAAATGAAGACAACTAGAGTATCAACAACCTCTGCCTTGCAGAGATGGCATTTTTGATTGATCTGGGAGCAACACCAATAAGCATACAGAAGTAGAAAAGAAAGCCATTCCTACACATTCTAGAAAGATCTACAAAGAAGAAACAAACTTTGGATAAAAATGATCCATAAAAACAACTTTAAATATGTTAATCGGAGACTCACAAGTGAAAACAATGAAACAGAGAATAAAGGTTTGTTTCATCTTGCAAGACAACATGCCCACCCTTTGGAGTAAAATTCCCCAAGAATTTCAAAGGCCCTTAACAGATGTCCAAGAGCAGTTTCTATTCTCTCCCTGAGGTTCTCTGTGTGTACAACTAATGGTATTAATGATACTGAGGATTTTAAAAATGAGGTTATTGTTCTACTTTGATAATGTAAGTTTTCTAAATGAAGTAATAGCCACTGAAAATAATCATACTCTTCAATGAGTCACTGAAAATAAAGATGAAAGTGTGTTGGTCAAGGCATAACAGCCTCAAATTAAAGAAACCTTTACTCTATACATTTAAATTCATCCGCTTGTTGGAATCTTTGTTCTCAAACTTGGAAAATTTACGTTATCCAGGTCAACATCAAAACCCAAAAAAACTAAGACTGATAACACATCCTATCTCTTAAGGGGGAAGGACTTTCTAAGTTCTGAAGTACCAGGCAAAAAGCACCAAGGAATATATGAATAATTGTGGGAAAATAGTACATTTATACATGCAAAAGGCTAAAAAAGTAAAATACGGAAAAGGCAACTAATCACTTTACAATAAAGGGAAGAAGAAAATAAGTATGTTAACACAAAAAGAGCTTGTACAAATTACTAAGCTCTAAGACCCTAATAAAGAGATTGGCAAAGGGAATTGTATTCATTTCCTAGGGCTGCTGTAACAAAATTCATGAACTGCTATTCAACCATTAAAACTATGTTTACAAAGTCTATGGAAAGGATGAAATATTTACTAGATGGCTTGGGCAACAAAGCATTGTCTCATAGTTCTGGAGGCTAGAAGTCCTAAACCAAAGTGTTAGCAGACTTTGTTTCCACCAAAGTTTCTCTTCTTGGCTTGCAAGTGAATGCCTTCTCCATGCTCCTACGGTCATCCTCAGCCTGCATGTCTGTATCCCCATTTCTCTTCGTACAGTGACACTCGTTACCTTCGGTTAAGGCTGACCCATGTGACTTCACATATCTTTGATGGAACAAGGACATAAACTAGCTCCTTGCTTGAAAGTAGGTAAAATAAGAATTTACCCCTTATCCATGCCTTCTTTCAAAAGACCACTTCAGTCTCACAACGTGTATTGCTTCCAGCCCCAACCCCAGCATTCTTTTCCAGGTTTGAAAGCAGGGGCAAAACTTGAAATATCTGTATGGAGAAACTCCCCTCCTTCTATCGCCCCTGCCTCCTTCCTTCTGGACCTTTAGGCCACCCTAAGATATAAAATGGCCAGCCCACTGAGGACTGCGCCCTCTGTCACGTGTGCCGTATGTGAGCATGCTGGCAGTTTGTCATCTACCTCTGAATTTTTTCTTCTTGAATAAATTTCGTTCTGGCTCTGAGTTCATATCTGTGTCTCCTCTCCATTCTACTCCCTTTTCCCTTACATTCTTAATTATCTCTTTAAAGATATGTCTCCAAAAACTTAAGTTTTGAATTATTAGGGTTTAAGATGTCAGAATATGAACAGGGTCACAGGGGACAATTCAGCCCAAACAAACAATTCAGGAAAGTAGTATGTGTTCCTAATGTACAAACTTTACTTTTCCTACTAAGTAAAGGTATGTTAACTAAAAGTAAAATGTTTCATTTAACAAAGTAGTAATGACTGAAATGGAATTATAATGCTGTTCCTACTTAATGCTGGTGAGGTTACAGTTCAGTGAGGACCTTGAATGCTACCAGCAAGCCATAAACTGGCAAATCATTTGGTGAAGCAAATTTCCAGTATACTAGTGCACCAAGATTATAGAAAACACTCAACTCTCAATATAGATCAATATAACCAAGAAAAGGTAATAACAGTCTCAATATCAGCTTATTTGCCTGGGAGAGGGATCTTTACTAGAATACTACCCATCGCAGTATTATTTATATGAGTATCACCAAAAAAACTGGAACTCATCTAAGTGCTCACCATGGAGAAATCCTATGCTTCATGAACTGCTATTCAACCATTAAAACTATGTTTACAAAGTCTATGGAAAAGATGAAATATTTACAATTTTATTTTAAAATGATAAAGCAGAGCTCTATTTAAAAGGTACATGGAAAAAAGGGGGCAGTTAATAGACTTTCAGTGACTACTTCAGTATAAAAGAACTAACCTTTTTATTTTTTCTTACTAGAATTATATACTTTAAATTTACAAAAAGCAAAATATACTAGCTCTTATCATCAAAAATCATTTTTTAACTTATTTAAAATCTTGTTTGAATGTAAAATAAATTAGGGGCTGGTGTTGTGGGTAAAGCCGCTGCCTGCAATGCCAGCATCCTATACGGGTACCGGTTCAAGACCCGGCTGCTCCATCTCCAATCCAGCTCCCTGCTAATGCACTCAAGAAAGCAGTGGAAGATGGCTCAACATCTTGGGCCCTTGCACTCATGTAGGAGACATGGAAGGAGCTCTTGGGCTCCTGACTTTGGCTTGGTCCAGTCCCAGCCCATGCAGTCATCTGGGGAATGAACCAGCAGATAGAAGATCAGAGCAGCTTTTTATTAGAACACTTTACTCTCACTCTGTCACACATTTTTTAACCAAATGTTAGTGAGTGACATCATCACTCAACACCTATTGCTAACCCCAATCCCATTCTATCACAGTCATGTAAATATAATAAAAAGAAAAATCAATGAGTCTATGAAGTAAGTCGGACATCCATATGATAATTTAACATCATTAGTTGATCAATTAATCATTAGTGTGATTGTTCCCTGCTCAGTGTGTCAATCTGCAAATATCCATTATACGCACATGGAAATCAGAGGTGTCTTTCCCAAGTTCCACAGATACCTCAACAACATGAGATATTAGATGTCTGCTGTCTTCCTCTATGACTGCAAACAATTACATAGCAAAGTACAAATTCCAATACACAGATTCACAACTCTAAAGCACACAGAATTTTGCACCAGCAGAACTGATGAAAACGTGTATTTTACTCTGTAAAACAAAATGATTCAAAGTTCATGCATCCGCAGAGTTTGTGAGGAGCCCAAATTGTTAGGTTTGGGTAATCAACTGCCTATCAAAAACACCAGGACTCAAATCATGTTCCTTAATTTTCTGGTAAAGTGGACCAGTGCTCCAATTTTCTTACTAGAAGAGACGTAAGAAACACAGTCGTACAGATGAATAGCACCCCTCGAAGTTCACATCCACTTGGAATCTCAGCAGCTAATCTTGTTTTAAAATAGCGTCTTTGGAAACATAATTCAGGATCAAAGTGAAATTATACTGGATTAGGATGAGCTCTAAATTGAGTGAGGGAGTCCTTATGAAACAAAGAAACATGGACACACACACCAGGAAAAGACACATAAACTTGGAGGCAGGGATTGAAGTGGTACTGCCACAAGCCAAGAAATACAAGGCGCCACTAGAAGCTGGGAGATGCAAGGGAACCATCTCCTATAGTGCCTTCAGAGATACCTTAACCCTGTCGTCATCTTGATTTCATTCTTACAGGCCCCAGAACTTTCAAAGAGCAGCTTCCATTGTTTTCATCACCGTGTTTGCGGATACAGCACAGCATGGAAGTCAGCACAGTGATTTACAAAAACAGTTAAGCCACATTTCACAAGAACTATACCGTTAAGGCAGAATGATGTGGTTACAAGGCAGAGAAAGTGCTGGAATCCAAGAGCTAAGCCTAGAGTTCCATTCTACAACTCTCCATGTGGCAAACAAGTGAGTTCCTCCACACTTGGATTTAGCTTACAATGGCACTTGACAGGACTATTGAGAAGATGAAAGGAAGCAATGGAAGTCATCAGCACTTGATAGAAAGGGCTGATTTTTTGTTGTCTTTGGTAACAATTAAGATAGATATCTAGAATAAGTTGACATTTACCTTTTTAAAAATGAAAAGGAATAAGAGAGAAGTTCACACAAGTGCATGTTTTATCTTTCAATTCTCTCTTCTAGAATCATTTACTGCCTAAAAGGTAGGATTATATCCTGCAGACTTCCTTCAGATCCTGACATTAGTCATGTATCACATCAATAGATCAATTACTATGAATGTTTCAGAAGGGGAGTAATCTGAGGTGCAGTTATTCTTAGAAATTTTGTGCCATCATTAATAATCATTTATTGTCCTTTCAGTCATCTGCACTGGAATAAAAACAAATAGATGACAATGACATATGCTTTAGCATACTGATGTAAGAAACAAAAATGCTGACAAAAAAATCCTGACACTAATGTCCACATACTAGGTTTTTACGGCTGTCTCCGACCTAGTTAAGCAGAATTTAAGATGGTTAGTATAAAGGCAAGGAAATCAATTGCCTTTATTTAAATAATAACCATTGTACTGCATTCCTAAAAAATTCAAGACTGTAGTAACTACTAAAATTACTCAACTATTAGAGTAGAAACTCTACTGTACCATTAAGAAAATTAAATTTCTAAGTATTGCCTGTGAAAGTCTTTATGAAGTGAAAATACTACCAAGGCAAATTATTTCAAGCAGTGTTGAATCAATGTTATCTAAACACATTTTCACTGTAAAATGAAATATATGACTGGAACAGAAAGCCAGACTTCATTCCTCCGTCCTCATTCTCAGTGGAAAATCAAAGACAAATCTAAGGTCTTCCTGTTCAGACAGCCAGCCACTGATTTCTCCAAAGCCCACCTCCACGAGAAGCATTTTTCCCAGACTGCACTGTTAGTTCCTGTGATCATCACTGTCTCTGTGGTAGCTTCCCCTGACAACCGTCACTGTTCTCCAATCTTCTTACACAAATGGGAGATTCATGCGACAGGTGTCAATTCTTCACTGTTCACATCTGATAGTCCTCTTCTCACAGGATAGACATTTTGATGGGGTACAATATTTCAACACATATGGCTAAAGATAATGTGTCATGAATACACAATGGAATATTATTGAATCATAAAAAAGAACCCTGATATTTGCAGCAAATATCTAAAAATTATGTTAAGTGAAATAAGACACCGATAATCATTTTCATGAGTTTACTTTATTACTAGAAATTTAACCTAAAGAGAGTAGTGTCCTGGCTAATTTTATTTTCCTGCCACTGAAAATGAGTTTTACATTTGTTTCTCTATATATCTAAATGTCAGCTGACAAGTGTTCAGAGATTCTTATAGTTTGCTTTTAGCTAAAAAATAATTTCAAAAGTAATTCAGAAATAATAAAGCACATTTATGTTCTTAAAGTGGTCCATTATTAATAGACATTCATTTGGACTTTTCCATATAAGACTAAAGATTGCAAAGGAAAAATTTCCCTTATAATACGTGGCTATTTTAAATATTACCTATCCGGATGCACTGAATAGCAATTAAAAAAATTAAAACTGTTGAAAGATTCCAAACTGATCAAATAGAACAAGGGGTAAGGTTCTTTATTTACCTGGAAATTAGGAAAGAAATGAGAAATAAAAATCAGTGTGTTTAACTATGATGAGATTAGTTGATATTGCTTTAAAGGAGGCCAAAATTTTGGGGTTTCCAATAAATATTCTGGTTCTGCAAAGGGAGACAAGCTTACAAAAATAAAAATGTGGTGCCTTCCCGAGGCTGTTTCTGAGGCGATAGAGCCATTTATAGCTTTTAATAGAGTCTAAGGCAAAATGCAATTTATTGTATCAATTCAACCGTAACATAACAAAAGATCATTACTACTCTATCAGCGATGATAGAAATTATGAGAAACTAAATTTCTAAGACCATTAGAGCTAGAACATCAATATTTCCTATTTGAAGATCATATGAATACTGATTCAAATGCAGGGTGAATATGTATCAAATAGTAACCAATTCTTTCAGTAAGCCTGTTTGATTAACTCCAGGTTTTTTTTTTTCAACCAGATAGATAGTAGGTGCTTACCTAAAAGAACTTGAGAAGTTCATTGGCTGTGTCAAAGTAAGCATTTGGATGCTGCTGTAGCTCCTCTCCAAGCCTGATAGACCAGTAGCAAATAGACAAATTTGAGGCATCATCCCTGTGACTAGGGACCACTGTTCCTGTTGCCAACACTATCTTGTCTTTGAGTTGCAGTTGCTCTGGGAGTATGTCCTCCTCTGAGATACCTAGTATGGGCTTGACTATATTTTCCTCAAAAAGCTTGAAGCTACAATAGGAAGTTTCCCTGAAAGCAGCTGTGTCATCTATAGACAGCAGCATTGTTTATGTCTTGAGATGTGAAAACAAGGTGAGGCTCTCTACTAACCAACTGGAGGGCAGATAGTGGAGTAAATGCTATGGGGGAATTTAAATTGAATGAGCTACCAATGTATGGCAGCCAAATACTCGATTCTGATTTTCTGTTTTCTTACTGCAAATAACCTAGGCATAATCCTTAGATACCAGAACAGTTCTCTATCTCTTGGTCAACTAACCAGTATTTACTGGTGAATGTGTAGGTCCAGCCCTTTGGCTTGCAGGATATGAAGTCTTTTTGTGTCTTCAGTTCATTTCCAGACTTTGGTTCAGGCGTGAAATCTCAAACTTAATGCTGTTTCAACATGGTGCCTGCCATGAATCCCATGCTGTTTTATTTGATGACACCAAATAGAGGTGATTGCCTCTAAAATAACTTGAAAAACCCATCACTAAGTGTACCCAGAGACTGACTGACAAAGCTGAATGATTTATAAGGCAGTCTCTTAAGTGGATTTGCTCCTGATTGACTTAGCGAACATTTCTGCTAGGATGTCAGCTAGTGTGAAATACCTTTGTAGATCATGTACAAGAGCACTTCAAAAGGTTTATGGGAAATGGAATTAAAAGCTTATATTGGTGCAAAATTTTTTGAAAGTCATGCATCATTTTTTCACATTATACATTTTCCAAGAAGTTTTTGAAGATGCCTCATAATAAGATTCTCACTTTACTCTGCCCTGCTTTCTTGCAGATCTCAGAGACACTCAAAGATGCCAGATATTTAACTAAATTTCCAACTCAGTTTTGCTAAATTGCAACCATCTTTGAAAAACTGATAAACAGGATTAGCTTTCAAATGCCTCCAGAAAGACAAGATGCTTGGGGAAAAAGAAAAAAAGAACAAAAATAACCTCTAATTGCAGCAGCACATTTTATAGTCAATAAAGTACTTAATATGCTATGCAGCAGGGGTATTTCAACTGAGTGTCAAATAAAAATAACTGTCTGTGATAGCTCAATGCAAAGTTTCTTTTCTCAGCGAGAGATCAAGATTCTCAACTGTTTCCAGCCTGACACATTTGATGAATTGCTTGCACACAGAGGATATATGGTTTTAGTCTTGCTACAACAAAACAAAAACAATTTTGGATAGTAGGCTACTATGGATAAGTAACACCTCATCCTGGTTGGTTTTGGATTATTTTAATTTTTTATTTAGTAAATATAAATTTCCAAAGTACAGTTAATGGATTACAATGGCTCCCCCCCCATAATTTCCCTCCCACTCACACCCCTCCCATCTCCCGCTCCTGCTCCCATTCCATTCACATCAAGATTCATTTTCAATTATCTTTATATACAGAAGATCAATTCAGTATATATTAAGTAAAGATTTCATCAGTTTGCACCCACACAGGAACACAAAGTGTAAAATACTGCTTGAGTACTAGTTATAGCATTACTTCACATTGGACAACACATTAAGGAAAGATCCTACATGAGGAGTAAGTACACAGTGACTCCTGTTGTTGACTTAACAATTTGACACTCTTGTTTATGGCGTCGGTAATCACCCTAGGCTCTAGTCATGAGTTGCCAAGGCTATGGAAGCCTTTTGAGTTCACCGACTCTGATCTTATTCCAACAGGGTCAGAGTCAAAGTGGAAGTTCTCTCCTCCCTTCAGAGAAAGGTACCTCCTTCTTTGATGGCCCCGTTCTTTCCACTGGGATCTCACCTGCAGAGATCTTTCTGGAAGGAACCGAGCAGCTTCCTTTCTTCCTGATGGCTGATGCATCCTTCCCTCCCACTAATACTTCCTAAGCATATATACGTAGCACACTACAGGACTTGTGCGAGTCAGGACCTTTTCTCTATCTAGTGGAAAAAGGCACTGTACTATGAATAAAATTTTGTGGAATCTCAAAGGGGGAAGATAACAGAATTAGGGAGCTGGCCATGACAACACAGATCTGTAACAACGTGGGTCTTAAAGAAGGGACTGTGCACCATGCATAAGAAGGGTTATTTTCTACTACTTTTGCCCTGTTGTACTTGAACTTCTCTTACATGGAGTTCATTAATTTCTATGCACTTGCTTGTTGATGACTCACCAGTTGTGATGTAACAATCATCCTTCCTAGGCCTCCTGAATCTCACTGCCCTACTTGCCTCTTCTATCCATATGCTCAACCCTATTGTGATTTCATATGAATTTACATGGTTCTGGGCATGGCAGTTATATTTATATACTTGAATGCATTACCTAGCAGGCACAGATACCTCTTTTTGAGATAAAAAAGAATGAATGCATTTACTTCTCTGAAAGTTTTTTGCTCTGAAAATCTCAAACACAAAATCAAATGAATATTGTAACACATCTGATGCATCCTTTTTTCTAGCTTCAATTACCATAAGTTTGCCAATCTTGTCTCATCTATTAATTTAGTTGGGGCAAACATTTAAAGCAAATATTAGATATAATGCTTAGCTCCTGCAAATTGTAAGCATGCTTTTCTAACTGATAAGAACATGTTTATAAACTCCTTGCCATTACTATAACTTGCACAGTTAGCAACAATTATTTAACGCAATTTCAAACTTAGTCCATATATTCATTTTCACATTTCCTCCCTTTCTGAAGAATTATTGCTATATGTTTGTTTGCATCAAGATGTGAGTAAAGCCCTTACATGACTTTTGACCATTATGTTTCCAAGTCCATAGGAATGTAAAATGCTTGCTATCCCTCCTTGCTATTCAGACCATTTATTTGTTCAAGAAATTGAGTGTTTTTATAATGGCATGGCATTTGTTAGAATACAACATTACTGTAGGCTCACTGACTACTAGGAAAGGACCTTCAAGTTATAAAATATGATGTACTAGGTAGTATCCATGTAAAACTGCTCTAATAGAGATCACATGAACACCCTTGCAACTTCTGGAAATTTTAAAATATTAATTTTCTCAACACATGATATGGTCAGTAAGAATCATTGCTTTACTGCTTTGGATAATTTTATCCATTTGAAATTTTTTTATTGTTTATAGTTTCCTAAGATTAAGTTTAGTCATCACCATACAGCTGTTATCAATACCAGCTTTATTTTATGAGTCATTTATAAATAATTTAAAAACTTTACACATTAACAAATGAAAAAATGAATACTTTGTTTTCCAATAGCAGAATGTAAAACCTTTGCAGAGTCAAGATGACAGAGATGGTTTTGTCCAAGGATAGTAATAATACTATTTTCACATATCTTAGTAATTTATGTGGATGCTTTTGATCCCAGAGCCTACCCTATATATGATGTCAACACCAAGTGCTAGGAAATCATTCCTTTGACCTGCACAGAGACCTACTGCCATACTACCTCACTTCAGAGCTGAATGATGAGCTGTCAGAAGTCCTCACAGGTGAGCAGACTCTAAGATCACACAGCAGCAGACCTGAAATGACAATCTAAGTTTCCAATAGCCTCACGCTCTTAATTTGCCAGCACTCCATGCAGCTGTTATTCAATTCCTGTCTGAACATGGCTGTGGACTCAGGAGGACGGAATCACAACATAAACAAAGACCTTCCTCCCACCCCACTTTGTTTGCCTGAGTGTAATTTGCTGGACCTCTGGTCTCTTGAAATGACTTTTCTTGCTGAAAACATAGTTCATTGCTACCCTTTCCTCACAGATTCAGTTTTTGCTTGTCTTTTTTAAAAAAAAATATATATATATGTGTGTGTGTGTGTATTTTTAACTGACACAATAATTATAAATATTTATAGGATACATTGTATCAAATCATCTACACAAAGTATAATCATCAGATCAGATTAACTGGCAGGCACATCTGTCACCTCAAAACATTTATCATTTCTTTGTGTTGGAAACTTCCAAAATCATCTCTGCCAGCTATTTTGAAAGATACAAATCATTGCTGTAAAGCAGTTATTCTACTGTTAAATAGAACATTCGAAGTGATACCTCCTCTCCAACTGTACTCATTACTGTTAACCATGCTTTCTAACATAGCCCAAAATGTAACCAAAGTCCTTGCCCAGAATCTAATGACCTAGAGAATCATTTGCAATCTCCTTAGTAATATACAAACACTAAAAGTAAAGGATGACAGCCTAAGGAAAATTCTGGTACTAACTATGCTTAAAAAAATAAACAAGTGAGAAATACCATATCCATATGTTCCTGCTAATTATTAACAATGAAAATGTTGACTTAAATTCAACATTCCATTAGATACATGTTTTCATTAAATGGATAATCTATATTTGTTAAATAAAATAAGGAAATGATGAGTTTTGGGAGATGGTTTTATTAAACCATGTGTTCCACTGGCAGCACATGGCACGTGAAAACAAGAAATGGAAAGCATGCGGCTTTAATCCTCTCCTCCTTCTGTGTCAAGGTAAGCATGTAACTTCTCAGCTCCAAGACTGCTTTCTTACCTGTATGGAACGGAGATGATACCTAAGTCTCATTTAAGTACTGAAAAATTAAAATTATAAATATCTGTAATTATTTGTTGCTTTATAACAATTAGCTTAAGACCAACCACAAAATTGTCATGAATTCATTCCCACTGATTCCCACACACACAGTCAACACACGCTGTAATAAGACTAGCATTAAAGACCAAAAATCGCCTTAATCATCAGAGTTTATTGATTTAATAATACTAATACTCATGGGTAAGCACTGTCCTAGGTAATTATCAAGCTGATGTTTTTGCTCTTATATGAAGGGAATTCTTACAAGAGCAACTGAGAAACTCTTTGCATTTACTTGGCTGTAAGAATCGGTCAGGGGAGGGCATCGGCCTGGCAGATAAACGTACACAGTACATGCCTCACTTTGGAGTGCGTGGGTTTTATCCCTGGCTCCGTTTCCTGATTCTAACTTCCTGATAATGAGAACTCTAAGGAGTGATGATGACTCAAGGCGATGGATTCTTATGACCCATGTTGGAGACATGCACTGAGTTCCTAGCTCCTGGGTTTAGCCCTGGCCCAGAACCAGATCCCATAAGTGTTGGACATTTGGGGAATGAACTAGCAAATAGGAGCAGCTTGCTCTTTTACTTTGTCTCTCAAATTTAAAAAAAAAGCTAAAAAATAGGTTGAAAGAACCAATTTCATGGTAGACCTTGTAAACATCACCCTATACTCTTTTTAACCATGTAACTTGGAGACTGAACCATGGTAGCTACCATCTCTCCCTGTGTGCTTCCCTTAAATGCTCATCTGAGGGTCATTCCATGAACTGGAAATAATTGAAAATCTGGAGAAAAACCATTATGTTAAATTGTAAATTCTACTCAATCTATAAAGGTAATAGTTCAGCAAAATGATATATCCACTCAGAAAACTTAATTCCATTAATATCTCTTGTATTTTCTTGTAGAAAAAGCATTTTTATGATCAATTGAAAAACATAATTCTATGTCTAAATAAAAATGAAGAAAATTCATTATATATTGAGTTTGTAAAGCAAAAACAAAAAATGTAAAAAAATCCCTAAAAAATAAATATTAAAAGTTGGTGCTTCATTTAGCAAGATTACATAAATTTTTTATTATTTCTTATTTTTTCCAAACTCACTCCAGTGGGTGTTGGGAAACTGTTACTGTTAAAGATAAACTCATTTGTACATCTTTTAATTCCTTATTCAGCAAACTAGAAATGTCCTAAAAATGCCTAAGTGGTTAAGTGAGAACAGAACAAGAAGTTATAGATTTATGCACAGCTGAACACGCATATAATAACGATGAAGCTATTTAAAAATTGAAGTTCATGGGGCGGCACTGTGGCGTAGCAGCTAAGGCCACTGCCTGCAGTGCTGGCATCCCGTATGGACACCAGTTCAAGTCCCGGCTGCTCGATTTCTGATCCAGCTCTCTGCTATTGTCTGGCAAAGCAGTGGAAGATGGCCCAAGTCCTTGGGTCCCAGCACACACATGGGAGACCCACAGCTCAAGCCATTGCAGCCAACTGGGAACTGAACCAGCAGATGGAAGACCTCTCTGTCTCTCTCTTCTCTCTTTCTCTTACTTTCAAATAAATAAATATTTTAAAAAAATTGAAGTTTGAAAACAATTTAATGATGTGACTTCAAATTTAAAATAATATTAAACACTAAGTACCATTTTATCCCCAAAGTGACTGGCAAGCAAAGCAAAGTGACTGCTCAAGCAACACTAACAGAAATATTACATGGGCCACATACATACCACCCAAGTTTTGTAAAAAAAAAAAAGAATAAATGAAATTAAATTTCCAATATGCAGTCAACATGAAAGAAATCAGGCAATTTATACTTCCTTCATACTGATAGCAAATCTCAACTTGGACCAGTTATGTTTCAACTACACATTAGTCTCATATGCCTGTGGCTTCCTATGGGATAGTATTACATTGGTATGAAGGAAAGATGAGAAACTATTTTCTTACTATATTTTTATCTTTTGATGTCTTCTTTATGTTTCCCATCCTCTAATATTTACATATTCAGCAACAATATCTAAGCCTATAAATAATTCTATTTCTTACACATTTTATGTTAGCCCATGGCCTTTATAATTAATTGCTTGCTTCATATGCACTTTTTGCCTTATCATATGTTTCCTCCAGTACCAATACAGTGTAAGATTCAGTAAACCCATAAATTTTTAAAAGACTAACAAAAATTAATTTTAGTTGGAGCTAGCTACACTTGGTTGGATGAGTCTCAGGAAAAACACAATTTTATCTTTTTCATCTATAAACATACAGCAAATAAGCAAAGAAACCACATACTTACCCTGAAGTGTTAAAGCCCACATAATAAATGAGCATGGCTTGCAGTGCTCAACACCTAAACTTTTAGGAGTGTTATTATTGGGAGGGTGCAATGAGATCTTTCCACAAGTAATTCATGCCCCCTAACAGATTTGAATCTTTCTCAAAATAATTCTGCCACAGTTTGGATAGGATTTGGCCCTCAAAATTACACATTTAAATCACAAGATGATCATTTAACATCTCTAAGTGTCTAGAAACTTAATCCAATGGTGGAGTTTGGCCCTAGCGGGTGGTCCTTATGCCATTAGCAGCATGACCAAGGAAGACAGCTCCTTAGAGGATTGTTAGACAAGCCTGAACCTGAGCCAACTGTGTCTCTGCCTTCTGGCTTGCCATGGGAGTGTCAGCTTCCATACACGAGCTCCACCATCGCTGTCCACTACCCTCACAAGAGTCCAAAGCAACAGTCTAATCTCAGACATGAATCTCCACAGCTGTGTGCTAAATAAACCTCTTGCCTTTCTAAGGTTACCTGTCTCAGGTATTTTATTTAGTATCAATCGGCTGACTAATACAGATGACCAAGGTATAAGGGTAAAAAAAAATTTGTGGGAAAAAATGAGATTAAACAGTTTGTTGGTACAAGAAATGTGAAAAGCATATATAGTTTTCTTCACAATACACGCTGTCCATGAATTTTTTGAAGATTCCTTGTGTATGTATGCATGAGTGAGACATTGAGAGAAAATCCCAGAGGGTAGGAGAGAGTTTACAGAGACCAGGAATTACAAGAAAAGGATTCATGTAAGTATCTGAGAAGCGGTCCTACTCTCAAAGGCTACCATCCGGGACCACTGAGTTTAAGTCTTTCTGTCCAGCACAGTGCTTGGCACACAATGAATGCTCAACAACCTCTTCTAGTACAAATGCGCAGTTGCATAACTGGTCTGTTTCTTCTTGAAATACTCACCAATACATTGCTAGCAAGAAGCACAGGTTCACTGGATAACAATTCCTGTATCATGGCTGAGTTCACACAAATGAAATGATTAGAACATTGCCCAAATGATCTATTTCTGCTATCATTTTAACTATGGTTGTTGACTGTGTGTTGTAATATACAAAGCCCATGGCTGTGCATTCCTATAAAACAATAATGTATGCCATCCAGTGCTTATTACAGATAAGGAGCTGGTGATCATGGTTCTACATAGACACACAACGGACTGCTGGGTTAGCCTAGTTGTAGCTAACAAATGCACTTGGCATTGTTCTTTTACCACAATGAAGAATCAGCAGTAATTTTCTTTTCCTACTACTGCATAAAAAAGAACTGGTTTAAGCACGTAACTCCAAAAATTAAATATTATTCCACCATTTACTAAAACCAGCAGTCCACTGAAGGGAGTAGGACAAAAGTCTTGGCTAGAATTAAATAGTAGATTCATCACACTTGAAAGTCTCCTAAGAGCCAAGGCATTAATGGGCATTGGTAGAGATAGAATGTGTCGGATCTGTCCTATGAGCTGGTCAAACTTGGACAAGTTATTTCTCTTTTCTGAGTTTCTATTTTCTTGGAAAAGGGGCATAATAAAAATTAGACTTTCACAGTTCTTCTCGGAATTAAATAACGTAAGTAGAGTGTTTTTCTTCCAGAGTAGATTTTAAATTTTTCATTTCACCCTTGGTATATACATTCTCTGTTTTGTTGAAAAATGAAGGTGGCAAAGGAAGAAAAACAATTGCAGATATATCTTAAATTGTAAACCTTCTCAAGTATGCTTTTATGAGTCAGATCTGAAAAAAAAAGAACCTTGAGCCAACACACAGAATTTGGAAGCAGCCTGTGAGTTATAATAGGTTTGCTAGGAAGTGGCACCAATGCCAGGAACTCCGGATCAGAAGAAAATTTATGCAATTAGATCATTTGGTCTAAATGTGATTATGCATTTTAGTAATGAACTGTGTGATTCTGTAGGTAAAGACAGGATAATATGAGAAAAGCAGTATGATGTTTGATTTCTTTCAGAAGTTCCCAGACTTGCAGAAATGGAAATCAGATCCCTATGATAAAAGAGCATTTTCCTTAAAGACTGGTGATAGTAAATTATTCCAGACAATTATCTGCAGTGTAGAAGGGGTACAGACAGGTGATTCTAGGCATGTGACCATAGTACCAGCCAGGGAGAAAAACTCTGAAGTTCAAGGGAAGGTAAAGAACAAAGATGTAAAAGGTGGCAACTCTTAGTGAGTGCCGGTTAAGGAATGAAGCTCACAGCTCAGAAGAGAAAGCCAGCGTCGAAGGAGAAACTTCATAAATGAGCTATCCTAATCTACAGGAAAAAAGCGAAAGAAATAAGAGCCTTGGTCTATCTCATGACACTAGGGTATTTGTTTTCTGTGAATTTGTAATACAAAAATGAATCAAACTGCATCATATTGGTATCCTAGTAGTGATTATTAATTATGTCTGGTCAGGATCAGAACCTGTGCCAACTAATGTCCTGGCTCCTAGACTACACCAGGGCATGGTGACCTTGCTCGTGAATACTAGCCGAGGCTTCTGCTGCACAGCCCGGGGGAGTCTTCCATCTTTTCCAAGGAAGGCTCATCGGAGAGGAAATGGAAGGGATGTGCTGTACTGACCTGCTGTGTCACCTGCTGCACCTCGTGCTCCTGCAAACTGGGCAGTGTCGCCCCCTGGTATTCCTAGCCAAGGGGGAAGGAAAATGCAGGGCACACAAATATTGAGGAGAGGCACTTGTGAGAGGGTGAGTAAGAAGAGAATTTGCCCTGGCAAATCAGTTCATGCTCCCTCCATTCTTCCCCTTTGCATTGAAGCTGAGACTCTAAGGGGACACATATCACAGCCATGCCAAGTTGGAATAGAAGCTGTTTCCCACCAAGATTAACTTGAGCTACTTTCAGTGAGAGTACACCATCCCTATGATGGCCAAACAATCTAAGCTGTTACCAATGATAGGAAAGCAACAGTAAAAAACAGTCAGTTGCCCTATCAAGAGTCTTACATTTTTGGTCCTAGAGGGTTGACCAGGTGCCTGTATTGATTATGGCAAGATGACAATAATATGTGCCTAAGTGTGAATGTGTTTCACTGTGTGCACAGGCCTGTGTTCATGAACAAAAGCTATTTTATCCCCTAGTAAGGCAGACTTGGGCCCTGTGAAGAAAGTGGCCAGTTCCTGAGCTAGGAACTTGACGGAGAGGGATTACTCTGCAAAGGGACTTGGAAGCCAGGATGTGAGCTAAATTCCCAGTGGTCTCTATAAGAAATAGAGTGCAGATTGGTGCCTCCCAACACAGGCACCAAAATGTAAGGAAAAGAGTACAGACCAGAGAGGAGGCAGGGTACACATGTACAGCCAGACTGAACTGATTCAGAGAAAATAAATCTGCAGAGGTGGGTGACCAACCGCTGGTGTGCACATTGATGGAACACACAGCAGGAGGCCCGGATCCCAGCCTTTTTATTCTTAGGTGGGCTAAGGGTGGGGTGGATGTAGGAGGCAGCAGGGGAGGTGAGTTCCTCCATACTGGTCTTTCAAGTGGCCACTGGACTACAAACCTGGCAAAGAATGCAGGGCTTGGGTATACTGACAATAGGGTGCGACCAAATTGAGATCCAGGTACACGGGATAAATTCTGATATTATCTCTCTTTGGGGCATTGAGCAAGAACGGCTGAGGCTTATGTCTTTGTTCCATTAGCCTCAGGGGCCAGGAAGAAGGCTCATTCTCCTACACAGGAGGTGTTTGAAACCAGACGCAGAAATCACAGCATGGGCTATCAGGAAAAGCCTGAAGATGTACATTTGAAGAGAGAGCCACAGCCCAGTGCCAGAGCCCAGACAGAGAAGTATACCGCAGGGAGCTGGTGAGGAGCCGGTGCCAAGTCAACAGTCGCCGTTAGACTATAGAGGGGGCTGCAGCAGCGACACCACGTGGTCATGATGAGTCATAGCAGCAGCACCAGTATTGGAGTCCTATGCACTTGGCTTTTCACAGGGTACCAACTCCCTGTGGGTAAAGGTTCTCTCCCAGAAGAGGTAGAGGTTAGGACCCCTCATGCATGTTCTTGCTAATGGGGCAGGTGCTTGTCCGAACAATAAATTTTTTAACAAATGAGGAAATTATCATTGCCTTCTACAAGGTTTACTCTAGGCCATCCTAGAATCAATACGAAAGCAGCTGTGCTTGATAAGAATCCATCTCACGCACCATATCCACAAGTCTCCAGGCCTTTTCTGCTATTCCATGTCACAAGTAGGAAACTGAGGCCAGAGTGAACAACTTGCTTAAAGGTCATTTCAATTCCAAGAGGCCCTAGTCAAGAAGTGTTTATCCATTTATTCCTTTATGTACATAAATGTTCAGGGAACCACCACCACCTCCCAGGTAGTATTCCAGGTACTGAGACACAGCAGTGATCAAAACAAAGACCCTGCCCTCTTGGGGGATGGCATGCTGGTGGGAGAGGCAGAAAATGTCCAATGAAATTATCTCCTGATTCAAGTATAAGGCATTGACCATTGCAATTAGAGAAAAACCAAGCCAGGTAAATGGATAGAGACCACGAGAAATGGATTCAGAGAACCAATCTCTCTCTCTCTCTCTCTCTCTGGAGCGATGCTGGACAGAGTCATGGGCCAGGGAGAAGTCAGAGGTCAAAACTCTATATAAAGCAGCATGTCACAAGGGAGCAAAGAGGTCAGCGGGACAGGAACTGGGTCAGCGGGACGGCAGTTCCAGATGACCCTGGAGACCACAGACTGGGATCACACGGGACTCGGATTTTACCAAGGGCTGTGGAGTAGGGGGAGCAGTGGCAGGGAATAAGCAGAGAGATGGGGTCGGGAGCAGATGCCATAGGTTGATTGCTTAGAACAGTCGCAACTGCAGCTGGCATTGCTTCTAATCCTGCACTACTTACAAGCTGTCATACGAGTTTAACTTCCTTATATTTTCATTTCAAACTACAGTTATGAAAAATTTTACGAGTAACAAAAGCACATTTATTAAACAGTATATGTCCCAAATCACACAAAATAATAAATCATTGCTTTTCCTCTGCCATAGGGAAATTATGCACAGTGGATCCTAACAGGTAGAAAACTTGCTTCAGAAACTGGCTGGAAATAAATGCATGAGTTAATGAAAGCAAGCATCGACCAGATGTAAGAGAGCTACCAAATTTAACAACAACTTGTCTATTTCTGTATTTATGGAGTTTCAGATCAGGGAAATGAAATTTAAAAGTGGGAAAAAAGATAAATCATTAAAATCAACAAAATTCTCAAAAATAAAGTATTACTTACTTCAAAACTGACTATTGAAAAAGAAAATCTCCAAGAATTTGCTGTTGGATATACCCTTCCTTAAAGGGAAATTAAGTGACATGACTGTCAGTCTCGGTTGTATCAGCAATTAGTCTGCACAAACCTCAAGCAAAATACCTTTGAGTTCCCTCATCTTAAGCACATAACCACTGACTGAATTAAAACTATATCACAGGAAAATGACCTACTGTAAAGTGTGTGTGTGTGTGTGTGTGCGCAGTATTCCCTAAAAGCCCGAGGTTTTTATAGATTTTTTTTTTTGACAGGCAGAGTGGACAGTGAGAGAGAGAGACAGAGAGAAAGGTCTTCCTTTGCGGCTGGTTCACCCTCCAATGGCTGCCGCGGCCGGCGCACCGCGCTGATCCGATGGCAGGAGCCAGGAGCCAGGTGCTTTTCCTGGTCTCCCATGGGGTGCAGGGCCCAAGCACCTGGGCCATCCTCCACTGCACTCCCTGGCCACAGCAGAGGGCTGGCCTGGAAGAGGGGCAACCGGGACAGAATCCAGTGCCCCGACCGGGACTAGAACCTGGTGTGCCGGCGCCGCTAGGCGGAGGATTAGCCTAGTGAGCCGCGGCGCCGGCCTATAGAATAGATTTTTATAAAGAACTAAGTACCATAGGTTGGGCTATGCATCATTATAGTCTATTTTTAAGACCTACTCTTTGGGGTCTGGTGTGAATTTTAACACAATAATCAATTGTTTTAATGACCAATAATAAAATAAGCATTTGAACGGGTGAAAATACAGATGTGTTTTCCTCTGTACAGCACTGAAAATTCTTGCAAGGGTGCCGTGTTTCACCCTTGATCTCTGAGTGCACTGGCATAAACACCTAAATTCTAGTTGAAGTACACAAATTATTAGAAAACAGTGAGTTGTTCTGGTGTTGTACATGTCATTCTGCAAATCCACTTCACTTCCAAGTCTCAATCCTGGTTTCCAACACTGTTACTGCCACCTGCTGGTAAGTATCAGAACTGACTTGAATAAACAGGCAACCTATCAGGCACTTTCATTTATTTTATATTTTTAAATGTTTACAGGTTTTAGAAAAGTTTACTGCATATTTCAAACTACTAAGTAACTTTCATTATACAAATTATATAGTCATTAAGATATAAAAGAATAAATATATGAAGATGGCTCTTGAATTGTTTCCAGAGATAAACTCTGGTTTGTAGCTTTCAAAATTGTCCACACCTATCACCTTAAATGTTATCTAACTTCATGTTACATATGTGGGAAAATTACACAAATCTATTTATTTATTTATATTTTTTTATTTATTTATTTTTTTGACAGGCAGAGTGGACAGTGAGAGAGAGAGACAGAGAGAAAGGTCTTCCTTTGTCATTGGTTCACCCTCCAATGGCCGCCGTGGCCGGCATATCGCGCTGATCCGAAGGCAGGAGCCAGGTGCTTCTCCTGGTCTCCCATGCGGGTGCAGGGCCCAAGCACTTGGGCCATCCTCCACTGCACTCCCTGGCCACAGCAGAGAGCTGGCCTGGAAGATGGGCAACCGGGACAGAATCCAGCGCCCCCACTGGGACTAGAACCCAGGATGCTGGTGCCAAAGGTAGATGATTAGCCTATTAAGCCGCAGCACCGGCCAATTTATTTTTTAATATTTTTGTTTCTTTTTATGTTTTCTCCTTTTTCCCTTTATATAGCAATAGCCTAATTAAAAACTTTGGACTCACTTTTAATTTTGTTATACTGAAGATTATATTACTAACCTTTATTATATTAGATCAGAAATACAGCAACCCAATCTGAGTGTATCATAAAAGGCAGGTTTGGCTACATTACGGCCAAGGTCATCCAAGAAGTCTATGCCAAGTCTCAGTCTAGCAAAGTGCTGCTCACCCTCTCAGCAATGCCCTTCTTCATATATGTTTAAAAACTACTCCAACAGTATCAGAAAGGAAAATGGGTTGCTGTTGTTTCTGTTTGTGTTATTAACACACAACATTTCATTCCAGATGTCTGTGGGCTCTTTCTACTTGTGCATGTCGGAAGTGCCTCATGTGTCTTTGTCAGGTTTTTTATTTTAGCTATAGTAGCCATTGTAGCTAGGATTTAGATAATAATAAACTAAACAGATTAATACTTCTCACATATATTCCACATACTTTCCCTTGAGCTACGGCATTTCACTTCATCAGTGTTTCCGAACAGCACACACTTTAAGCTTTTATTTAGTTAAACATATCACAGTCTTTTCCTCCTTTTTTTTTTTTTTTTGCCTTTGGTTTTTTTCGTAGAAGTTAGTACTGTTCTTGGAGTAATTATTTTACTTAAGAGAAAAATGTTTCCATTTTCCTTTTCATGAGGAGAGTATACCTAGATATTTTGAAGTTCATTAAAATACCTAATATGAGAAAGATGATCTATAAATTATCAGACCTGTTGTCTTTTCTGTGCTTGTGCGAACTTGTGACACTGATGTGCAAAATATTGTGAGGACATAAGGAACCTTTTATCATATTAATTAAGGTGCTGACCAAGTCTGTCTTTGCATGTACATATTCATACCCATAAACTATCCAGTTACCAATATAAATTAGACATCACACTGTGTATCAAATTAAAAAATCACCATAAAATTAGACAATAAGACATGCAAAGTCCTACTACTGTGCGATTAGCAAAATGAGAACAGTACCAGGTGGGGCTGGTATTATAGCATAGCAGGTTAGGCTGCTGCTTGTAACACCAGCATCCTTTGTCAGAGTGTCTGTTTCAGACCTGGCTGCTCTACTGCAGATCCAGCTTTGTACTAATGTACCTGGGAAAGCAGCAGATGAACCAAGCACTTGGACCCCGGCACCTCTGTGGGAGACCCAGATTGAGTTTTGGGCTTCTGTCTTCAATTTGGTCCAGCCCCAGCTATTGCAGCCATTTAGTGGGTGGAAGCTCTCTGTCTCTCCCTTTCTCTCCATCACTCTGCATGTCAAATAAATAAAATAAATCTAGTTGAGAGAGCAAGGCACTAGGAAGAAGATAGACTGGCCAACTTCATAGCATGATTGCTTTATCATGGGTCATGTGTTATGGGGTGTTCCTATGTTTGAAACGTGCTGAGGCAGAAACTGGGTGAATAGGCCTGGACATCACAAGGAGACATCTATAATACCGCGGACTAATTTATCCTTTGCTAAGTCCCTTTTTCTTCTTATATAAAACAAATTCAAGTTAGTGATCTCAAAGATGTCTTCACTCTCTGATCATCAATTTATATTTGTCAGATGCACATGGATAATATTGCATCCATGTCAACAGCAGTAATCAATTATCAGTGTAATAATACACGTTCAAGTACTCTCCTACTGCACAAAGCACATCATAAGAAAACAGAATTTAAAAAGAGTTACTTTGTGCTAGACGTGTAATGACCTGATAAACTGTTAGTAACAGGTAACACATCACAGCACACCACTGATCACGTTTACATGTTCACAGACACTATCTTACACCTGCCAAGGCTCAACTTAAGCTCTCTGGACTAGCAAATGAGTTATAACTCACAGGTGAGGAATATATGCTGTCAGTAGGCTTCCTTAATGAGTCCATTACAAACATAGTACTTCCCTTTTTTTTTTTTTTTTAACATTTCAGTCTCTACTTCTTGAATAATTCTATCACAAATGTATACATTTTGTGATGTTCCTTTTTCACAATCCATTCACAAAAATGCAGACTTTACTTTTTTAAATGCCACAGCAGAAAAGGATTCACCTATAAAATTTGTAACTTGAGGATTCAACCATATCATCAATATTAGATTACAAACCCTCATTTAGTGGCCATAAATGTTAGTTCAATTAGGCATCACTTAATCAAGGGCACAGTCCTTTAAAGACAAACACAGGACAACTTCCCCCTGGATTTACCAAGTGAAATTATTTTCTCTCTGAAACCTAATTTCCAGGCAGGAAGAACAACACAGAATTTTCATCACTCTTAGGGTGAAATGAAGCCACATAGCAACTTACCAAAAGTAAATACCTACGTATTTTCTTCTCCATTTCTTTGTTTTCCTTGAACCTAAGGTCTTAAAAAACATCAGCCCTGCCTTAATTTATAGATGAGACTCATTTTTGACACAAAATACTAACAAATACCATTTTAAAAGATGTATTTATCTTTTTATTTATTGAAAGGCAGAGTAAGAGAAAGAGAGGGAAGAAGGGAAAGAGAGAAAGAGAACCTTCCACCTGCTGGTTCATTCCCTAAATGGCTGCAGTAGCCAGGGTTGTGCCAGTCTGAAGCCAGGAGCTTCTTACTGGTCTCCCGCATGGATGCAGGGGCCCAAGCACTTGGGTCATCCTCTGCTGGTTTCCCAGGCACATTTGCTCTACATCTGATCCTGTTCTCTGCTATCAGGCCTGGAACTGGTACTCACATGGGATGCCAGCATCACAGGCTGCGGCCTCACCTGCTACAGCCCCAACAAAGCCATTTTTAAGAAAAAAACCTGGAAGTTCATTTCATATAGCTTTAAAAGTATACTTTGAAAAAATTAAGGCATAATGTAAAAATTATTGGAGCAGCTAAGTTAATCTGATACCCTCCAAAGCAGCAGTAGTAGTAATTATACAATATGAAGTAAATGTATTGAGCTCTTACTCTGTGCCAGCTACTCTGTAGTCAACCAGGCTACTTATGCGCAAATTCAACGTGTGACCTTTGGCCAATTCTGCAGCTCTGTGTAGAATGTAGAAGGCACAGACAGCACCACTCAATAGGGCTGGCGTGAAGATGAGAAACATGAGCATGCTAGGTGTGAGTGGGGTGGGGCAGCAAAAGCAACATGTTGTTATGCAGTGGACTCTTGTCTCTTCCTATTAGCTGCCTCACTCTTTCTCTACCACGATGGTTTCCCCCATGAAAAAGAAATATGGTCCCCTCCAAAGATATCTAGGTGTGTCTAAGCATTCTGCTTCCATCTCAGGCTTTACGATGGCTCGAGAAGATGATAAAGGTGCGGTTGTACTGTCACAGCCTATCACAGACCCCGCGGTCACAAAACACAGCCACAAGGATGGCATGATTTATTTGCCCCATTCCCAGAGGGTTCAAGAACTCCCCAGCCCACCTGGAAGTGGTGGTAAAAAATGGACTAAAGATAAGGAGACTGCTTGAAAGCCCAGTACAGAATCAGCAAGACCACTGCTCCCAGTACCCTGAGTTCTACCCCTACTCATGAGAGCTGGGTAACCCACCAGCTTAACCACGCTCATCTACTAAAAACTGATGAGTTGTCTTTTTTGAGAGGGTGATCGTGAGGGCTGTGGACTGCAAGAAACCACATGCATTTCAGGAGAGGGCATCATATTGTCTGTAGGAGAAATCAGAAGGAGCTGTTTCAGTGAACACTGAGATTCCCCAGGCTGCTCCACCCACATGAGCCTCAGTTCACTGACAGCCCAAATGACCCCATACAGGCATAAGATGCTAATAGGCTCTGCTCACAAACCACACTGCGTCTGTTTGCTAAGACTGTCATAAAAAGTCACCATACAGCAGTAGTTCAAAACAGTGTACATCTACTCTCTCATAGCGTCGCACACCTGAGGTCTAAACTCAGGGTGCTGACGTGGGCTTCCTTCTCGGGCCTCTAGAGGAGAATGCATCGTGGTCTCCTCCAGCATCTGTGAGCCCCAGGCCATCCCCTATATGGACAACATAATTCTAATGGCTGACTTCTCTTCCCCTGGCCTCCTCCTCTGTGTCTGTGTCCATGCACCTTCTTATAGGGACACCACTTATATTGGATTACACGCCCTCTGTAATCCAGTATGGCCCCATTTTAACTGAACTCATTGCATTCACCATGACCCAGTTTCCAAATTGAGGTCACATTCTGAAGTACTGGGGGTTAAGATTTCAACATATACTGTAGGGTGTCACAAACCCACCCCTAAGAAGTGCATTCCCAGATTTAGAAAGGCTGAGTTTCTCATCAGCAGATCCAGCCCACAAGAATCCCTAAGGAAGTTATCTTCCTAGTGAAAGAGGGAATGATGAACAAAGAAATCTCAGGACATCAAGAAGGAATAAATACAATGGCGAAGAGTAAAATCATGGGTAAATTAAACAGAGTTGTATCCTCCTGATTTTTAAATTGATGGCTGCAGCAAGAATAACATTGTTCCATATGATTCTCAATATACATACATTATACATAGGAAATATTAAAAACAATTTTAGGGGTGTATATTTTAGGGAGACTTCACTCTAGCTGGTACAATCTTAACACCAGTGGACTTTGTAGGGTAACGCACATATGATTTAATAGTTAGAGCAACCACCAAAATAATTATAGAAAAGATATATACAAGGGCATTATAGATAAATCAAAATGGAATTCCAAACAATGTGTAAGTTATCCCAAGAAAGACATGAAAAAGACTGAAAAATAGAGAGGAAAAAGAACAAAGATAAAATGACAGACATAAGTCCTAACAAAGCATAAATAATTATATGGACACAAAAAAGCAAAATTCCAAGACTACTAGATTAAATTTTTAAAACATGACCGCCGGCGCTGCGGCTCACTAGGCTAATCCTCCGCCTTGCGGCGCCGGCACACTGGGTTGTAGTCCCAGTTGGGGCACCGGATTCTGTCCTGGTTGCCCCTCTTCCAGGCCAGCTCTCTGCTGTGGCCAGGGAGTGCAGTGGAGGATGGCCCAAGTACTTGAGCCCTGCACCCCATGGGAGACCAGGAGAAGCACCTGGCTCCTGCCATCGGATCAGCGCGGTGCGCTGGCCGCAGAGCACCAGCCGCGGCAGCCATTGGAGAGTGAACCAAGGGCAAAAGGAAGACATTTCTCTCTGTCTCTCACTGTCTACTCTGCCTGTAAAAAAAAAAAAAAAAGACCAAATACAGGCTGTCTACGAAATTTATTTCAAATACAACAGCACAATTAAGTTGAAAGTAAAAGAATAAAAACATACCATACAAACAAAATCTAAAGAAAGCAGGAGTACCTATGTTAGCAAAGGAGGCTAAACTTAGACTTAGCATTCAGAAGTCATTTTCCTAGGTTTTTCTGCACACAATTTAATCTGCACACAATTTAATGGTGACAATTGAAACTTTGAAGCAACCAAATGTTCTTCAGTAGTGAATAATTAAATGACCAGTGGTATATTCCTACTGTGTGATATAGTTTAGCAATAAAGAACAACCTATTGATACAAGCAAAAATTTAGATGAATGTCAAAGTCATTATGCCAACTGAAAAATAAAGCCAACCTCAAATACTGTGACTGCATTTCAATCTCAACTACTGTCTGACTGCCTTTATGTAAAATTCTTGAAACAAAATTATAAAGATAGACACCAGATGTATGGTTGCCAAGAACGAGGGGTGAGGAAACAGAGACATGGATATGATAATCAATGCATGCACTAAGGATATTTCTGCTGCAAACTAGAGGCACAACTAGGTGTGCTGATTGTGGTGGTTAAAATCATCAATGACTGATAAAATGACAGAACCATCTATACATATTACAGCCATCTGAGTTTCCTAGTTTTGAGTTTTTATAGTTTTTTAGTTTTTAGTTATATTTATTTAAAATGTACAATTGGAGCAGAGTGAAGCATAGGCAGGACCTCTCAGTATTATCTTTGAATTTTCTATTAATTGACCAAGGAAAGAAAATAAAGACCTAAAAAGGAGAAATAGGGAGCTGAATACAAGATGGATGCAAAGAAAAATCCCAGGAGAAAGTTTACAACAGACCTAAATATGAATGCATGGATTGGATCAAGCAGGAGGCTCCAGGAGAAATGTCATCCATTCTCCCAAAAGCAATTTATAGATTCAACGTGATACCACTCAAAATATCAAAGACATTCTTCTCAGATCTGGAAAAAATGATGCTGAAATTCATATGGAGACACAGGAGACCTCAAATAGCTAAAGCAATCTTATACAACAAAAACAAAGCCGGAGGCATCACAATACCAGATTTCAGGACATACTACAGGGCAGTTATAATCAAAACAGCCTGGTACTGGTACAGAAACGGATGGATAGACAAATGGAACAGAACAGAAACACCAGAAATCAATCCAAACATCTACAGCCAACTTATATTTGATCAAGGATCTAAAACCAATTCCTGTGGCAAGGACAATCTAGTCAATAAATAGTGCTGGGGAAAACTGGATTTCCACATGAAGAAGCATGAAGCAAGACCCCAACCTTACACCTTACACAAAAATTCAACATGGATTAAAGATCTAAATCTACGACCCGACACCATCAAATTATTATAGAACATTGGAGAAACCCTGCAAGATATAGGCACAGGCAAAGACTTCTTGGAAAAGACCCCAGAGGCACAGGCAGTCAAAGCCAAAATTAAAACTGGGATTGCATCAAAATTAGAAGTTTCTGTACTGCAAAAGAAACAGTCAGGAAAGTGAAGAGGCAACCAACAGAATGGGAAAAAAATATTTGCAAACTATGCAACAGATAAAGGATTAATAACCAGAATCTACAAAGAGATCAAGAAACTCCACAACAACAAAACAAACAACCCACTTAAGAGATGGGCCAAGGACCTCAATAGACATTTTTCAAAAGAGGAAATCCAAATGGCCAACAGGCACATGAAAAAATGTTCAAGATCACTAGCAATCAGGGAAATGCAGATCAAAATCACAATGAGGTTTCACCTCATCCCGGTTAGAATGGCTTACATACAGAAATCTACCAACAACAGATGCTGGCGAAGATGTGGGGGAAAAGGGACACTAACCCACTGTTGGTGGGAATGCACACTGGTAAAGCCTCTGTGGAAGTCAGTCTGGAGATTCCTCAGAAACCTGAATATAACCCTACCATTCAACGCAGCCATACCACTCCTTGGAATTTACCCAAAGGAAATGAAATTGGCAAACAAAAAAGTTGTCTGCACCTTAATGTTTATTGCAGCTCAATTCACAATAGCTAAGACCTGGAACCAACCCAAATGCCCATCAAAAGTACACTGGATAAAGAAATTATGGGATATGTACTCTATAGAATACTATACAGCAGTAAAAAACAATGAAATCCGGTCATTTGTAACAAACTGGAAGAATCTGGAACACATCATGCTGAGTGAAATAAGCCAGTTCCAAAGGGACAAATATCATATGTTCTCCCTGATCAGTGACAACTAACCGAGCACCAAAAAGGAAACCTGTTGAAGTGAAATGGTGAGAAACAGTGACTTGATCGGCCCTTGTCCTGACTGTTGATGAACTTAATATTTTACCCTTTTCAGTATTTTTTTTTGTTCAACACACAATTATTCTTAGGTGTTTAAATTTAACTGCAAAATGATCCCTGTTAAATATAAGAGTGGGAATAAGAGAGGGAGGAAATGTACAGTTTGAGACATGCTCAATCAGACTTGCTCCAAATGGTGGAGTTAGAAACATGCCAGGGGATTCCACTTCAATCCCATCAAGGTGGCATGTACCAATGCCATCTCACTAGTCCAAGTGATCAGTTTCAGTTCACAATTGATCATAATGACAGGATTAAGAGTCAAAGGGATCATATAAACAAGAATAGTGTCTGCTAATACTAACTGAAAGAATTAAAAAGGAGAGAACGATCCAACATGGGAAGCGGGATACACAGCAGACTCATAGAATGGCAGATGTCCTAAACAGCACTCTGGCCTCAGAATCAGCCCTTAAGGCATTCGGATCTGGCTGAAGAGCCCATGAGAGTTTCACAGGCATGGAAAGCCAAGACACTCTGGGGGGAAAAAAAAGCAAACCTAAATGAAAGATCTCTGCGAGTGAGATCCCAGTGGAATGAATGGGCCATCAAAGAAGGAGATAACTTTCTCTGAAGGGAGGAGATAACTTCCACTTTGACTATGACCTTGTCTAAATAAGGTTGGAGTCTGAACTCAAGAGGCTTCCATAGCCTTGGCAACTCATGACTAGAGTCTAGGGAGATTACTGACGCCATAAATAAGAGTGTCCAATTGTTAAGTCAACAACAGGAGTCACTGTGCATCTGCTCCCCACGTAGGATCTCTGTCCTTAATGTATTGTCCAATGTGAAGTAATGCTATAACTAGTACTGAAACAGTATTTTGGACTTTGTGTTTCGGTGTGGGTGCAAACTGATGAAGTCTTTACTTAATATATACTAAATCAATCTTCTGTATATAAAGATAATTAAAAATGAAATTTTTCTTTTGACAGGCAGAGTGGACAGTGAGAGAGAGAGACAGAGAGAAAGGTCTTCCTTTGCCGTTGGTTCACTCTCCAATGCCCGCTGCGGCCGGCACGCCGCGCTGATCCGATGGCAGGAGCCAGGAGCCAGGTGCTTCTCCTGGTCTCCCATGGGGTGCAGGGCCCAAGCACCTGGGCCATCCTCCACTGCACTCCCTGGCCACAGCAGAGAGCTGGCCTGGAAGAGGGGCAACCGGGACAGAATCCGGCGCCCTGACCGGGACTAGAACCCGGTGTGCTGGCGCCGCTAGGCAGAGGATTAGCCTAGTGAGCCGTGGCACCGGCCAAAAATGAATCTTGATGTGCATGAAAGAGGAGAGGGAACCAGAGAGGGGAGGGTCACGGTTGGAAGGCAAGTTATGTGGGGGAAAAAGCCACTGTAATCCAAAAGCTGTACTTTGGAGATTTATATTTATTAAATAAAAGTTAAAAAAGACTTATTTATTTGAAAGAGTTTGAGAGAGGCAGAAGCAGAGGGAGGGATAGAGGGAGATTGGGAGAGAGATAGGGTGTGCACACATGAGAGAGAGAGTGAGAGAGAACGGGAGTGGGAGCAATCTTCCATCCACTGGGTCACTCCCCAAATGGCCACAATGGCCAGGGCTGTGCCTGGCCAAATCCAGGAGCCAGGAACTTCTTCCAAGTCTCCCACATTGGTGCAGGGGCCCAAGTACTTGAGCCATCCTCTGCTGCTTTCCCAGGTGCATTAGCAGGGAGCTGGATAGGAAGCAGTGCAGCCGGGAATTGAAACAGCACCAATATGGAATACAGAAACTGGAGGGAGCAGTTTTACCCACTACACCACAGCACTTGCCCCTATAAAACTTTTAAAGAAGAAATAATTCCAATTCTTCTCAAACTTCAAAACAATTGAAACAGAGTGAATCCTCTCAAACTCTACGAGGCCATCATCACTTTAATTCCAAAAACAGAAAAAGACAAAGAAAAATATAGACCAATATCCTTGATGAACATAAATGCAATAATTCTCAAAAATACTATTAGCTAAAAGAGTTTAACAACATATCAGAATGATCACTCAGCCAGATCAAGTGGGATTCATCCCAGGATGCAGGGATGGTTCAACATACACAAATCAATAAATGTGATACATCATGTTAACAAAGTGAATAATAAAAACTATGATTATTTCAATAGGTGCAGAAAAAGCATTTGATAAAATAGAACATCACTTCATTATCAGAACCTTACATAAATTGGATATAGAAGGAAGATTCCTCAACATAATCAAGGCAATATATGACAAACCCACAGTTGGAAGTATTTTTCACTAAGATCCACAACCAGAAGTTGATGCCCACTTTTACCACTGCTGTTCAATGTAGTTCTGGAAGTTTTAACCAGAGCCATTTGGCAAGAGAAAAATCAAAGGGATACAAATTGGAAAAGAAAAAGTCCAATTATCCCTGTTTGCACATGACATGATCCTATATATAGGAGAACCCAAAGACTCCACCAATACTGTTGGAACTCATAAAGAGTGTTTAGTGAAATTGCAGGATATAAAAATCAACACACAAAAATTAAACAGCCTTTGTATACACAAAAAATGCCATGGCTGAGTAAAACTTTGGATATTAATACCATTCACAATTGCTATAAGAATTTGCATACCTCAGAATAATTTTTTTTTTTTGACAGGCAGAGTGGACAGTGAGAGAGAGAGACAGAGAGAAAGGTCTTCCTTTGCCGTTGGTTCACCCTCCAATGGCTGCCGCAGCCCGCGCGCTGCGGCCGGCGCACCGCGCTGATCCGATGGCAGGAGCCAGGAGCCAGGTGCTTTTCCTGGTCTCCCATGGGGTGCAGGGCCCAAGCACCTGGGCCATCCTCCACTGCACTCCCTGGCCACAGCAGAGGGCTGGCCTGGAAGAGGGGCAACCGGGATAGAATCTGGCGCCCCGACCGGGACTAGAACCCGGTGTGCCAGCGCCGCTAGGCGGAGGATTAGCCTAGTGAGCCGCGGCGCCGGCACCTCAGAATAAATTTGACCAATGCAATGAAAAATTTCTACAATGAAAATTACAAAACATTAATAAAAGAAATAAAAGACACAACAGAATGGAAAAATATTCCAGGTTTGTAGATTGGAAAAATTAATATCAAAACATCAATACCACCAAAAGCAACTGACAGATTCAATGCAATCACAAACAACACACCAAAGATGTTATTCTCTTATCTAGAAAAAAAAAATTAACATTCATATGGAGACACAAGAGAACATGAAATCTGTACTCTTTTTGAATAAAAATTTAAAAATAGTTAAAAATAAAATGTGCAAGTAAGATGCATGACTAAAAAGAGCTTAGTCTATATCTTATCATTGTAATAAATTAACAATTTCCAAAACTAGAAAGGCAGTTACAATGGCATAAAAAAAAATGGCATTTGATGAAAACAAATAGGAATTAGAGATGAAAAAATTATAATGAGGGACTGCTCTTTTTCATAAGAAGTTTTGCAAACATACAAATTTAAATAAATTTATATAAGGAGATATCCCCCCGCCCCCCCGGAGCGAGTTGTGTCTATAAAACACAAACATAAACTATGGCTTCCACAACTTGTATGCCTTGCCATGGTATGTTTAAGAATTCAAACATTTTTCACTTGACCAAAGAAAAGCATTCATGCCCTAAAAAAGTATTCTTTAGCCTAGGAAACACATTTTCTGATTTAGAAAAACAAGAAGTTTGTATTTTAAATAAAAGCAGGGATCTTTCTAAATATTAGGGAGTTAGTCACTTTATCTGTGACTTTGTATTCCAGAATGTCAATCTGACACACAAACAAATGCATAAGAATGTCTTCTTGAAACTAATAAGTAAATTTTTTGAACTTAGGACATAAGTAGATGTTAAAAATTCTACAAGTTTAACTATAAAACCAAACACTTCATCCTCAAAGATTGACTTTCATTTGGATAATAGAAATGCAGATATGTCAAGTGAAAATGCAAAACACCATCAGTAACTACACCTCCTGACACCTCTCCAGAACATTTATCTTATGGTCATGTCCTAAATTTCGTTCCTTCCTAGTCTTTACAGTCCACTTTATTATGCTATCTTTGATTCTATTTTGAGTTTACATTGATTTAGTATTTTTTTTTTTTTTGACAGGCAGAGTAGACAGTGAGAGAGAGACAGAGAGAAAGGTCTTCCTTTGCCGTTGGTTCACCCTCCAATGGCTGCTGCGGCCAGCGCGCTGCGGCCGGCGCACCGCGCTGATCCGGTGGCAGGAGCCAGGAGCCAGGTGCTTTTCCTGGTCTCCCATGGGGTGCAGGGCCCAAGCACCTGGGCCATCCTCCACTGCACTCCCTGGCCACAGCAGAGAGCTGGCCTGGAAGAGGGGCAACCGGGACAGAATCCGGCACCCCGACCGGGACTAGAACCTGGCGTGCCGGCGCCGCTAGGCAGAGGATTAGCCTAGTGAGCCACGGTGCTGGCCTGATTTAGTATTTTTAAAACCTTCATGACCAAGTGTCATTTTTACATCCAAATGGCCTTTTAATTTTTTTTACATAAATAATGAAATTGTTCTTGAATGAAAATATATGTTACAGACTGCTCCAACTCCTTCTCATTCCTCAGAGACAACAGGTGGTTTAACTGGATGTATGATAATGGAGATGGGTCAGTTCATCTGGACTGGTAGTTTTCAGCTGCTACTATGCATCAGAATCATCTGGGGAACTTTAAAATAAAGCTATTGATGTTCATGCCCTATCTCCAAAGATTGTTTTTTTTTTTCTAACTTTTATTTAATGAATATAAATTTCCAAAGTACAGCTTATGGATTACAATGGCTTCCCCCCCATAACGTCCCTCCCACCCGCAACCCTCCCCTTTCCCACTCCCTCTCTCCTTCCATTCACATCAAGATTCATTTTCGATTCTCTTTATATACAGAAGATCAGTTCAGCATACATGAAGTAAAGATTTCAACAGTTTGCTCCCACACAGAAACAAAGTGAAAAATACTGTTTGAGTACTAGTTATAGCATTAAATCACACTGTACAGCATATTAAGGACAGAGATCCTACATGAGGAGTAAGTGCACAGTGACTCCTGTTGTTGACTTAACAAATTGACACTCTTGTTTATGGCCTCAGTAATCACCCTAGGCTCTTGTCATGAGTTGCCAAGGCTATGGAAGCCTTTTGAGTTCACCGACTCTGATAATTTTTAGACAAGGCCATGGTCAAAGTGGAAGTTCTCTCCTCCCTTCAGAGAAAGGTATCTCCTTTGATGACCCGTTCTTTCCACTGGGATCTCACTCACGGAGATCTGTCATTTAGGTTTTTTTTTTCTTTTTTTTTCCCCCAGAGTGTCTTGGCTTTCCATGCCTAAAATACTCTCACGGGCTTTTCAGCCGGATCCGCATGCCTTAAGGGCTGATTCTGAGGCCAGAGTGCTGTTTAAGACATCGTTTTTCTTAACAGTTTTATTGAGAAATAGTTCAGCAATCAGCTAAATCACCCATTTAAAGGGCCCAAGTCAATGGATTTTAGTGTATGTGAATGGCTGTGCAAGCATCAACACAGTCAGGCTTAGAACAGTTTTTCTGTAGCTTGTCCCCCCGACCAACACAACCAAAGGCTCAACTTTTGTAAGCATGGTAGCCAGTATGAGGCCTTTAAGAAGTGGGACCTAGCGGAAGATCATTATGTCATTGAGGATACTGCTCTCAGGATAGATTAGTTTTCCTGGGGTCTTGGTTGGTTCTTCTGAGAGGGTTGTTATATAACAGTAAGACTGGCTCCTCCTCACTTTTTGACTTCCTGTCTTACAATTCTCTCTCACTTGAGCTTCCCCATACCACCCACCAAGAGGTGACAAAACCAAAGGTCAAATTCATGGGGTCACTGATCTTCAATTTCAGCTTTTAAACCTGTGAGCAAAATAAACCCCTTTTCTTTAAATGGTATCCAGATGCCATGGATATGGCTTGAGTTTGTACCCAAGAGCCCATGTGTTGAGAGCCTGGTCCCAACATGGCAGTTCTGTGAGTGGTGTGTAAGTTTTAAGATGTGGGGGTTTGGTGAGGGGTTCTTAGGTTAATCAGAAGCATGTCACAGAAGGGACTGTGGGACCCCAGTCATCCTCAGGCTTCCTGTCATGAGGGATGATCACTTCCTCCTATACTTGCATCTGCCATTGTGATGTTCTCGGCCATGGCCCACACAATGTTGGCATGATGCCTGTGAATCTCCAGAATTGTGAGCCAAATAAACTTTCCTTCGCAAAGTTATCCAGTCTTGAGTATTCTGCAACAGCAATGAAAAATGGACCAACATACCAGCCTCAGATATTTTGAAACAGCAACAGAAAACAGACTTATACAATTTATCACTACAAATAAAACCCATACCCTTAAACTGCCAGCCCTAATCCAGTTATTCTGGTTCTAAGTAATCACTAATGTACTGTTCTGTCTTCTGTCTCTATGAATTTTTATTATTCTGGACATTTCATATCAAAAGTTACATAGTATGACATCTTTTGAGTCTGATTTGTTTTATAGCAAATATTTCATCCACATTGTAGCATGAATCAGCTACTTTTTTATCTCCCAATAATTTTCCATTACATGGTAAAAAATATTTAATTATCTGTTCGTCAGTTGATGGGCATTTGTTTCTACTCTATTTTGAACCATGCTGCCATGATCATTCACATGTCAGTTGGATGAACATACATTTTCCTTTCTCTTGAATATACACCTGCAGTTGGAATTTCTGGGTCATGTGGTAACTTTGTTTAATCTTTTAAGGAACTACCAAACAGCACGCCAAAGTGACTGAACCACTTTACATTCCCTCCAGCAGTGTATGTGGGTTCCATTCTCTCATCACCTTGCGCCAAGTGCTGTGATCTGCTCTGTCATGTTTTATATCCATGCTGGCAGGTGCCCCCAGAGAATCTAACTGGCTTTCGCTATTGCATTCAGACACTATTTTCTCTTACGCTTTTGTATGTGCAAATGGGAATACTTAAAATCAACACTGAGTCACTGCACTAGACTCCATTGGAGGGTACCTCACATGACCAACACTGACTTTCTCAGAATAATGCTTCTAGCCTCAGAAATTTGAAAGCCTTTATCTTCAAGTACAGCTATGTATTCATGTATAAATAACTTGGAGGTTACATATAGATAATGGCTAGCTCATACTTTCTGTGTATACACGCGCGTGCGCACACACACACACACCCCTACATCTACTTACTCCACAAGATTTCATCCTCTTTACTGACAATTCATCTCCAGAAATCAAACCTTACCTCAGTACTAATTTTATCACCCCAATCAGGAAATGCTTGCTAATGCCACCTCACACATTTGAAAATCAGTTCATTTTTGATCTATACTCTCCTCTACTGCTCTCATTCCAGTTTGTCCAACCAATCTGAATGGGAACACTTTCTCCTCTACAAAGCCTAATCCCTCCTACCAGCATTAGATGCCTTCTCATTTATGCCAGCAGGAGGAGTTAAGTGTGCTGCTTATACTACACTAAGTGCTCTCAATCCTCTTTGTCACTTATCTTTCATAAAATTCTATAAAAGTGTTACTACTCTAGTTTCAGAGATGGGAAATTGAGACTCTAAATGGTTAATCTGCACATAGTCCTAGCACACAGCACAATCAAGATGTGATCTTTAGGACTCAAAAATAGCCAATCTCTTAATTCATAATTCTCTTGCCTTCACATCACAATATTTCACACCATACTGACCAGGACATGTACTTTAAAATCTTCTTAAAAGTTGTACATTTCTCTTCACCATTACTTTTTATTCATGTGTTTAATGAATAAACACTGGACATTGGGTCTCTGCAGGCAGTGTGCTAAGCACTGGACATACAATCAAATACCTGCTCTCCTGATGCTGAGATTGAGGGCAAGGAAGCAGATACTGATCCAATAACCCCAAATACAAGTGTGTGAGTATGCTGGTAATCAAATATGTACGGTGACAATTAGAGAATTGAGAGTTTCTCTTTTTGGTAGACATTTGCCTGGATAATATTATTTTGATTTAGATATATCCCTCCCCTACTCAATGATGTTCAGGGACAGGCATGCCCACCACAGTACGCAAATCTAACCAAAGGGCTAGTATCCTGAATCAGTGGATACTGCCTATATGACTAAACTTGAAAGGCAGGAAAAGACTGGCATCACACCTGAGCCAGACAGACCAGTATCTTTCCCTGGTCTAACTAGCCAAAGGAGGCTAACTTACACTGTGGTTAACAACCAACCTTAAAAATCTCCGCAGCTGAACATAACAGAGTATAATTTTGTCATGAGTTAACATACATCTTGGTCACTGTGGAGACTCAGGGACCCTGAGAACATAATGTTCTATCAGCCATGTGTTTCTAGGATACCAGAGGCAGGAGGAAAACAGCAGGGCAAATCACACACTCATTCTTACATATGCTTCCCATAAAAGATGCACTTTACCTCTTGAGTAAAAGCAAGTCAAACGCCACGGCTGAGTTCAACATGGAGGTTGGATACTAAAGTTTGTTCTAGAATGAGAGACGTCAAAGTTTTCTGGCATCCTCATTTTCTCCTCGGTTTGCAAAATTGAGATTATATAAGCGACAACTGCCTGTCACCATGCTCCTCTCCCACTTAGCACATGGAGGAACTCCTCTGCAGGAGAAATGAAGCCCAACCAAGAAAGCAAAGTTTTTTCAAGAGTGACAGGAGCCCTGAAGCTATTTGTATCCTGGAATTTCTCATTGTAGGACATGATAATGCCTTGTCTCTTTTAAAAACCGAAACCAGTTGGAACTGGGATTCTTTGACTTGTACTCAACAAGCCCAAACTAAACTTGTGTGAAAGGTTAGGGCATGACATTATTTGGTAGCAAATAAGTGATTCTTTTGAGTCTCAAACCTAACCATTCTAACTTCCCCATCTGAACAAAAGGATTACAATGCCTAACTCGTAAGTTCTTATGAGGATAAAACGAGTCCGTGTGTAAGCAATGCTAGTCACCATCTGCTTCCTAGCAGGTGTTCATTAAAATGTAAGTCTCTGTTCCTTCTTTCCTGACTTCTTCCTCTCCTGCCTCCCTCAAGGCTAATGAACATGCCATATTTTGTCTTCCTGTTGCTATCATCCAACAAATGTTTACTAGGCTTAGCAAACACCCATGGAAACAATGAATGAGAAGAGATAAGGAAGAAAAATAGTCTGACAGCAGCAATGTTCTAAGATCATGGACCCCTTGGTTTTGACTTGAGTTCAGAGTCACAAGCAATTAGGGAACATCACACACAACGGCTCTGATCTTTCTATGAATTGGGAATAGGATAATCTTACCCCATACTTCAGCTAACATCAACTCCCTCAACCGTAACAAGAGATACAGAAACTCTTCACCATTTGCCCATGGTGATCATACCACTCAAGGCAAAAGTACAACACAACAGAAGTTTAGGGATTATAGCAATAATTTCAATAAATCATTACCTTTATTTCTAAAAACTATTAGATAGAGATAGAGAGCTCCTAACTGCTGGTTTACTCTCCAAACGCCCGGAATGGCCAATGCTGAGTCGGGTTAATGTTGGTATCCCAATTCAGGTCTCACGTGTGGGTGGCAGGAACACAATTACTTGACGCATCCTGTTGCCTCCTTTGGTTGCATATTAGCAGGAAACTGCAATTGGGAATCAGAGCTGGGAATTCAACTTGGATTCTCCAGAGTCGGGTACAGCCATCCTTTCTGGTGTCTTAATCTCTAGGACAAATGCCTGTCCCCTTTCTGTTTTTAAATTTACAAATAAAGTGTCATGTGTGCCACCCCAGTTCAGAACAAAAGCTGCACCAGCTGTTAGCAAATCCATCCCCAAAAGATCTCGTTCCAGCTGCAGTGGCAAGGAATAGCCAAACAGTTGGTCAGCATTAGAAGGAAGAATAAATACTAAAAATGTGTTAACTTCCTCTACAAAAATGGGTTGTATCTCTATTTTCAAAGTTCTACGTTCATTTCAAAGCATCTCAGTTGTCAGTAAAATCTTTCCCCATTAGTACCAAGAAGGCTACATGAGTTGTCTGTCCTTTGCCTGGATCAAAGTGTGTCAAATGGGCTGGTGCTGTGGCATTAACAGCTTAAGCCACCACCTGCAATGCCAGGTTCCACATGAGTGCATAAGTTCAAGTCCAGCTACTCTATTTCCAGTCCAGCTCCCTGCTAATGTTCCTGGGAAAGCAGTGGAAGACGGCCCAACTGCTTGGACTCCTGCACCCTTATATGAGACCTAGATGAAGTTCCTGCGTTTGGCCTGGCCCAAAACTGGCTGTTGCAGCCATTTGTGGAGTGAACCAGAGGATCGAAGAGCTTTCTCTATCCCTATCTCCCCCTCTCTTTAATTCTGCCTTTCAAATAAATAAAAAAATTTTAAACTGTAAAATAATGAAAGAGGACTTATGCATCTATTTACATGATTTTATATAGTCAAAGTTTATAGGAAAATTTAACAGACTTATATGACATTTATTTTTAAGTAGATTGCATTAGTTTGTACACTGGACTGCATAATTATAGTAATAAATGGTTATATTTTGATGCTTTATAAACTTACATAAGGTTTGCATGTAATTATTTTCATTATTTTAGAGAACATATAAGGAGGATGTAATGAGTAGGATCACAAACTTATAAAGGAGAAAACCAAGTGGTCAACAGACTCCCGGGTCTGGACCCCAGGTCTCTGACTTGACCATCACTGTTGAGTAGATGTCAGGCAAGATGGGGCTGGAATTTCCACTCTCCCATTCACCAGTGACCTTGGTAAACCATATCACCCCTGTGCTTCACACTGCTCATCCATAATAGATACAATAGGTCTCCTACAAGCACTGCACGACTACTGCTCATGACAGAATAGAGAACACAGTAAGTCATGTGTGTTTATTCCTGTTACGTCTGCCCAATAGGTTTAAGAAACAGACCAACCTAGATCTGAATACTATCCCTAACATTAGTTATCGTAGAAAGCTGGGTTTATGGAAACCATTGCTTCCACAGTAAAACAGGAAGGAACCCTCATCACCCTGCAAGGCTGTTGTTTGGATATATTATGCCATAAACCACTTAGTACGTGCTCAGCGTGGGGCAAACACATCATAAATGGGAGCTTCCATTATCGAACAAACAGAAGCAGTATTTATGGAGCTAAAGTTTTCACCTACTTGCACAGGGCCTCTAACTCTATGTAGCATCAGTCATCAACAATTTTTAGCAAATCTCAAATGGTATATGATGTAGCAAATTCTCTTACCAACCCCATGGCCTCTGCCTGAGTTTTTTCCTCTCTCCCCAGTGGTAGCCCTTGTGGGTTTGAGAGAGTTCAGTGATACACTCCTAATGAGGTGGAACAAGGAAAGAGTGCATTTTACTGGTTACTCAACCTGGGTCCAATCACTCAGGACAACACTCTAAAGAAGGGAAGAAGCCTCTGATGATCACTAATAATATAAAATCCAATGCAAATAGGAGGGTGTTTCAAAAAGTTCATGTAAACAGAGTCAAATAGGATACAACAATTTTTAGATTCATGTATAATTTGTTCATAATACATATTTTCTATTAGCTTTCTGAAGGAACTTCATAGGCATAGATTCAAAAATTTTGGCAGTAAAAAAAGCTTCTCTTTTAATTCCACATCAAGACCTTTTGACACACCCTCATATTAATACTGCGATCATTAACAGAATATGTTTTGAATGCCTACTAACACTAAGTTCTGTTCTAAGGGAAGGTATGTACTTCTATCATCACTCTGAAATGAGGTGTGGAGCGGCTAAGCAGCTTGCCACATCTGGGGAGCAGCAGCATCGAAATTTGAACCTAGAAAACTGGGTTTGCACCTGCACACTTAATCACAAACATTTCACAATGCTGCTAACTTAGCTGGGAATCTCACATTCTCAAAGCTGTGTGCATCCCCACCACAGCTGCAAGGTCTCAGTAAACTGGAGTCCAAGATACTCTGCTTGGACAAGGCCATTGGTTCACTGGCAACTTAAGCCACTTGAATCCTCCATCTTTACAGGGTCTGGCATGATGTTCCAAAGCACTTACAAAGAAACCCAAGTGAAGACAACAAAGGTAGGACTTGCAGAGCTGACAGTGCCCACCTGTCGTACCATATGTAAATAACCCAAGGTAAACCCGAGATGCTGTGGGAAGCAGAGCCATCTTTACAGTGACCGGGAAGGGATGAGCAACATCACAGATGTCCAGTACACCATGCAGACTGGAAGAAGTGGTTCCGCCACTGCTAGTCTCCAGAGCCAGGCAACACACTTGTACACAGTGCTCTTACCTGTTCCTCTGTATTTTTAGCATACATAAACAAACACGAAAGTTAGAGAGAAACCTACTCATCAAAAGAGATCATTTTTCTCTTGCTCCAGGTAAGAGACAGCAAAGAAACAGACATCAGAAAATCTATGCAGGTTATTTGACAGATTTCCCATAGAAAATTAAAGGTAACTCCTGGGAGATGTCAACAGCATTCCTTGTCACTTCTATCTCAAGCAAGAAACTTTTGCCTTTTAAGTAAAGCACTGAATATTTCAAACTGTTGGAGTTAAAAAAAAACAACAACAACAATTATTCGTGGATACATTTCATTAACTCAAGAGCAATAGTATTAGGAAAGATTCAGCAACCAACAATGTAAACAATGAGATAGAATTTTTGCAGAATATGGAGAAAGAAAGGGGGATTAAGGGCTTCTTTAATTTGAGGATTTAACACCATACAGTTGAATGACCAAGTGAATGGGGCACAAGTTTTAGCACATCAATCAAAGAGCGATCATGAACATGCCAATCAATTACTCTTGGCTCTGTGCTAAATTGATGAGGAATACAAAGCCTAATCCCCAGTCCCTAATTCCACACAACCATAGCCTCACTTGAGAGACGTAGAGAAATGCACACATTCAACCTTGCCCTATGGGACACATCACAAGACATCTGGGATCCAAAGGCCTCTAACTCATCATCTTCCTAAAGGAATTCACAGGTGTAGAGAAGAAAAATAGCCCTACAAATACTGATGTTCTAGTTCTTTAATAAGCATCAATACAGGTAACAACAAAAGTCAACATTGCTGGAATGTACATGAGACCTTGCTATATCAGGAAAATCTGTTACAATGCATTGTCCAAACAGCCTAGCTGAGATTCAGGGAGGCTGTGTGCCTTGACATCAGCACACATCTAGCACAGGGTTTTTTTTTTTGTTTTTTTTGTTTTTTTTTTTTTTTTTTTTTTTTGACAGGCAGAGTGGACAGTGAGAGAGAGAGACAGAGAGAAAGGTCTTCCTTTGCCGTTGGTTCACCCTCCAATGGCCGCTGCAGCCGGCACACCACGCTGATCCGATGGCAGGAGCCAGGAGCCAGGTGCTTCTCCTGGTCTCCCATGGGGTGCAGCGCCCAAGCACCTGGGCCATCCTCCATTGCACCCCCTGGCCACAGCAGAGGGCTGGCCTGGAAGATGGGCAACCGGGACAGAATCCGGCGCCCCGACCGGGACTAGAACCCGGTGTGCCGGCGCCGCTAGGCGGAGGATTAGCCTAGTGAGCCGCGGTGCCGGCCTAGCACAGGTTTAATAACCCTAATCCATCTAGTTCAAGTTTGGGATTTGCTTTACAACCTCAGAGGTCTTCACCAACCCACAGAGGAATGGTGAACCACACAAGTCAATGACTGATTATGTCAGGAGCAATCAGAGAAAGTTTCACAGAGAAAGCTGAGCTGGAGGAAACACAATACCCTGTAGAACTTCCGCAGAGAAATTCTAATCTCTCCATCATGCATTGCAGACATTTTCACCTACTTTGAAAATGATTTTGGGGCCAGCGTTGCGGCATAGTGGGTTAATTCACTATGCACAATAGGTGCCAGTTTGAGTTTTAGCTACTCCACTTCCAATCCAACTCCTTGTGAACGCACCTGGGAAAGCAGTGGAGGATGGCCCAAGTTCTTGGACCCCTGTACCCAGGTGGGAGACCAGGATAACGCCCCCAGCTCTGGCCTAAGTCCTGGCAGTTGCGGCCATCTGGGAAGTGAACCAGCACATGCAAGAGCTCTACCTTGAACTCTCCATCTCATTCTACTTCTGCCTTTCAAATAAATAAATAAATCTTTCTTTAGATCAGAAAACCAGGAGCTTCTTCCAGGTATCCGACGTGGGTGCAGGGCCCCAAATACTTGGGACATCCTCCACCATTTTTCCAGGTTATCAACAAGGAGCTGGATCAGAACTGGAGCAGCTGGGACTCAAACCGATGCCCACATGGGATTACGGTGCCACAGGCAGGGGCTTAGCCTACAATGCCACAGCACTGGCCCCATAAATGGATCTTTTTAAAAAGAAAACAATTTTACCTTTAAATATTAAAGTAAATTACAGTTGTGTTAATTTAACTCAACTGACAATTTATCTCAAATAATTTGAAAGCCACCTAATACTGTTGCACAACAGACACTTTGCTTTGCTCCTGTCTTCCACATAGACACCACTAGATGGCGCTAGGTGCACGTTCATTCTAAGGCCAGTAGGAATCACTTTTAAGTTTGCTTCAGAAAAGGTATTTCTCTCAAGAATCTTAGTTTCCTTTGCCCATCTGTTCTGCTTTTTTTTTTTTTTCTTTTTTGACAGGCAGAGTTAGACAATGAGACAGACAGAGAGAAAGGTCTTCCTTCCGTTGGAGAGCTGGACTGGAAGAGGAGCAACCGGGAGTAGAACCCAAGGTGCAGGCGCTGCAGGCGGAGGATTAGCGAAGCGAGCCACAGCGCCACTCCTTGTCATTTACCCAAAGGAAATTAAATTGGCAAACAAAAAAGCTGTCTGCACATTAATGTTTATTGCAGCTCAATTCACAATAGCTAAGACCTGGAACCAACCCAAATGCCCATCAACAGTAGACTGGATAAAGAAATTATGGGACACGTACTCTATAGAATACTATACAGCAGTCAAAAACAATGAAATCCAGTCATTTGCAACAAAATGGAGGAATCTGGAAAACGTTATGCTGAGTGAATTAAGCCAGTTCCAAAGGGACAAATACCATATGTTCTCCCTGATCGGCGACAACTAACTGAGCACCAAAGGGGAAACTTGAAGTGAAATGGACACTGTGAGAAACAGTGACTTGATCAGCCCTTGTCCTGACTATTAATGTACAATGCAATACTTTATCCCTTTTAGTATTTTTTTGTTCTAGTTAATACTATTGGTTGAACTCTGTAATTAACACACAATTATTCTTAGGTGTTTAAATTTTAACTGAAAAGTGATCCTGTTAAATATAAGAGTGGGAATAAGAGAGGGAGGAGATGTACAATTTGGGACATGCTCAATCGGACTTGCCCCAAATGGTGGAGTTAGAATCGTGTCAGGGGATCCCAATACAATCCCTTCAAGGTGGCATGTACCAATGCCATCTCACTAGTCCAAGTGATCAACTTCAGTTCACAATTGATCACACTGATAGGTCTAAGAGTCAAAGGGATTACACAAACAAGACTAGTGTCTGCTAATACTAACTGATAGAATCAAAAAGGGAGAGAACAATCCAACATGGGAAGCGGGATACACAGCAGACCCATAGAATGGCAGATGTCCTAAATAGCACTCTGGCCTCAGAATCAGCCCTTAAGGCATTCGGATCTGGGTGAAGAGCCCATGAGAGTATTTTAGGCATGGAAAGCCAAGACACTCTGGGAAAAAAAAAAAAAAAAAAAAAAAGAGATGACGATGATGATGACCTAAATGAAAGATCTCTGTGAGTGAGATCCCAGCAGAAAGAACGGGACATCAAAGAAGGAGGTACCTTTCTCCTTCTTTGATGTCCCGTTCTTTCTGCGAAGGGAGGAGAGAACTTCCATTTTGACTATGACCCTGTTGGAATAAGATCGAAGTCGGCGAACTCAGAAGGCTTCCATAGCTTTGGCAACTCATGACTAGAGCCTAGGGTGATTACTGATGCCATAAAAAAGAGTGTCAAATTGTTAAGTCAACAACAGGAGTCACTGTGTACTTATTCCTCATGTGGGATCTGTCCTTACTGTGTTGTCCAATGTGAAGTAATGCTATAACTAGTACTGAAACAGTATTTTACACTTTGTGTTTCTGTGTGGGTGCAAACTTATGAAATCTTTACTTAATATATACTAAATCGATCTTCTGTATTTAAAGAATTAAAAATGAATCTTGATGTGAATGGAATAGGAGAGGGAGTGGGAGATGGGAGGGGAGCGAATGGGAGGGAAGTTATGGAGCGGAAAGCCACTGTAATCCATAAACTGTACTTGGGAAATTTATGTTTACTAAATAAAAGTTTTAAAAATCTTAGTTTCCATATTATTATCAGGCAAACCAGCAGAACATAGAGAAATAGATGCTTAAGTTTAGGTAACATTTTTGCTAGGTTTATGTGCAAAAGTTCGTTATTTCCTTTGTAGTTATTTCACATCTTCAAAGCTCAAAAAGTTTGATGTACATATTTTCCTAAAAACAGAAAAATCAAAAAGGACTGATTTTCCCTCTGTGTAGTTCACTGCCTTTATACACAAAGGCAGGCACTGTACTTGCACATCTTAGCCATTTTTTTTAAAATCAAGATTGAGGCCAAATCACTTTTATGTCAGTCTTAGGTTAAGCCTTCTAATTAGGTGAATCTGATTTCCATGGCAACCTTCCTGTCTCTTGACTTTTCAACAATCACTTCCAAAAACAAACAGTAGGTTCAGTTTGTGTTTACGTTAAAGCACACTGTCATGAATGGAGATACAGAACTGAAGTTTAGATTTTTCACGTTTTCTGTCTCAATATCCATTTGACACCAGGAAAGCATGGAAATGCTATTTTGGTTATGAGACTGCCATGAAAAGCCACTTCAGCATGTCACTGAATGGAAGGAGCCCGAGGCAAAGCCATTCTGTACTTGGACAAATGAAAGGGGCCTGGGAAGGGACCACGCAAAGACGGCACGAGTATTCAATGTGAGGCATGGGGAGAGAGGAGCCAAGGCTGGAGAAATGACAACGTTCCCAACACCGGGTCCCTGAAAAACCAGCTCCTGATAAATGGGTGCAAGCCTCAGAAGTTATGTATGCGTTAAAAGTATAATTTACCAATGGTGGAAATATTCGAGAGAAGCCACTTTAAAAATAAGATACTCTACACACACACCCTGTATCCCGTGAGAACATCTTAGAGAACACAGTCACATTTTGTGTAAGTGCAATTAGGAGAGGAATTTTGGGGTTTGGGGGGAGGGATACCCCTTCCTAAAACCTTGAACCAAAAGCATATATTCTTCTTGCCTTTAAATTAAAAGAAAAAGATACTCACACTTTTTAAAGTTATATATCAATTTGAAGATGAACTAGAAAACATTATGAGAGGAGTACTTTTAGTGACCAGAAGAGGGCGATATCCTCAAACCTAAAAATTCCACACAGCTTTGCTATCCTGAATGTCCCTAGGGTTCAAATGAAACTTCAACACAGTCTAAGCATTGCATTAAAATCCTAAAAACAACCCCTACTGCTTCCTTGAAGGATGGAGTAACTGCTTTATAGAATGTCCTCATTTGCAATGCCAGGAAGAGCCACTATTTACCTGAGTTAGTAACAGCAGCAGCTAACGATGTCATCCTGTAGTTTCATACTCTTCATAATTTTTAACTTAAATGCTTCACTCTTCCTTTCACACAACTGAAGTAAGTGGTTTCCTGGTTTTGATTCCCACAAAATCTCCATTTTGGAGTCAATTTTGTGAGGACAGACACGTTTCTGGGTGTCTCCTTCAGCTTAGGCTGCTGTAACAGAATACTGTTAGGAACAGCAAGGCACTTTTCACAGTTCGGGAGCCTGACAGGCTGAGACCAGGGTACTGGATGGCTTTTTGGCTGGTGCCTGGCCGGAGCCCTCTTCTGGACTGCAGCGTGCCAAATTCTGTGTTCTCTCAGGGGGCTCCTCTCTAAGGGGACTAATCTCATTCATAACGTCTCCATATCAGGGATCGAACTGCCTCCCAAAGGCTCCTACCTCTCAATACCAACCAGTCTGGGCTTAGAATTTCTACATACGAATTTAGGAGGGGAAACAATCAGGCTATAGTATCTGACTAACTGAAAAACAAAACAGACAACTTAGAGTTTGAAGCAGAAGAAAAAAAGGCAAAAAGAATAAGAAGGGTTCCAGGTATTTCTAAATTCAGTTACAAGTACTCCAGAAAACAGGTTAGGAACAAGAATTTAGGGGCCAACTCTGGCACAGTGGGCTAAGCCTCTGCCTGTGGTGCTGGCATCCCATATGGGCACTGGTTACTCTCCTGGCTGCTCCATTTCCAATCCAGTTTCCCTGCTAAGGTGCCTGGGAAAGCAGCAGCAGATGGCTCAAATCCTCGGATCCCTGCACCCACATGGACTACCTGGAAGAAGCTGCTGGCTCCTGGCTTCCACCTGGCCCAGGGCCGGTTGTTGTAGCCATTTGGGGAATGAACTAGCAAATGGAAGATCTCTCTCTCTCTCTGTCCCTCCTCCCCGCCCCCTCCCCCAGCTCTTTCTGTAACTCTGCCTTTCAAATAAATAAATATCAACAAGAATTTAATTGGTCAGAGTGGATGAGTGCAGCATTGGCAGGCACCTGGTAAATGTGATGCCCATGTGCACACTGACCCTGACTGGAGGAAGCTTGGCTCTGCCACAGATACTTCCAGGACTTGGAGTAAGCCACTCAATGTACTTGACCTTTACTTTCCATAAAGGTAGAAGCTAAACAAGAAAACCAAGTACCTCAATGGAACTTGTCATCCTTGTGTCTGTTTTATTAGGACTTCTTGGTGTTTTGGCAGGTGGAGGGGGTCACTTATTTCTTTATCTTTCTCATTTCACTCCTCAGTAAACCGTATGTTCTGTTAGAACATGGGCCACCTCAATCCTATCTCCCATCTCATTCACAATTCTGGAATATGGGAAGTCTGCGACCTGCACTAATGGGAGGAATCAGTGACAAGATGTTGTGCAGATGCATCAAGTCCTAGTACTCAGGGAGCTACATTTCAAGGGGTTCCCCAACACTGTGTCTCCATTATGTGAATCTTGATATTTTCCTTGCCCTAATGGTAAATGGTTTAGGTTTCTAAATATGCACTCAAGACACAAAATTGTCTTCATAAATAAATAAAGTTAACACTAATTCAAATAGCACTGTTGGGTAAGTCATAGTATAGATGATGTGTGTGTCAACAGCAATACTTGCAAAGTGTTCGTGAACAGGTGGAGATTGCAAAACCCACTAGATGGAGAGTAAGCATGACAGGAGGCTGGCACCACGAGAGCCAGGGAGGCCTGGGGAGGGCGTGGAGCTCGTGGCCTCACAGCCACTCATGCAGAAAATGCGGAGGCAGCAGAGGTTAAGAGCAGCACTCTGCACCCAGGGCAGTGCAGCCGTGTCCGCATGCGGCTGCAGACACACAGGATATCAAAGGTGACACTGGCACTCCACGCTCAAGCAGAGTTTCTCCTGCTGTGCAGGGCCTTGGCCTACACAATTATCCCCCGAGTTTCATCCTGTAACAAGGAGAAACAGCTTTCATTGCTGACTTCTCTTGAAACAGCAAACCTAGAAAACTGGACATGACAGTCAAGGGCATTATTCCAAACGCTCAGAGTATGTGAGGGAAATTTGGACAGGATCCTTTGGCTCGGAGTCAACAGACGAGATGGAAAGCTCCGACCTTAAGGGTTGAAGGGCAGGAATTTTCCATCCCTGAGAAGCAAATCCAAGTGGAGACACCCAATGGCAGTGTGCAATTCCCTGTTCATGCTGCTATCTCTGAAAGTCATAAAACATAAGCTGTGTTTCTTGACAGAACCTACATAAAATATAAATGAAAGCTTAGAAATTCAGTGTATTAACAGTATCGGGTTTTGTTCAGGAAGTTTATGGAATTCATCAATTGATCTGGTTTCTATAAAGACACAAGTAGAGGAGTGGGCATTGGGACTAGTGGTTAAGATGCTGATTAACAACTCTGTGAACCTCACATTGGAGAGCCGGGGTTTGGTCCCCAGCTCCAGCTTCTGCTTCCAGCTCCCTGCTAACGTACACCCTGGGAGGCGGCAGGTGATGGTTCAGACAGCTTGGTTTCTGACACTCACGTGGGAAAGCTGGATTCGTTCCTAGTTCCTGGCTTCAGCTCCTAAGCTGTCACAGGCATTTGGGGGAATGAACCAGTAGACCAAAGTGTACTTTTATTCCTTCTCTCTGCCTCTCAAAAATAAATGTATTTTAAGTAAATACTATTTAATAAACAAAATTAAAATTAAAATTATACCAAAAAGTTCAAGAGACAGGGATTAGAAAATAAAATTCCCGTTTCCTTCCTTTATGTAGAAATAATTAATTCCGTTTTGTCATTCAAGATATCTCCCTAAAAAACTTGACCTCTGGGCCTAGAGCTCAACCTCTATTTGAGGAAATACATCATGGGAAAAAACAGCAAGATTCTCCTTAACTATGTGCTATGTCAAGAGCCACACACTCATAAATTGCTTGACTAAGTGGCTCACTTTTCAATCAATCGTTGTGTGTCATGGAAATAGATGCCTGGGAGACAGAAAGAGCACAGGCAATTTTTCGACAGCATCTGAGTGAGTAGAATGATTACAACACCGAGGATGCCAGAAGCACACAGTGTGCTCTCCAAGGAGTTTTTTTCACTTTCAACTCTGAGGGAGATTCATAGAGTTTGAGACCTTGGCTTACAAAATAGCAGAGACCTGAAGTCCCCTTTCTCTCTGGAAAGAAAAAAAAAAAATAGGTAACAGCAAATGGCTCAAGAAGGCAGCTGCTGGTTCCACATAATGAATAGACGGGTAAGAGTCCCACCGTATTTCTGATATGGTGGTATACAGACACACACACACTAACCTTCTCTCTGGAAACCAATGAAGACACAGGGGTACATAGAGTGAGAGGAAGGCTGGTGTCGAGCTACAAAGCAGATTCTTCTGATATATGGATACCAAGGTCTTTGCAGGAGGAGTAGCACAAAAATATATAAAAATTATCCTGTAGTTAGTTTCCATTTTGCGTTTCTTCCTAATACTTTGCACTTGATGATAAAATATGAAAATATAAAAGTAATTCCAAAAATCCATGGAAAATATACATTATGAAAAGCTATCCACGGTTTTCAAATTTTTGAGTGTGCCAAAATCTTCTAATTTCATTTTTTACAAGTTTTTTTAAGTAATCTGTATATATTCATACACACTCTCTCCCACACACACCCACACACATACTTTCTCTTAGACATATAAATAACATTGTTCTAGAAAATTAAGTACATACATGTAGACATGTGTATATATATCAGATATATGCATATATGGATTTGGGTAACATGTAGTATACAAATAGTATACAATAAAATCAGAAATAAATCTAAATGGTCTTTTAAAATTATTATCCAAAGAGTAAGAAGAAAAAAATTCTTAGGCTATTTGTAGGCAAAGTAGTTTGAAAATGAAGAAAAATCAACTCTTAATAGTCACTTAAATGGCACAGCTTATATTGAAACTTAGATTAACGTAAGGCCTCTGACACTAGCTGACTGCCTAGATTCTTGACCAGATAAAATGCGCATTAAGCAAATGTCAGAATGGAGGAAGGCTACCCTGCTCCAAAATCAGCAGTCCTTTAAGTAGGTTAAAGACCATTAGTAGGCCGGCGTCGTGGCTCACTAGGCTAATCCTCCGCCTAGCGGTGCCAGCACACCAGGTTCTAGTCCCGGTCGGGGCGCCGGATTCTGTCCTGGTTGCCCCTCTTCCAGGCCAGCTCTCTGCTGTGGCCAGGGAGTGCAGTGGAGGATGGCCCAGGTGCTTGGGCCCTGCACCCCATGGGAGACCAGGAAAAGCACCTGGCTCCTGGCTCCTGCCATCGGATCAGCGCGGTGCGCCGGCCGCAGCGCGCTGGCCGCAGCGGCCATTGGAGGGTGAACCAACGGCAAAGGAAGACCTTTCTCTCTGTCTCTCTCTCTCACTGTCCACTCTGCCTGTCAAAAAATAAAAATAAAAAAGACCATTAGTATATTTAAATTAGTCTATCAATATCTATATATTATATATTAATATAATTATATATAATATACATATAAATATATATTATATAAAATATACATTATATATTATATATTTATGTTTGTTATATATTAATACATATTATGTATATAATTATATATTGTATAATATGTAATATATTGTATAATATGTAATATATAATATATATAATTATATGTGTGTATATAATATAAATATGATTATATATAATATATATCAATATATAAATTTAGTCTATCAAGACCTTTCACATACATGTAATAAAATTCCACTCTAATCTTTGACTGTATTAGCAAACATTTTTAATTACTTGGATGTGAGCTGACATTGTCCTAGAAAAGAGGCTTTAATTGTATAAAGCATCCATCCAGAGGAGAAAACAAAAAAAAAACCTTGTAAACTTAATTGTTACAAATTTGAAAACATGAATATACCATGATTATCCCAATAAAAACTTTAATGATACACCTCTCGCAATAAAACAGGAGATACTGACAGAACTCTTACCAGGCACCATGCTAAGTGCCTTCTAAGAATGGTTGTCCTTAGTCGTCACCACAAGCTAATGAAAGGTGAACATTTTGTTCCTTTTTATCAGATGGAGTCACTGAGATTTAGAGAGGTGGAGTCAGCTGAAGGTCTTGTCTAGAGTAGGAATTCAATCTTAGTATGCGTAACTCCAAATAGAATGCTCATCAAATTCTTCTTCATTACCAAAACTAAAGAGGACTTCTCTGTGTGCTAGTCACGGCTTACCCTATAATAATCTTTGATGGTAACATTAAGAATATTGTTCCTACAATTAAAAGGTGTAAGATATCTGATAGTTCTAGGAAGGAAGAGGCAGTGGTTAACAAATTAACACCTATCAATATTTAAGGGAGTGCTGTTAAGTATTTAGTTGGTTAGTTATATCCTAGTAAACAAGTAGGACTTGAATTTAACATGTGGAATTTGGATGCCAAGTGTTCCTTGAATGTGCCAGGTGCAAGGAACTTAGAAGACTGAGTGTAAGCCAGAGTTCTGAGATTCCACCTTCAGACCATTCACTTGGCCTTGAAGAGACTTGAGGATTCTGGATTCTGGCCATGATTGGTTGTCTTATTAAGTCCCCTATCTTCTTTCTCCCTACAACAAGAGTCAGCAATATATATCCCATGGGATAAATTGGGCAGACTGTCTCTTTTGTAAATAATATTTATTTGGACAGACTGTGCACCCCACTGAATCTACAATATTTAACATCAAGCCCACTGTAGAAAAAGTTTGTAAATCCTGGCTTATATGATGTAGCACAAGTAAGTATCTCCTGGGTGATAAAAAATACATCTAAGCCATACTCACAGGGACAGTAAGTTTATACTAAGATACAAACTCATTCTTTCTCTTACCACTTTCTTCTGTTTTTCTGTTTCCCAAATTTTGTAAAAATAATATCCATTAGCTTCCTTATGAAAATAGACACACAAACACACAGACACACACACACATACACCATGAACACCAGACAGGAGGACACAATTATGTTTACAACACAATACCTATCATCAAGAAACTTTCTGTAATGGAGGACACACACGAGTAATAATTAAAATGCAATGCTAAGTGTATAAGAAATCTTGAGGGAGTGGGAGATGGGATGGTTGCGGGTGGGAGGGATTTTATGGGGGGAAAAGCTGCTATAATTCAAAAGTTGTATTTTGAAAATTTGTATTTATTAAAGTTGAAAAAAAAATCTTGAAAAATTCCTATGGAGATTTATGCCAAGTCTGCAGAATCCTATTCTAAGGGCTGAGGAGACATTTGTAATCATTCCAGAAGTACAAACCTTCTTCTTGGAGCTTCCAGTGAAAAAGCAACTGTAACTGGATATCAATTTGTTAATCTTCTAGGTCTAGAACAGATGAAAAAAGTAGGTTGCCTCATTTTGGAATCCTAGTAACCCAGTCATCTCCATAGACTCTGCCCACAGTCCATTTCTCTCTGACTTCACCTGCCAACGTACATGTCCAATTCAGCTGATAGGTGACTTGAGCTAAGAACGGCTCCAATATTTTTAAAGGACTTCAAGGGAAAACAAAGAACAGTGTGTGATAGATACTGTGTCTACACTTAAAGTCACAGGAAAGGGTGTTAACCATTGCAGGAGTCTTAACATTTATACTTTTGAAATATTTAAAGAAAATAGAACTAATTTAAAAATGACTAAGAAACCAATACAAGAAATACTATTTGTTACATGAGAAATCCCTTTGGACTTATATACAGCTCTTTTAATTCAGATTCTATTAACTACATCATAAAAAGAACCAGTTATTTAATTGACAACTTAGCTCAAAATGAAAACCTCTCTCTTGGTTTAAAATATAGACACTCCCTATTCCCTGTGTGAACATGCATACATTAGACTTTTTAATTCTAGTCTTCATATTTCAATGTATCTTACATTTTTCAATCTGTTGAATGTGTTATTCTCTGGATAACTGCCTCAGTTTTTACCACCCCCTTTGTTAATATTTTATTTACTTGTGCCTAATCTGCAGTTTAAATAAACCTTAATGCCTTTTTATTTTTATTTTTTTTTTGACAGGCAGAGTGGACAGTGAGAGAGACAGAGAGAAAGGTCTTCCTTTTGCCGTTGGTTCACCCTCCAATGGCTGGTGTGCTGCGGCCGGTGCACCGCGCTGATCCGATGGCAGGAGCCAGGTACTTATCCTGGTCTCCCTTGGGGTGCAGGACCCAAGCACCTGGGCCATCCTCCACTGCACTCCCTGGCCACAGCAGAGAGCTAGCCTGGAAGAGGGGCAACCAGGACAGAATCCGGCGCCCCGACCCGGACTAGAACCTGGTGTGCTGGCGCCGCAAGGCAGAGCATTAGCCTAGTGAGCTGCGGTGCCAGACAATAAACCTTAATGCTTTTAATATCAAATTATATATTTTATTTCTAGATATTCAATCCACTCAGTCGTTCAAAAATATGACAATCTCTGATGTATTAGATACTGTTCTAAGTACCAGACAAAATTGTGAAGAAAAGACAAAATGCACTGACCTCATGAAACAGAGAATTCCATAGGAGTAAGTCGAAAACACACAAGTAAATGAAAATCGTGTATCAGATGGCAGTGAATGACACTGAGAAAAACGAAACAGAGAGGGAGAGAACACTATAGGGAAGAACTCCCTGCATGTGAAGTGTACCTTGGATGAGGAATGACCTGAGCACCTGATTTACCACAGGCCCAGCTTAAACAATGACAAAGTGGGAACTGGTTTGAAGGGTCCGAAGGCAGATGTTTGTGCGGACGGGAGAAAAGGAGGGGCCTTCCACAGAGCAGAGTTCTGGGGTCACAGCTGCAGCGTGGTAGGAGAGAAGGAAGAGGCAGTCTTGTCTGCAACAGATGAGCTCCTGGATTCCCTGTCATCTTGGATGATGGTTTTCTTTCATTAAGCATCTTGAGAACACGCTTACAGTAAAATTTAGGTTTGAGGTTTCCCCAGAACCCAAGTCTTGTATCAATTTGAGCTGCTAAATCATAAGAGGCATGGATAAGCATCATTAAACACAAGGGGAGATTGTATTTTCCCTCCATCCATTGCCTGGTTTTGTGAAACACCACTCTTCTTGCTGCCTGTTCTGTGCACTCAGAGGTTCCAAGCGTTACACCAAGGGTTAAATATCAGACTCCTAGGTTGTGTTTCCTCTCCGCCTGCCTGCTTCACCAACAATACTTAAGTTCACAGCTATCAGTGAGCAGAATACTTCAGCAGAACAGGTAGTAGTATGAGATTCTTGTCTCTGTATTTCCACCTGCATCTCTTATCTCTGCATCTCTTATCTCTGCATCTCTCATCTCTGCCTCCTTTTCACTTTTGACTTAGGATGATTTCCCTAGCACCCAACCAACTCAACAATGCATTTAGAACAATGCATTTATGTAATAATTCCAAATGTTTTACCAAAGAATGCTCTTTATACATTTATTCATTTTTGACTTATTTTTTCAATTTTGATAAGAATTCTTCTTAATGATAATCTCTAAATAAAGTTCAATTTTGACAGCTTTTTATAGAGAAATCTTGAATTCCTCATCTCTTTACTAGAAATGAGTCCCTTTTCCCTAACTATGATCATTCTAACTGCATGTTAATAAAATGTCAAAAGTGGCCAAATCATTTGAATCAGGTTCGTACTACCCTAAGAAAAACCATTAGAAATTTTATCTATGCTATGAGCGTCTGATTTGCAGTTTTCATTGTTGATTTTATTATTTTCAACTAAAATATTAAAAGATGTTAAGATCTTGCTTCAGTGTAATATAATTTTCTCTTTATGATTATTAAATCCACTTTCATAATGTTTAGCAAAAAGCCCTTTACCAATACTTTGCTTTTCTACCCAATCCAAGGATTATGAAAATGAAACAGAGCAAACCAGTACACATTGTAAGTTATCAGTGTTTCAAAAAAAAAAGAATTCAAAAATAATATGTTGAGTCCCAAGGCAAAATATTTTCAAATGGAATGGGATTTTACTATTAAAAGCAGTAAAGGAATCAGTTTCCTGTGGATAACAACACACTGCCTAAACACCTGCATTCTCTACTTTCCATGAATGGTGTTCACTTTCATCACTGTTCTCATGATAACCAGAAAAGAATGGGTAAGCCAATAACAAAACAGAGCCTGAGGAATCAAAGGAGGAACTCACTGCTACTTAATTCTATACAGAATTCCTCAGATAAACCTTTCCCCCTAAGCACATTGTAGATATGGCAGAAGCCAATACACTGCAAAGGAGCGTAAATATTATGATGGAGAACACAAGCCCTCCCCTGTGCCCCAGTAGCCAAGAGCATGGTAGCTTCTAAAGAGCACACTGCTAAAAACAATTGCCAGCGTCTCAGGAGAAATCTGTCGCCTGCTTCACCAACCAGAGCAAACATGTGCACTGCCCTCATTCCTTATGTTAGGAACTTTGCAGGGCACCCAGCAAGATTCTATGAAGATATTTTCTAACAAAACTCCAGAGAACTGTTAGGCCCATTTTACAGGAAATTGAGGCTGAGACTGACATAACCATATGTGGGAGAGGCATTTTAATATGTTTTCCATGGCTTCATGTCCAAGGCACTTTTATCACTTTATCAGAAATAGAAGACATTTGCACAAGAGAAATGTTTTTATAACTTATGAGAAAATGAGAAAATAAATATATGCAGTCAAGAAAAAAGAAATTTATGAAATAGTTAGATAAATGTGCCGAAGTAGGTAAAACCAAACTGAACTCAAAACCACTGGTCATATGAAACCAATGACTAACTACTAGTCCCTGGAACAGGAAACTGGGTGGGTAGTTAGGGAAACTGCAATAGACTTGCTAAACAACAATGAATAGATGAAGGGCCAAAATAATACTAGTTTAGGGCTCTAGTCTTGACTTCCACAAGAAAGTTGTTGGGGGAGGAGAAATCATTCCTCACATCTCCTGGCACACTGCTTAGAAAGCAGTGATGGTTGACATAGGAAGACTTCCAGCCACTTTTTGGTACCGGAATACAGCTGCAGGACTGACTAGTAGTGCTCTCTTAGGGATGGCTGTGATGAGACACCCCTCTTAGCAAGTGGACAGAAGTCATCATGAAGAAAAGCTATAGTACTTGTCCACTAAATAAAGGACTGGTAAAATCTATGACTTTCTGAAGTAACAAATGAATATTTTAATTTTAGTATTTTAATAATTCATAGGAATATTCTTTTCTAGGATGTATAGCAGTTAATACAGTTTTATATGATTTTCTCATTCATTTACCCTGAAAACCATAGGCAGGTATTAATTTTATCCCCATTTAAAGAAACTGAAAATCATACTCTCTATTCTACTGCCTGCTTAATGTTTCTGATGAGTCTGGGGTTGGAGAGGGCTCACTTTTTACTGCTATTTTTCTGAATAAAAGCTGTCACGCATAAGGTAATAAGGATATTTTCTTATTCTCATATTGCAGATAACAAAGGCAAAGATAATTTAAATAAATGTACACAAAAATAGAAAACAGCTCAGACTTCCTGACTCTCAACAAGATCTCTCCTCATCTTAGAACAATGATGCCTTGTTATTTACCTTTTGCTTCTACAAGAGGACATGAGAATTAGTCACACTCTGAAAATGTTTGAATGAAAATAAGGGTTGAGTGGATGCATTGAAAGATGGTGCATTATTTAAAAAAATAAAGGACCAAGTTCTAGTAAAATCTAAGAGAAAGATAGCTTCCATACATTTAATCATATTTCCTCAACCTATTCCCCTCTCTCCAGTATCCTACCCCCACTTCTATACCCAGAAAACACTTCAGTGTTCAGGAGAATCAGAATAAACTTCAAAAAGTCTCATCTCAGGATTTTATAGAAACCTTTTCAAAAGATCAATTATTACAACAACACAAGGCTATATAAAGACCACAGTCTCTTCCTGCATTCTAACACCTGAACCCAACCTACTGAAATCCTTACAATTCTATCTCCTCCCTTCTACTTCATCTCCTAACACACAGGCTAAAATAAACATGAAAAGATGAGCGGGCTCCAGAACAGATGTGAATTTATATCCAGTATCCAGTCTTAAAACATAAGCAAACTTAGTAAATAGACCATTACCCAAACCAGTGGATGACACTACCACTCTCCTGTGTTACCAGGAATGCCTCTTCCTGCCATATAACCCTGACCCTAATCTAGCACACATTCTTGTCCAGTTTAACTATCAAATACATCCCAAAGAAGTCTCTCATATGCTTCCTTTTTCATTTGAAACTTTATTTCCAAGCTGGTCAAATGGACACAATGCCCTCACCTTTTTAAATATAATTTCAATTTTTAATTAGCTTTTAACAGATTCAATGTGATTTATAGACAATTCTAAGAACATAATGATATTCACTTCCTCCCTACCTCCTTCCCCTTTCTCCTCCTCACTTTATCTTCCCCTAAGCTTTCAACATTTTTTCTGAGATCTGTTTCAGTACCAGTCTCCCTGTCCCTAGGGCGGATTCTGACCAAGTGTCCTTCACACAGCATCCAAAACTCCGTGGAATGCACTGTGTTGTGATAATACCATTACCAATCTCAAAATGTTTCAATGCTTTTCTCCTGCTCTGTGCCTAAGTTTTCAACGTTATCAGCCTCTAAAACCCAAACTCACCCGCCCCCATCTCCTCCCTGCCTTTTATTCCTACTGGCCTTCTCCGGAGTTCTCCAGTCTCAGGACTTTCCCTTGAGTCTGCCCACCTGCTTCTGTTTTATCTTATTTTTCAGCCCAGGAGATACTTTCCCAGGGAAACTTCCAAACTCCTGTTTCACATACTAACAGTAAAGTGTCTTTCTTCAGAGCACTGATGTCACTGGCTATCATCCACTAATTCCTCATTTATTGTATTAGTGTCTAACAAGAGTGAAAACTCTGCCTGAGCAGAGAAAACATGTTTTTTTTTTTCTCCAACAAGAAAGTGTTGGTACTTGCTCTGAAGCCAAAAACCACTAGGAAGAGATAAGCAGCCAAAGCCAGGCTCCCTGCTGCAAGGGAGACAGAAACCGTGTGGGACTGCAAAGCATCTAGGGACAGGTTGTAGGATTTGGACTCCTTAGGTGATTTTGCTGATTTGGGTACCATAGATTGCATTCTGGTTGGGTGTTGGAACACAAGGTCAATTCTCTGTGCATTTTAATGTTATTTGTTTAGGAAGCAAGAAAGACAATGCAAGACTAATGCTCATTCTGCTAAAGCAGCAGTCATTCGTGTTAGGTGTCAGAGAGGCATGCGTGGCCATTTTTTGTGTTGTGCACTGTGCACTAGCTCTATCTAGGATCACACCTGTTCACAGGCAGCTCTGCTTTGTTCTCATTACATCATGATCACACTGAGACCTTGTGTGAGGTAGACACTGTGAAATCACCTATCTTCATTGGATAAACACAGTGAGTTGGCTGTCAGAGCCAAGCTGGCTCAGCTAACAAGCCAAACAAAGCTTTTATTCCTCACAAACAATGAGAATCAGACACAGAATTCACTCAACAAATAATGGAAAAGTGAGTGAATAACATTAGCCTCTCTGATCATCAGCTGCCATGTATTCCTGGGAATAGCATTTCACCTGTCCCCAAACAGACCAGGGGATTACTCTAAACCCTGTCACTTAGTAACCTATCATTCTAATATTTTTTAAAAATTACTTTCTTATCCATATAACAGCACTGATATAAAAAATGAGGTCTGAGCCAGCATTTTGCTACAATGGGTTAAGCTGCTGTTTGCAGGTTTGGCATCTCATATCCGAGTGCCTTTTCGAGTCCTGGCTGTTCTAATTCAGCTTCCTGCTCATGTGCCTGCGAAGGCCCCAAAAGATGGCTCAAGTATTTGGTCCCCTGCCAACCATGTTGCAGACTTTGCTATTTGCACCCATCTGGGGAGTGAATCGGTAAATGGAAGATCTCTCTGCCTCTTAGATGCTCAGCCTTTCAAATTAATAACTTTCTTTTTTAAAATAATCATCCAAATTTATAAGAAATAAGCTGAACTAGATTTTTTTACTTCATGAAGGCTTTCTCTCATGGCAACAGTGCTTACTTTCCTAAATATGTAATTTCATTTATTCCCATTCTGCCCCCATTCCACCCATAAACAATATATTCAAACCTGAAATGCATCATGAATAGACTTGGGATTTCTACCTGACAACAGAGGAATGAACATAGTCAAGTAACACAAATTAAAAATATCCCTACACTAGCTTTTGAGGCAGAAATTAAAATCTCATCTTGGATTCACACCCATAGCAGAGTAGAGATTGAGGAAGCAGAAGGACTTACAGACCTCTGAATAGCTACTATGCAAATCTACCCAGTTATCAAATGGTACATTTACCATGGGTGCATCTTATAGTATGTCAATTATACCTCAATAAAGCTGTTGAAAAACACAGTGTGGGAGAAGGGGGATTTAGCCTAGCAGGTAAGATACCTGCATTCCATAGTGGAGTGTCTGGTTTCAAATCTAGGCTCTAGCTAATGACACCAGCCTCCTGCTAAGCCACACTTGGGAGAGCAGCAAGTGATGGCTCAAGAACATGCATTCCAGGCCAGCACCCTGGCTCACTTGGTTAATCCTCCGCCTGCAGTGCCGGCATCCCATATGGTGCCGGGTTCTAGTCCCAGTTGCCCCTCTTCCAGTCCAGCTCTCTGCTGTGGCCCGGGAGGGCAGTGGAGGATGGCCCAAGTGCTTGGGCCCCTGCACCCTCGTGGGAGACCAAGAGGAAGCACCCGGCTCCTGGCTTCGGATTGGCGCAGCGGCCATTTCGGGGGCTGAACCAACGGAAGGAAGCCCTTTCTGTCTCTAACTCTACCTGTCAAATAAATTTTAAAAATTTAAAAATTAAAAAAAAAAAAGATGCATTCCTGCAACCCAGATGGGACCATTTAGACTGTGTGTCAGATTCTGGCTCCAGCTGCAGCCTAGCTACAGCCAATGCAGGCATCTGGAAAGTTAACAAGCAGGTGAGCACTCTCTGACCCTTCCTTTGTATATGTCAAATAAAAAAAAAAAATCAGATTGATAGACCCATCTGTAGATTTGCGGTTCATTTAAGTAGGCTCCTGGGTTTTTTACTCTATATTCTGCAGCCTCACTCTTTGAAAAACCTTCGTCTGTAAAATTTCTGTACTATCTACCACTATCAAGCATCTCCTTCTAGGGAAGATACAGCAAAGAAAATGTGAGTGGGATAATCTCACCATTCCAGCCACACCATTCCTGAGCCCTGATTGGTTACAAGCACATACACTTCCAACCACTGAGACCATGGGCTTGGACTGGGAGGGACTTGAGCGCAATTTCCAACCCCAGCATTTACTAGCTGAGCTAACGACTCAGCTTTCTTAACTATCACCTATAACATGACCTCTGAGGTTTTGAGTTGATGCTCAATACATATAAAAGCCATGTTGCAAATGTAGCACATAAACATTTGCTAACCAATGGCAGTGGTATTAAGAATGAAACATGAAGAAACAGATGTGCTGAGAATTACATTATTAGAGTTGCTTTTCTTTCACAAGCTTTTTTCTCTGGGATGTATACATAATTTATCTTGGTTTTCTTCTGACACATCACACAGTAGTGAGAGTATCAGCCAATAAAACAACAAATAGGCAAGAGGGTATTTTCCTGCCTTTCTTACATGAAACATCAGAGTGTAGAATGGGGTCTTCAGGCTCATTCAGGACAATCCACTGCTTCACACTTCACTTTCCATAATACTTCCCTAAACATAATATCCATGTCTTCCTGATCTGTGACTTAAAATTCTGCATTTGTGTTATTTCAAGTGATTTGTAGTTACTAGATTTATGTTAATTATGTGCTCTAATGTAGAGAAAATTTAGACCAGCAACCATGACAGTGACACAGAACAATCTCTTGGGCTGGCACTGTGGTGTAGCTAGCAAAGCTGCCACCTGTGACACCAGCATGCTATATGGGTGCCAGTACGAGTCCTGGCCGCTCCACTTCCAATCCAGCTCCCTGCTAATGTGCCTGTTGAATGAGCAGATGATGGCCTAAGAGCTTGGGCCCCTGCACCCACATGGGAGACTCAGAGGAAGCTCCAGGATTTGGCCTGGTGCAGCCTTGGCCATCGCAGCCATTTGGAGAGCAAACCAGCAGTTGGAAGATATCTCTCTGTAACTGACTTGCAGATAAATAATCCCTAAAAACAATTTTTTATAACATATACAAAGAAGGAAGATGATCAAAGAATATTTATCTTTGAAGTTATCTTCTTTCCAGAAAATATGTATTGACAACCTGTCACATCACAGGCACTACTCAACAACTGGGATACAACAATATATGAATGTACAATGGTACCTTCCGCCTTAAAGTCCTTATTAGATTAGGCACTATCTTAGTCCTTTTCCTTTTCCTACTAACATAATACCACAAATGAGAGGTTCACTTTGTCCTGAAGTTCTGGGACACCACTGAGATTTGTCTCATTGCAGGTTTTTTTTTGTTTTTTTTTTTTTTTTTTTTTTTTGCTAGCAGAATCTCAAGGTGGCAGAAAACACCACAGGGATAGACTCAGAGAGTTCGAGAGACCCAACAAACTCACTCTTCCATTACTGTTCATTACAATAATGGAATAATCCACTTATAAGGGCAGAGCCCTAATCACCTGGTCTCACCTCTTAACATCTCAAAACTGGGATTAAATTTCATATACACTTAAGAAGAAAAACGTATCTAAACTGCAATATTAAACAAGTAATTATTTTAAAAAACAGAACTGGAAAATGAACATGAGAATTATCAAGTACACATATCTACATTTTTCTATAAAGAAGGATATAAATCTATATACATTAAGAGCTCAAATGTATCTAAGAGCTGGTAATTTGTTCATCTCAGTGACAGAGCTACCTGATAGCATGTGTTGGGACACTGCCATCTAATCTGTGAGTCCACCAGAAGAACGAGGGGTCATTCATTCCAGGGCATCTTGCCATGCATATCAATAAATCTTATTAAGATCACCTATATATTATTACAAGCAGAGAGTTACTGATCAGTTCATCAATAACATATCCTTTCAAGTTCTAAAATACCTGCCTAGTTCCCAGAAAACATGTTAATACACTGTGGCCCATGTTGATGAGAACATAAAGCAATGTATCATTACATTACCATAGTGGTATCAATGTTCTTCCACTGACTAATGGTGGCTGAAGTTCTCCAATATTTAGTGGTCTACGTAAAGGGACAAAATTCTGACCTTTCTCATTCTCATTTTACATACAACTAATTGCACAATGAAATCAAAGTTGGCTCACTGCATACCCACCATCAAGGGCAACCTCACCTCAACATTGCTTCTGTAACTAAATTATTTGCATGCAGAACTTTGAAAAAAAATTAGGAATAAAATTGCAATAATGAACTAATATATTGTCCATAAAACTAGACTTACAATGGATATGCATTTTTAAAGGGTTTGGTAAGTTAAAGAATGAGAGCTGTAATAATACACCCATGAATGAATCTATTTAATTATTAATATTTCAAATAAAATGTCTATTTGGGAATATATTGGGGTACTCCAAAAACTTAATCTAAAATGGAGTTAGATAAGTTTATTTTGGTGTAAAAAATGTTTGAAATCCATGTGTATGTGGAATGTTCTAAGAATTCATGAAATGCATATTATGAAAAACTGCATGGATTCTTAGTTTATAATGTTATATATATAATTCATAGGAAGGAATGATAATCGATGGTTTCAGGGCCTGAAATGCAGCTTTCACATTACCACAGCCCCAACAGTGAACAGAACTTCGTGTCAGTCCCTCTTCTTGCCTTGGTCAGAGACCATGATCAGATGGACTGACCCATTAGCTTTAAACACCATTCAGTCCTACTTAGATGAGCTGTCTGAGTCTCCAAAGGTACAGATTGACAAGAATAAAACCCAGCATGTGGTTATGGTGCAAAGTCTCACCTATTCTCATTCACTATGAGGTATCTGGTACTGTAAAAGGATTGAGTGAAGTAGTGAAGAGATTAGACTTCATTAATGTGTGAACTGTGGCTTAATAAATGAACACTTCCATATTAATGAAATAAAAGGAAACAATTCACCATCCAAGCGTTTTCAATAAAATCTCTCCTCTTAAGACTATGCCTTAGAACTTAGAAAAGCGAGAAGGCTGCAGCAAAACTCAGCAGACTCAAGCAGGAGTCACTGGGTCCCCTGTTCACCTGCTAATAGGAACTACTTGTACTTGGCTACTAAGTTTCAAAGGTGAAAGCTGCCCACAGGAGAGAGAAAGCAGCCTTAGGGAAAAATCTGAGAGGCATCCCCTCCCCTGCTTTTCCTTCCTATAAGAACAAATTAATGTGGTATGTATGCATGGTTTGACCCAGAAAAGAAAAGTGTGACATACAAGATCAGGGTACAGAAGCATGATGCTTGACAGAATGGAAACGAAGCTCATTTACTTATTTGAAAGGCACAATATCAGAGAGGGAGAGAGATCAGGGGAGAAAGAGATCAGCTGGTGGGGGTGGCTGAAGAGTCAGGTTATAGCCAGGAGAGACAAGACCTCAATATGGGTCCCCCATGCGGGTGGCAGAAACCCAAGAACTTGAACCATCATTGCTTTCCCAGGTGAAATCGACAAGAAGCTGGCTAAGAAGCACAGGGTAGCCAGGACTCTAACTAGATTCTAGTACGGGAAGTGGGTACTCCAAGTGCTGGCTTAATTTCCCATGGTACAATGGCTGCCCTGCCATTTGACATTTTTATTGGCATACAGTATCAGTACATATTTGTGAAGTTTGATATTTGATGCATGTATACAATGGGTATTGATCAAATCTGGGTAATTACTATTACTTAATATGTCACACCACTTATTTAGTGACTGTTTCTCAGCTTTTTGTCACTATCATGAAATACTCAAGGCAAGCTGATTAAGGAAAGTGTTGAGGAGCCTCTGGTTCTGGAGGTTCACTGAGACCGAGTAGGCTCCCCTGGTTCATCCTGTGGGACCAGAGTTCTGACAGGGTTCCAGGTAACAGAGGGCACTGCATGTCACAAGACGAGCATTCTTTTCCATCTACGTCTGTTCCTGTATGGTCTCTCACTATTTATCAATATTCAATCACAGGGGCTCCCCACTAACAATCTAAAGGAGTCTTTGTACGTCTCAAAGGCCCTATCTCTAAATGCTATAACTGAATTAAATTATCATTCCTCTTTGTACCATTAGCATAAAAGATTCTGGGGACTACATTCCTGCCTATGTCCAGGGGGACAAATATTCAAACCATAACTGTAACCATCATAGAATAAAGTTAAAATGCTTACAAGTAGTGGTGTGCTGAATAAAGGTTCAGTGTGGCTCAGTAATATAAATACCCTTTGGTATGCCATATCCCAAATTATTACAGTTGTAATAAAAGAATTGTAGCCTTTTTGTATTTATACTTGGAGTAGGTTTTATGCACCCCTTACTGATTAAAAATGTGTCTAATTCATTCCTTGTCTCAGTAATATGAAAACAAATATATCTGGTAGCAGTCAGAGAGCCCACCTTAATTGAGATTATTCTTTTCCCTTGTTTCTTAATGGTTCCCATCAAGATCAGTACTTTTAACAGATGTTAGTCCCAAAAGACAGAGAAGTCTGCATTGTATTAGCAATCAACATTGTCTTTTTATTATACTCTCCACAACAAATATAATGGTAGGAATCAATTACAGATATATGAAATGAGGCCCACAATACTGTAAAAAAAAAAAAAGGAAATAGAAGCAAGATCTTTGTACTCAAGAGACTCATTCAAGCTCCAAAAACATAAAAAGTGATGAAAAGTTAAGCAACACTGTGAGGCAACATTATGAGATGTCCATCAAAAGGCTCAGCTGGTTATTAAACATCACAATCAAAAAGTTATTTAGAGATGCCTGATGCACCCATATAAGAATCTACTAAGTAATTCACAAACCCAGGTTTAAATAATGTCAATTTATTTTATTAAATCAATTTAAACTCAACCTTGCATTATCATCACATCACATGATGGAAAAATCCACAGGATCACAGAAAGATCATATAGACCAGCCAGGATTCCGGCCCTTGCTGAGCCTTGGGATAAGATCCTGTGCCTACCTTCAGACTTCTTAGGTGCCCGCAGAGCCTGTACCTCCAGCTATCATCAATTTTCCAGTTGTTGACATAATCTGTAAAGTTTCTGATACTCACACTTAAAAACCTCCAAATTCCCCCATTCTGGAAGGAAAAAATATAATTCTACTTTTCCCTATTAGAACAAGTCACGTCACCTCTGCAAAAAACCCAGGTCTTCAGAAAAGAAACCCTGTGCATTAAGCAGCTTCTGTTTTCCATCCTTCAAAATTTCCAAGATAAGGACCCAGTTACCAGGTGGGAATGTGGAGGAAACACACAACACACTAGAACAAAAAGTATTAACACAAATTAAAATTATCACAGATATAGTCTGCCATCAAAAATGAAAATTAACAGAAAATGTTATTAATTTGTACAAAGTCTAATTAAATATGAGGGTTCTTGAAAAAAAATTGTGGGCTAATGGAATTAAAAAATAAGTTTATTTTTGTGCCCAAAGTTACAAAATCTATGCAAAAGAAGGGAATCCAAATCATACAAAACAACAACAAAACCCTAGCAGTTGGTGTTGTGGCATACGGGTTAAGCTACCGCCTGCAATGCCAGCATCCCATATGGGTCCAGTTAATGCCTCAGCTGCTGCATTTCCAATCCAGCTCCCTGCTAATATAAGCTGAAGATGGCCCAAGTATTTGGGTCCCTGCCACCCATTTGGGAGACCTGGATGAAACCTGGTGACTCCGGCTTCTGCCTAGCCCAGCCCTGGCCATTGCAGCTATTTGGGGATTGAACCAGCAGATGTTAAGACCTCTGTCTTCTGTTTTTGTAACTCTTTCAAATAAATAAATCGTTAAGAAATATTTGAATTTCAACATTTTTTACACCAATATAAACTTCTCCAATTCTCTTTTGTCCATGAACTTTTTAATACATTCATATGTGAATAAGATAGAACCACTTGTGTCTGAACTGGAAGTCATTATCTTTCTAGAGAAAAATTTCCAAAAGACCTGCCAATGGTCACATACTTAGTAGCTTAACACAAGTAGTATGGCAATTTAAATACAAGGATCCAGTTATCAATGCTAAAATACCACAAATAAATTCAGAATACAGATAGTCAAGAAAGAAGAAAACTAATGCAAACATATTATAGTGATTTCATTATGGAAAAAAATTTCAGAGTAATAAGAACTACATTTTAAAAACCTGAAAAACATGCCGAAAGCCATACATTCCCACATCAAATGCAGCAAAGATCTTGGAAGCAGAAGGTTCCCTTCCATCTACTGTGGTTTATCCTTCTCTTGATGAGCAATTACTGCAGAGATAAAAACTCCCTGAGACCATGTCATGGATCACTCCTGCCCCTTTCAGTATGAAGGCAGAACCATTCATGTCCTAGATCTGAGTCATCACCGAATTAAATAACAAAAATAAGTGCCCTAATGTATCAAGTGCCTTCCAGGGAGTTATGTGTTTTCCATACTTCACTTCATTTAACCATCTGGGAAATTCTGCCATGTTCACATTCACAGGTGAGGAGACCAAACCTAAGGGAAGTGAAGTATGGTTTCAAGGTCACACAGCTCACAACAGGGATCACAAAATTATCTCAAATTCTTCTAGCCTAATCTCTAAGCTAGGACCTATCATCTATCTTTAAGTCATCTATCTGTCTGTCTCTCTCTTTATGCCATTGATCTTTACCAAAGGGTACTTGAGCACAAATATTAAATTCAGTATTTTTTAAAATTGTGACCTATTCTAACAAGCTCCAGGAAAAGCCAAAAACTAAAGGATGGACCCTCTTAGCTTGCACTTTTCTAGAGAAGAGGGAATTAAAGTTCCATTTACCCATACCCCAAAACTCAAGTCATTGCTCTCACACTCTGAACACTCACTTTCCTGCATTCATGTGAAGTCTTCAGTGACTAACCTGGGGTCATCCCTGAGGGATTTAACACCCTGCCACAGCAAAGACTATCACAACTGACATGGTCCGTGTCTGTATAAACTGAGGAGGAAGCCTCCGCTCTTCCACATTCTACTTATGCAACTCTGGCCATGCCCATGGTCTTTCTTAAATCCAGTTCACCTGCTTTACAGTGTTGTAGACAATGGAAGTAGAAGTACCAGATGAACTATGCAACACTAAACAAATTACACCACCTACTGGTTCATCTTACTGCTCATTAGAAATGCTAGAAGCACAGGGTGAACTAGGTTAAAATGTGGACTCTAGGACCATCTGGATGAATTTCCTCTCTATCACCAATGGGCACCATGATCTCGGCCAAATTAATTCACACGTTTGTGCCTCAATCTCTTTATCTGTCAGAGATAGGAATACACTTTTGTTGGAATCAAATATGGTGATGTAAAATGGAAATAATGAGGATCGTTATGAGGGACAAACATAATAAGGTATGTAAAAACTATTACAATAAGCTGGATATTGCTGTCAGTAAACATCATTATCATCATGATGAGGATAATCACCAATATTATTCTTACTAAAGACCACTGGGGACCTAGTAGCACTTTGTTTGAAAACACTAAAGCTTTCATCTCTCAAGGTAAAAGAAAAGAATCCCACTTCATGCATTAACATACATAGCATAGTTATTTTCTGGGGGTGTACAGACCGCCCCTTACAAGTAAACACTGAGACAGAAAACTAATCCATATGTTTTATCATCATTTAATAAAGGATGGGTGCAAATCAGCCTGTTCCTAATGCTGGTTCCCATTTCCAAAAATGTACTGCCTATAAAAACCTTACCATAGAACACTTTCCAAACGAAAGAGTTCATGAAATTGCTCATTCAAATCTCTCCAAGCCAACACATTATCTTTCCCCTATTAAAGAGTCTTGGGCCATCTGTCCCTTCTAGGTTACCAGCTGGTATAATCTCCAGAAATATTCCTCAATTATAGTTACTAATTAGGGTTTTCCATATGAACAAACTGTAAATTAATCATATTTACAAATCAAAGTTTTTAAATCCAGTTTTGTCTTTATGGCAGGTGACTCAATTTCAATAGTGAGGATGAATCTCCCAGACATGTTCTTTAGGAGGTTTGACATGTTTCTACTAAAGTTATTGTTGAATATAGCAATAGGATATTTTTTTATCCGCCAAAATCAAATCCAGAATTATAATCTCATTTTGAAAAGTGAATGTAACAGAATCAACTATAGGTTCAGAAGAATATACCATGACATAGCTAGATGAATCAACAGTATAACAAAAGCGCCCTAACATACTGTGCACAATGTTGTGCAAGACCTATGGACTTTCCACAGGTATTTTCAGCTAATATTGAGTGTAACTTTGAATATTCATGGGCACTTGATTAAACAGAAATTCAACAATAGAGCTACAGTACAACTCATCTTTATAAAGGATATAGTCAAAATGAAGAGGAAGTAATTAGAAACCTAAAAAAGGTACCATAATCTCTCTAAATAAAAATATTTACAGGAGGAAATAGCTCAGGATCAAGGAAAATTTCAAAAGCCAAGTCAAAGATCTTTAGATTTTAAACATCACTAGGCATTCACATTTCCACGACATTCTCTCCCATCCTCTCTCCCAGTATCAATGCTACCTTTGTCCTTCCCTGAGCCCTTACACTGACAAGTTGCTGTTTTTTCATCTTCCTCCTGTCCTCTCGATAGAGCTTTCTTGTGAGAACCTGCATCTGTTCCCCACACTCTACTTCTTTGATTATCAGTTGACTTCAAACCTTCCACTAGGAACATTTTTATTTCTGCTTCTCAAATCCAGAAGATGTAGATTACAGCCCTATGGTTTAAACCTGCTCCATCTGGAACCAGGTTCTCTGGGTTCAGATCTAGGCTGTCACTACCACCTAGACCATGAACGATCTGCTGGACTTGCTGCTCTTGGTTTTCTTAGCTGTAAGTTGTGGATAACCCTAAAAGAATTTGATCTTGGAAAGCTGTGGTGAGAATCAGTTCATTGATATATGTCAAGCTTTTAGAAAAAAAAGTTTCATAGTAAGCATTTCACTGGTGCTAGATATTATTGTCATTATTGTTGTAACGTTAGTGTCTCCAAGACTGAACTTTCTTGTTACTCACATATTGAGTCCTTTGCTCAATTGTCCTTCACCACAATTCTGCATGTTCACTTCCAAGCCCAGGACCCCTGCCAATTTTCCACTATGTGCCTCTCACTTTCTCACTCGAATACAACATTCCTTTCCTGAAGCTACTAGAGGCTAACTCTAAACTTTCTGCTTTCTCCCTTATATTCCAGAGACACACTTGTACAACCGGTGCTTGCAAATTCCTAGAGGATGGGTGCCAAACTTGTATCTTCCACCTCCCTGCCCTGAGAACCCATTGTAAGTATGGTCAACCTTCCACGTCCCTGGGCTCCACATCCAATGGAAGAGAGTTTTTTTCACCTAGGCCTGCATGCTCCATGAAGATTTTTAAATTTTATTTGAATTATACAAGTTTCATGCATTTTATACATACAGATTTAAGAACATATTGATACTCCCCTCCCTACCCCACCTCCCACCGAAGCTCCAACTCTCCTTCTTCCTCTTCCTCATTCCCACTCTTAATTTTTATAATGATCTATTTTCAGTTTACTTAATGATCCTACAGTTAATCCTACACTAAGTAAAAGAGTTCAACAAACAGTATGAAGAAAAAAAAACACACACTATTCCTCAACAGAATTGTAAATAGGGTTGTAAACAATCATCAAATCTCAAAATGTCCATTTCATTCCATTATTAAATTTTAAGTACTCTATTAGTTACTTCAGATCAGGGAAAACATACGATGTCTTTTTAGAACTGTCTTTTTTCACCAAGTATAATGGTTTCCAGTTGTATCCATCTTGTTGCAAAAGAAAGGATTTTTTTAACAGCTGAGTAATACTCCATAGTGTTTATATATACCATAATTTATTTACATAATTTCTTTATCCAGTCAACAGCCAATAGACTTCTGGGTTAGCTCTAATTTTTGACAGGCAGAGTGGACAGTGAGACAGACACAGAGAAAGGTCTTCCTTTGTCCGCTGGTTCACTCCCCAGTGGCCACTGTGGCCGGCACACCACGCTGATCCGAAGGCAGGAGCCAGGTGCTTCTCCTGGTCTCCCACGCGGGTGCAGGGGCCCAAGCACTTGAGCCATCCTCCACTGCACTCCCGGGCCACAGCAGAGAGCTGGACTGGAAGCGGGGCAACCGGGACTAGAACCCAGTGTGCCAGTGCCGCAGGCGGAGGATTAGCCTATTGAGCCGTAGCACCAGCCACTGCACCAGTTTACATTCCCACCAACAGTGGATTAGGGTGCCTTTTTCCTCACATCTGCACCAGCATTTGTTGTTTGTTGATTTTTGTATTAACAACCAAGAAACTTCATTGTGGTTTTGACTGGCATTTCCCTGATGGCTAGTGATCCTTAGCATTTTTTCAAGTGCCTGTTTGCCATTTGAATTACCATTCTTGAAAAATGCCTGTTCAAGTCCTTTGCCCATTTATTAACTGGATTGTTTTGTTGTTGAGTTTCTTGAGTTCTTAACAGATTCTGGATGTTAACCTTTTATCAGCTGCAGGGTTTGCAAATATTTTCTCCCATTCTGCAGCTGCCTCTTCATTTTGTTGAGTGTTTGTTTTGCAGGGCAGAAGCTTCTCAGCTTGATGAAATCCCATGTGTCAATTTTGGATTTGATTACTTGTGGGGCTCCATGGGATGCACAGCCATGGAGCCCACACGTCAAGGTCGGTCTGATAGCTGTTGCTGTGTCTTTATCACAAGTCGGATGTTGCTAGTTTCGGTTAGGACAATGCTTTCCCACGGTCGGGACTTTCCAGAGGAGTTGAGAATGTTGTAAACAACAAGATGGCGCCAAGGACCGCGCGGTGAGCCTGCCTGCTGCGTGACACCTCATCTGATTGGCCCGAGGACACATGCACACTGTGTGAACAGACAGCGGATTGGAGTGTTCCGTGCATGGACTTGAGACCGCTTGCAATTGGCCAGATTTTGTACATAAGCTGTGTGCTGAGGAAGGAGAGGGCTTTTCTGTCCACTCTCCTCCCTTCATTCTTTCTCTGTCGCTGTTATTTTCTTATTAAAAGTCTACTGAAGACCAGTAAGCTGCGAACAGTGTCGTTCCTTTGCAGGCAAGGGAGCAACAATTACTTGTGCTTTTTTTTCAAGAAGTCTTTGCCCATGCCAGTATCTTGCAGAGTTTCCCCAATGTTCTCTAGTAATTTGAAAAGGTTATGCTACTGCTGACATGTAGGATGCAGTTAGGCCTGTTATAGTTGCATGTGTACTGAACATGTACAGATAATATTTTCTTGTCATAATTCCTTAATCAATACAACAAATGCTTATATATTATATAATTCAAATTGTATTAGGTCTTATAAGTGGTTCTGCATAACATTTTAGTCAATGGTGGACAATGCATATGGTGGTCCTCTAGGATTATACGAACTAGCCACATCATAGCTGAATTAGTTTGTGTTAAGTACATACTACAATGTTTTCATAATATACCTGTCATTAAGTAACATGTGCCTTATCCAGGAGGATATGTTAAGATTTTATGTAAATACAACCCTACTTTATGAAGGTCTTTAACATCAGCAGATTTTGCTATCTGCAAAGGGCAGATATCCTGGCTTCAGTTCCCCCAAGGATGCCATGGGATGACTGCACAAAAGATTTGAGCTGCAGTAGCCGCTACCCACATATGGCTTTTAAGTCAATGAAAATTAAGCTAGTAATTCCCTTCTTCACACATACTACACACATTTTAAATAGTCAACAGCTACAGGTGAGTGCTGTATATTACACCTGACAGCACAGATACAGAGAACTTCAATAAGCATAGAAAATTCTGTCAAATTCTGCTGCAGTAGAGGATTCTTGCTTATGATTTCTAAAGTCCTATTATATTTAAAAATGGTACCCTCAGTAATTTTTCTCTATTGCATCATAAATTTTATGATGAAAATTCTCAAGATCTTTGTCACTAAGACAATTTACTCTAAGTCATGTAAAAAACTTCCTTTTCATGTAAGTAGTCACGAGGGCATCTACCAAACAGCTGTCCAACACCCAGAGACCATTGACACCTTCAGAGCAACAGGAACCAACTATTCCTTAGTTCTAGTATGAACAGTCTAAGTCACAGCTAGTCCATATAAACCACCTCCTCAGATTTCTAAATGTCTCCATAAAGTTACAAATAGAGATTTTCCAGGAAACAAAGGGCATGATACAGTTTTCCTTCCCAGAAGTAGGCAAGATGAAAACATTGCAAGGGTTTCCTATTGCACTTCGAATGACCTCAACTTCCCTCTGTCCCCATTCCCCATGATTCCCTGTCTCCACCACATTGGCAATATGTTCAGTTCATGGCAATAGGCAGGCCCTTGTGCCTCTCACTGACATACAGTTCACAACACGCCAAGCTGCATGCCCTGTGCCAGCCACACTTCTTCAGTTCTCATTTTTCAGTTTTCCCTCCTTGGAGCTGTCTGCCTGACTAGTCCATACATAATAGTTTCCCTTTTCTTCCTCTGTCCAATACCTCGTTGCTGCCCTCATCTGTAACTTGACATCTGTACATTAACCAAACCTGTTTATCCTCTGCATCCTGCAATAGACATTAAGTTTGGAGAATATCATGCCTACACTGTTTTATTTCTCTCTGCTTCATTGTACACTATATTACAGCAGTTAGAATATTTATTAAATGAAGGCAAGAAACAGAAGACCTCAGATAGCCTCCTAATAAATTGTTGAGAGTGCAACTGTTCCCATCTGCTGGTCACTCCCCAAATTGCTTCAAAAGCAGGAACTCTGGCAGGCTGAGACCAGGAGCCAAGATCTTCCCACATGGGCAGCAGAGGCCCAGGCACGTGGGCCATCCTCCAATGTTTTCTCAGGTGCATTAGCAGGGAGCTGGATCAGAAGTGGAGCACCAGGGATTCGAACCACGTCCATATATGTTGCTGGCATCACAGGTGGTGGCTTTGCCTGCTATACCACAACATCAGCCTGTGATTTTTATGTTTAAACTAACTTATTTGTTTTATTGTCTTTAAGTGTGTTAGAGAAAAAGAAGAGAGTGAAAACAAAGAATTCTGAGAAGGGTCACATAAAATCATCAGGTTTTTCCTTTGTTCAAACTTGAAAGATTTGAGGTATTTTTACATACTAGAGGGAAAATTACAAGGCAGTCATTTTTGAAATGCAATTTGAGAAATCATCACTTTTAGGGACATAGTAAAGTAGGGTTGAATCTTAAATGCCATTATATTTAGTGGTTTAAAGTACTGGAGCAACGCCCAGACAGAAAGTGGCAAGATATTTAAGACTGATTCAGCTATCTAAATGCACTTTGAGTAATCTTTAAGAAGCTTTTCCATTAAAAATAATGAATTCATTCATTCTATTAGTTTGGAATGATTAGAAGTTAAAAACAATTCAAACAGAAGGGGAATATGCTAAGAAAATATTAAATGTTCACAAAAATGTTAGGTCATCCTTTGGGACTTACGTTTTCTTCTTATGTAGCTTACATTGAATGTCTACAGAATAACAACCATCAGTATAAGAATTCACTAAATGAACCAAGAGTGTAAGATACACATATATGGACATCCATATACAGACACACAGAGTTATAATCTTTATTTTCTATATATGCTGACCCCATGAATAACTTGTTTATCTACAGCCAAACAACACTTTGGAAATGGGTCAAATTTATACAAATTTACAGAAGCATATAAATTATAAAAAGCGAGCAATATAATGGCACTAAATTCAGCTGATCAAGTTACACAAATCATTATCAGAGTGGGAACTAATTTTGTGATCTTTCTCTGTCATTTTAATTCATAAAGGCAAGCTGCAACCTTAATCTAATGCAATTTTAGAACTGGAATGGGCTTTGAAAAGGTTCAGATGATTTGTTTATTTTGCTGGGCTGATAATTTCACATTTGCATCATAATTGGATTTCTCTAAGTTCACTGACATTTCAGTTGGCTTCAGTGATAATTGAAGTTTTTTGGCTTTTTTTTTTCTCTTTTAATCTAAATTTAGGTGATGCTCATAGGGCAGCTTATATGCAAATAAATCTACCAAAAATGGTCAAATTCCACAGTATGGGGCCACTCTACTTTGAGATACCCAGGTTACCAAATTATCATCACTATTAACAAAAATGTTGCTATGCAGAAAATGTTGAACACTGCCACCACTGGCAACAGAACATCAGCCATACTCACCTTGGGAAAGGTCACTGAAATATATCTGCAACTGTGTCATGTAAGTCACATGGAGGAGTTCCTTATTCTTTGAAGAAAAGACAGTCTTAATTTATACCTCAATTATAAAATGCAGATGTCAATCTTATCAATTGTTACTTTAGGAAAACTTGTTCTTGAAATTCCAGAAATCTAGGATGAATTCAGTTATTCAGGTGGATACACACCCCAGTGAGTAGGCTGCCCTTTGGCAATTGTCTGTCTTGACCCACTTGTGAAACATGAGTTTAATACTAAAAGAGAAGAATCTCTGACACTAAACACCCTCCCAAAGGTGCCACTGAGGCTTGAATGATTCCCCTGAACTACCTGTTTAAGCTCAGTCAATTTTCTACCAGATGCTATTAAAGATGATACACTGCACTGGAATAAAAAGTCAGAATCATTCCATTTTTTAAAAAACAGAAAAAATTTTTAAAGTTTTCCCATAGTTGGGGGCTGGCGCTATGGCGCAGCAGGTTAACGCCCTGGCCTGAAGTGCCGGCATCTCCAGCTGCTCCACTTCTGATCCAGCTCTCTGCTGTGGCCTGGGAGGGCACTGGAAGACGGCCCAAGCCCTTGGGCCCCTGCACCCGCATGGGAGACCAGGAGGAAGCTCCTGGCTTCAGATCAGAGCAGCTCTGGCCATTGCGGCTATCTGGGGAATGAATCAGCGGATGGAAGACCTCTCTCTTTCTCTACCACTCTCTGTAACTCTGTCTTTCGAATAAATAAAAATAAATCTAAAAAAAAAGTTTTCCCATAGTTAAAATTAAGCATGAAGTTCTTTAAACTTTAAATAGTACCTGTAGTATAATCTCTTCTTGGATTTTAAAATTATTTGGACAAATTAACAAACATAACACACATTACAAAAATGTTTCCACGATCTGAATAAACTCACATATAAAGTTGAATGTATGATTGTATACAGAAATGCATCAGATCTAGTGAATCACCACAGCACTCCTATTATATACTACAAGACAGGTTTTCAATAATGAAGTCGATGAATAAATGAATGAATCAGTGTACAAATTAGGAACTTGAAGTCTCTGTAGTCACACACATAGATTAATATTTTGTTGTCAACTTAAAGTGTTTTAAGATACTTAAATTCAGTACCTTACGCATGAACTTATTACAAATGTCATAATGAGACAGTTCTACATAAATAATGAAGACTGATCTGCATCTCCTTGGACTATAACATCTTTAATTGACATCTTTACCATGATTTTTCTTAACAGATGCATGTTTCTACATATGCATCTAGAAATAAAAAGTAGTTCAAGATGAAGCTCTGAAGTTAATGTTCCCAAAAATAAGACACAGACATAGACGAAGTTTCCAACTTATTCTTGGAAGCAAAATCTATAATCAGTGAAGTAACATAAAGCATCCTCTCGGCATGAGGATTATAAGTGAATACATCAGGATTTCTACCTGGCACCCAAGCATGTGGTTTAGCAAGACATACTTGACACACTGCACTTGCCTTCACAGGACAAAGGACAACAACTATTTTCATGATGCTTTGAGAAAATGAAATGGCAAAGAGTATACTGGGAATCTGTTATTAGATAATAATAAAACTATTTAATTAGGCAGTCTCCAGAGGTGGAACTTTTCTCCATAAGTCTTCTTTAGATTCCCTAAACATAATAGCAAAGAAGAGAACTTTTTCACATTTTCTGGCATTTGACGAAGGAGCAATTCAGAGTCTCACCCTGATAATCAAACAGGTAGGTACAGTCACAGACTTCTAAACTCAACCTGTCATCCAAGACTCATAGGTATAATCTAGAAACAAATGGCATTCCTGTTATTTTAGCTTAAAGTCATCTCTCCATCCCTCCTTCCTCCCTTTGTCCCTTCCTTCCTTCCTGAGAAAAGGGAGAGAGGACAGGAGGGAGAGAATTACTATCCACTGGTACGCTCCACAAATATCACCTAAGTCCAGAGCTAGAGCCAGAAGAAGCGAACACAGTCCAGGTTTCCCAAGTGGGTGGCAGGGACACAATCACTAGAACCATCACCTGCTTCCTCCCAGGGTCTGTATCAGCAGGAAGCTGCAGTCAGGACACAGAGGCAGCAATTATACTCAGATACTCTGAAATGAGATGCAGACATCTTGACTGCTAGGCTAAATGCCTGCTCCTCTGACTACTTTCTAACTACACATTGATCTGGAGTTTCATTCAATGGTAAACTCTATAGTGCTTCAAGGAGAGAATGACAAAGTGGTAAACATTATTTGCCTAGCAGATGGTTTACCTATAGACTAGCAGATCTAAATCATATTTACAAGTGAAAATGAGATAATCACCACTCAAAAGTTTACTAAAATACTTATCTAATAATTTTTACAGAAGATATTTTCCAAACAGTGAAACTTAAATATAAAACCTTCCTGATTTATTATGTAGAAATAATACACATTCTACAAATAAAAACATTCCGCTTGCTGCTTCTCTGTTTTATCTACTCCTTTTTGAAACCCACATTGTTCAAAATTGAGGATTCTTTTAGTAAAATATTTTGTACAAGTTCTACTGCTAACTTCATCAATTATGAGAGGTTTTACACTCCTACATTATATAAACTTTTTTTAACGTATTTAAGTTTCCTTATATGGAGGAAAATTTATCAAATGCTTAGAAAGGAGTTTTAGCTTGAGTTTTTGCTAGGCATTCAAGACAACTATATCTTAATCATTTTTTCCTATAAGACAAACACTTAAAGTAGTGCAAGCTTTCAATAAATTTCCTTCTTTCTGTGCAGCTCCAAGCGTATATATCATTTTTGCTTTGTCTTCAGAAAAATTCAGTCCTTTAAATCTCCTAAGTCACATTACAATGGTAAGTTTAAAATTAAAAAAAAAAAATCCTCAGACCCAGTCAGAATGGAAAAGGGAAGGATGCAGGAATGTGCATTTCAATGGGCATTTGAGGAGGTCTGAGACCTGGCAAGTTTAAGAACTACTGATTAAGTAGGAAGTTAGGTTAAACAGTTAGAGAAGTACTAGGTCAATGACTTAACTTTGAATTATATTTCTACCTTGAAATTATAATTTTATAGTATGAGTTTTACATACCCCTTGTAGTAAGTTACATAATAGTATCTGTCAAATCCTCCCATTCCCACGATCACCCTTCTGCAATGCCACTGGGCAGCTCCTATCATGAAGAGTATGAAGTATACCTCTAGCATTTGGTCTTTGGTTTTGGGCTTTGTGACATATTTCAGCCAACGGGACATCAGTAAATGTAACAGAAGCAGAGAACTGGTAAGAGCTTGTGCAATGGCTGCTGTTCTGTTTTGCAGTCTAGCTACCATGTCAAGAAGAAGCCGGAGCTAGCCTGCTAGTTGCTGAAGACTGGGGTCCACTTACCACCATTATTGCAGTCAACAGCCAGACATGTGAGGGAAGGAATCTTGTACCAACCTGCCCCCAACCAATCTGCCAGCTGACTGCACTCATGGAAGTGAGCTTTAGAGACACCCAGAGAACTGCCCAATTGGGTCCAGCCAAAACTGCCAACGCATAGCATCTCAAGCTAATTGAACAATGTTGTTTAAATTACTAACACAAGTGTCTTGTTATACAGAGAAATCTAACTTATACACATCACTTTTTAAATAAAGTTTCTCAAGTCAATTTTGGTAGTGCTCAAGTGCTGCCTCACTCATAGATTATGTACTGGAGGACTTGACCTAAGTGGTAAACATAGTTATATAGGACCAGATGGAGTCAAGAAATCCTCCTTTATCTAATCAGTGACACTGAGAGATGCAACCAATTCAGAGAGGAAAAAAAATAAAGTGAACAAAATACTTTCTATAAATCAACATGTAAGAAATCTGCAACTGGAAAATCCAGCCATGACATTTACTTTTGATTTTTACAAAGGAAATACACATCAACTACTGAAAATCTAAGTTTACCATGGAAACCACTTCTTCATACTGCAGTTTCATTCCCAACGAAAGTATTTTTAGATGACATCAACTATACGGAATATCAACACAGTGTTTGTAAGGTATCTCAAAAGTCATCTCAACATGTAGCTTCATTGCAAAATTGTCATTACTTAGAATAAATAATCAGTATGGTTTTTCCACAAAGTTAAAGGTAGTGATATGAAGTATGTGAATAAGCTTTAAAAACTGCCAATATCTATACTCTCTGTATTATCACTCTTTCAACACAAATATTGAATTGCAGCATCTTCCCTCACACAGTCCCATTGCTGATTTAGTTAATATAAGAGCACCTGTCCTGCGTCAGGTACAAGGTGCAGTGCTAGGGATGCTAAAGTCAAAGGGGCAGACAGCTGTTTGCTCTCATGGAAACATTTAAGCAATGAGAACAGGATAACTCCAGATATGTATAAATTATGTGAAGAAGCCAAAACAGGAAAATGTCAAAGAGAATGACAGACAATTTAAGATGGATAGTTCAGGCACCTTTTAGGGAGGTGATATTTAAGATAAGACCTAACAAAAAGGAAGCAGTCAGCTGAATTGTAAGGAGCCAAGTATTTCAAGAATGGAGGGCAACAAGCCCCCAAATCCCCAAGTGCAAATGGAATTGACCTTTCCAGACTCCCAAAGGCAGCCAGCATGGCTGACACCTGGTAAGCCAGAAGAGAAGTGGAAAGACAGAGTCAGAAGGTGTAGGATTGGCAGAGAATGTGAGTCTAATAAGCCAATAGTAGTTGTTTGGATATTTCCTACTGGTTCAAAGTCTACCTACATCATTTTTGACAAATATAAAAGGATTTTGTCTGCCTAGTCAACTTTCAAAATCTACCATATGTACACAAAATTGTTAATTGACACAATTGGAAAATTAATAAGTGACTATTAATTTACATAGTGCATATAGTTTATTTTATTTTTTAAAGATTTTATTTATTTATTTGAAAGGTAGTTACAGACAGTGAGAGGGAGGAGAGAAAGAGGTCTTCCACCCGCTGGTTAACTCCCCAAATCGCTGTGACTGCCGGAGCTGTGCCAATCCGAAGCCAGGAATCAGGAGCTTCTTCCTGGTCTCCGACGTGGGTGAAGGGGCCCAAAAAAAAAAGCCATAACTTGATCAGTGACTTATTTTTCTAAAGAATTTAATCAAACTAGTCAGAAAAGCTGTAAGATTTACTTAAAATTAAGAAAATGATCACTGAAGCAAAACTGTTTTTGTAAATCACCATCAAGACATATTAAAACCAGGATCATGCATGAAAAATAAGTGTGCACACAAATTCACAGGTGGTCAAAAGTCTAATTCCTCTTCTACTCAAAATCAAATAATTGTATCTTACAGAAAGCTGTCAGCTACAAATAACAAAACACTTTATTGTTTAACTATATAAATTAAACCATCTACATATGAGAATTAAATGCACAAGTAAAAATGGTCATGTATTACCTAAAAAGAGTTGCAAAGACAGATTTAAAGTGAACGCTGAAAAGCTAAACATGTGGGAAATGGAGGCTTCAGAGAATTTTCGGAGACTGTTTGCATAGTAGAAGAATACATAAAATACATGAAATCTAACAATATAGAAAATAAATGATCATGTAAATTACGCTGAATAAATGGTGTATACTGTTATTGCTTCTTTACGTGCAATATTCTTTGGTTTAATAGATCTTCTCATAAAAGCAAATTTAAGACTAAATCATAAAATAACTCAATTGGTCAATAACATTAATGTATATAAGCAATACATTTTAAAAGCAAAGTAAATTCCATTTGTGTTCAAATATTTTTAACTAAATTGGTGTTCAACTGGAAAGTTTATACTGTGCTATAAAAGAAAAACAGTTACAATTTGTGCATCTCAAATCCCTTTTTAGTCAAATTTTATAGAAATATCACTCTTTTAACCAACTATTATAAAAGAAATAAGCAGGTGGCAATATAGGATACTTAGAAGCAAAACAAAAATGATAAGATAAAAATCACTTCTTGAGCTACTTCAATATCTTGCAGTATGGAGGAAATGATCAGATTACTTAATAAAACATTAGAAAAAGGATCTGGTACACTGATGTGTTGAAACAGGAGGACGAATTCCAGAGAACCAAAAGCAAATGGAATACAGAAGCTGGTAAATAATCAAGCACCAAAGTTAGCCTGTATCCTCAGTTTCTGCAGAATTCTGGAAAACTTAAGAGTCTTCTTGGAAAGATGTCCAGAGGACAGGAAAGATCTGGACAAACACAGAACCATCATGTCTTAAAAGAAGCAATCTTACCACCAAAAAGAATATAATGAGCAAACTTGCCTATTTTGAGATCAACACTTGGTTAAGCAAAAGTCAACAAACATTCCTGGGAATTCAGAACCACAAGCTGGACCTCATATGCATCACAGTCTAAATTTACACCCCTCTGTCATGAAAAACAATAAGCCAAGGATTTAATTTAAAGTATCCCAGGCATATGAATGTTCCATAATATCTGAAATAACAAATTAGAGCTTTCTCTAAAACCTAGGGGGAAGCTAGATTTTAACTAGAAGCTAGATTTCAACTCAGCCCTCAAAGAATTCCCATATATGTAAGTTTAATGAGCAGCTTTAAGTTAAATAAAAGAAAAAAAATAATTAAGAACCTACACTGTGGTACAGCCACTGCTTGCAAAGCCAACATATTATATGAATGTCAGTTTGAGTCCCTGCTGCTCTGCTTCCAAATCAGCTTCCTGCTCATTTGGCTGTTAAGGCAATAGAAGATGGCTTAAGTGCTTGGAACTCTGCCACCACATAGGAGACCCAGACAGAATTCCAGGCTCCTGGCTTTCACCTGTCCCAGACCTGGTTGTTGAGGTCATTTGGGAAGTGAACCAGTGGATGAAAGATTGTTATTTCTATCTCAGTCTATCTCTATGCCTGTCATTCCTTATTTTTGTTGCTCTGCCTTTCATATGAATATGTAAATCTTAAAAAAGAAAGCAAATGTCATTAGTGAAAGCAGAATGGATTAATCAATCCATGGATCAATTGGTTAATGGCTTATTTCTAGAGTGGATCTCTAAGGAAAGTTAATTTTGCTCCCTTATCTTTTTGGCCATGTAATTCTGCTGCATCCAGACTCAGCATGGAGTTCTCAATAGAAAGAAGGTCCTCACTAGATCTGACCCCTTGACCTTGGCCTCCCAGCCTTCAGAACTATGAGCTGAATAATTCCCTTCCCTTTATAAATTTCTAATCTATGCTATTCAGTTATATAAACAATAAACAGATGCTTAGAATGTATGTCAATTCTCTGAAAAACTGAGGTAAAATTTCAATGTGAGTTGGGTATAGGCAACTATAAATATATGTGAAAATATATTAAAATCTAGTATAATTTATTTAAATATGTAAAAATTGAAATTAATCCTCAAGAGAATGATTAAACAGATTAGACACAGAATATTATAATCAGGAAACCATGAAGACTTAAAGAGTTTATCCTAATTAAATACAGCAAATATGAAAAACTTAAGATATACTGAAGTGGTATCTTAAACACACATAACTGATTTTCCAGATGGAGATAATAAAGAGACTGAAAAATAACATTGAAAGAGATAAGACTTTCCAAAAGCGTCTAAATTCCTAAAATCTTGAAATACACCTTGAAAGCAATAAATTAAAAGAAATTCAGTCCTATGTACATGATAACAAACATGTAATAAGGTCAATGACAAAATTTTGAAGAAGAAACAAAAAAACAGAAAGGACAGATCACTTATGGATGAACAGTGCTGAGAACAACGACTGACTTTTAACTGATGATAAAGGCAAAGGAAATCATGCCTGACCGTGCCAAGAAGAAATATGTGTAACAAAATAGAACTGCATGCCAAATGTCACTATTGAAAATCAAGAGTGCATCAATGAAATCGGACAAAAGTTCAGAGTTTCCACAAGAACACACTACTAATATATTCACAAATGCATTTAAGGCTGTGTGAAAATAATACCACATAGGAGCTTTGAAGTATAACAACAAATGATGATAGATACATTAATTAATATTTTACAAACAGCAAAAATACACAGTGGAAAAATAACATGTAATGGAAACAGAGGATAAAAGCCAACATTGACACTACAAGGAGGTGATGACCATCGGAGTCCTTAAATGCTTATCTAGTTCAAAAAGACATATACACATAGTTAATGGTTTAGGTTTTATTAATTACTAATGACAAAAAGTAAAAGCAACTACTAGAAGATAAATTGAGTGTGTACCTTCCAAACAGTTAAAGAAATGAAATGAAAAAAGGAATAATCTAAAAAAAAGAATCATTAAAAACTAGAAATAGGTTGTATGGTAGGGTTATATTCAGGTTTCTGAGGAATCTCCAGACTGACTTCCATAGTGGCTTAACCAGTTTGCAAACCCAGCCATCCCACTCCTTGGAATTTACCCAAAGGAAATTAAATTGGCAAACAAACAAGCTGTCTGCACCCTAATGTTTATTGCAGCTCAATTCACAATAGCTAAGACCTGGAACCAACCCAAATGCCCATCAACAGATTGGATAAAGAAATTATGGGACATGTACTCTATAGAATACTATACAGCAGTCAAAAACAATGAAATCCGGTCATTTGCAACAACATGGAAGAATCTGGAAAACATTATGCTGAGTGAATTAAGCCAGTTCCAAAGGGACAAATATCATATGTTCTCCCTGATCAGCAACAACTAACTGAGCACCAAAGAGGAAACCTGTTGAAGTGAAATGGACACTATGAGAAACAGTGACTTGATCAGCTCTTGCCTGACTGCTGATGTACAATGCAATACTTTATCCATTTTAGTATTTTTTTGTTCTAGTTAATACTATTGGTTGAACTCTGTAATTAACACACAATTATTCTTAGGTGTTTAAATTTTAACTGAAAAGTGATCCTGTTAAATATAAGAGTGGGAATAAGAGAGGGAGGAGATGTACAATTTGGGACATGCTCAATCGGACTTGCCCCAAATGGTGGAGTTAGAATCGTGTCAGGGGATCCCAATACAATCCCATCAAGGTGGCATGCACCAATGCCATCTCACTAGTCCAAGTGATCAACTTCAGTTCACAATTGATCACATTGATAGGTCTAAGAGTCAAAGGGATCACACAAACAAGACTAGTGTCTGCAAATACTAACTGATAGAATCAAAAAGGGAAAGAACGATCCATCATGGGAAACAGGATACACAGCAGACTCATAGAATGGCAGATGTCCTAAATAGCACTCTGGACTCAGAATCAGCCCTTAGGGCATTCAGATATTGCTGAAGAGCCCATGAGAGTATTTCAGGCAAGGAAAGCCAAGACACTCTGGGGGGGGGGGGGAACGACAACCTAAATGAAAGATCTCCACGAGTGAGATCCCAGTAGAAAGATCGGGCCATCAAAGAAGGAGGTACCTTTCTCTGAAGGAAGGAGAGAACTTCCACTTTGCCTATGACTCTGTCTGAATAAGATCGAAATTGGCAAACTCAAAAGGCTTCCATAGCCTTGGCAACTCATGACTAGAGTCTAGGGAGATTACTGATGCCATAAACAAGAGTGTCCAATTGTTAAGTCAACAACAGGAGTCACTGTGTACTTACTCCTCATGTGGGATCTGTCCTTAATGTGTTGTCCAATGTGAAGTAATGCTATAACTAGTACTGAAACAGTATTTTACACTTTGTGTTTCTGTGTGGGTGCAAACTGATGAAACCTTTATACTAAATCGATCTTCTGTATATAAAGATAATTGAAAATGAATCTTGATGTGAATGGAATGGGAGAGGGAGCGGGAGATGGGAGGGGTGCGAGTGGGAGGGAAGTTTTGGGGGGAAAGCCATTGTAATCCATAAACTGTACTTTGGAAATTTATATTTACTAAATAAAAGTTAAAAAAAAAACTAGAAATAGGAAAAAAGGAGTAAGAAATAGCACAGATAACACAGATAAAAGCCCAACTATTTGAACCAATAGAAAGAGAAGAAAAAGCAATCCCATTTATGTTTGCTTACACAAGACATAATTAGAACATAACATCACCAAGCAACTGAAAGTAAAGATTTGGCTAAAAGAAAATAACACACAAGCCACAAGGAATCCAGTATATTAGCAGTAAACAAAGTGACTTTTAAAGGATAAAAAGCACTGCTGGAGACAAACAGAAGAGCTACAAAATGATGAAGCATTTTATTTACCAGGAAAATGCAACAATTGTGAACATGTATACCCTAATTACACCATCCCACAATATAAATGAAAAAAATCATAGAATTACGTGGTACACTGAAGTCCATGGTACCTTAAAAATGTGTAGATTGAGCACAAAGAGTGCTAAAGCTATAGATATTTGCTCAAGAAAAACACTATATATATATATATATATATATATACTGAAAAACACTTCTAACATTTAGAGATGATTTTCACATAGAATATTTACACACAAAGATAAATAGTTCCACTAAGTTTTGAAGAAATTAGGGTTGACATTTGGCACAGTGATTAAGCTGATGCTTGGGATGTCTGCATCACATATCTCAGCACCTGGTTCAAGTCCCGGCTCTCCACTTTTTTAAAAATTAATTTAGTTTTTAAGGTGAACAAATTTCATAAATATCATACAAACAGATTTAGGCACATGGGATATTTCCCACTCTATCCTTCCTCCCACCCATGCTGCCTCCTCCCTCCTCTTTCCTTATTAATTTTTACAATGATCTACTTTAAATTTATTTTCTACTGATAAGATTAACCCTACACTAAGTAAAGGACTCAACAAATGGTAAGCAGAAAATAGCACTGTTCCTTAACAGTAGAGACAAGTGATATAAATCAATGAATCTCAATTTTACTTATACACATTATATTTTTTGTACTCTATTATTTACAGCTCCCTGCTAACATGCAGTAAGAGGCAGAAACAATTTCTAAAGTACTTTGGTCCCCGACACCCATGTTGGAGACCTGGGTTGAGTCCTGGCCCTGGTTGTCCTGAAGATTTAGAGAGTAAACTAGCTAATATAAGGATGCTTCTCTCTTTCTCCTTTTCAAATAAAAAGAAATAAAAATTAAAGTTTTAAAGGATTAGTATAATAGAGTATATATCATTCTCTAATTGTGATCAATAAATTAGAAATCAATAAACAAGTAATTACATGTAATCGGAATTTTTAAAACAATACCAATTCACTAGACAAGAAGTCAGTTAGGGAATCACATGGTATTTGAAATTTAACACATGTATCAAAATTCGGGGTACTGCATCTAACATCGTATATACAGAAACGCTGGAAAAAGATCAAACTGCAATAGTCACGTATCAGTTACAGAATTTGGGACAAGAAAACAAAGCTGAAAGAAGCTGAAAGAAAATGGAATGTAGGGAATAAAACAAAATACAGTTTTTCTTTTCTTTTCTTGTTTTTTTTTTTTTTTTTTTGGAAGTGATATCACCAGGATGCTAGAGTAGAGTAGATAATACCAGTCTTCATCTTCCCAACAAAACACACACATTAAAAAAAGCAAACAAACAAAAACAGAAGCTATCCACAAAACTCAATAGCCCTGGGGAGGGCGCAATGGCTGATTTAAGAAGCTACAGCAATACAGTGAAACAAAGAAATGGAGAATATCCTCCGCATAGAAAGGATCACCTCTGAGATCAGCATCCTCAAGATGGCTGGGGTGGCTACGGACAAGAAAGAAAAGGCTAGGCTATCTATCATCCATATCAAGCAGTGGGAGCCACTGTAGTTTCCAGTGGCCTACTGTGCAGGAAGATACTAGCAGGTTTTGCCACTAAGGTAACCAACCACCATTCCCACTGGGGAACCTTAGAGTGAAAGATGCAGTTGCATACACCCAGCCAGTGCAATCACAATCTCCAATAAATAAGATCCTTCTGAAACAAAAGCAGCCAATAAAGTCAAGAAGAGGGTTGGTGCTCTGATGTAGTAGGCTAAGCCTTTGCCTGTGGTGCCGGCTCCCCTTATGGGTGCCAGTTCATGTCCCAGAGTTCCTCTTCTAATTCAGCTCTCTACTAATGGCCTGGGAAAGCAGTGGAAGATGGCCCAAGTGCTTAGGCCACTGCACCCACGTGGGAGACCCAGAAGAAGCTCCGGCTACTGGCTTAAGATCTGCTCACCTCTGGCTGTTGCAGCCATTTGGCCAATGAACCAGTGGATGGAAGACCTCTCTAACTCTGCCTCGCGAAAAAGAATAAATAAAAATGTCTAGAAGAGATGACTGATCTACCAGATGTACATACACCAAAGGAAGGTAGCAAGAAACTTGAAAAATTAATGAAACACATCATTATTAAAAAAAAAATACTTTCTCAGTGGCAGACTCAAAAGGAGATTTACAAGATTTTAAGATTTTAAAGCTATTGCTTTTAGGAAGCTCAGAAAACTTCAAGAAAATGAGGAAACAATTCAACATTAGCAACAATAAATGAGCAAAAATGAGATATTAAATCATAAAAACAGAATTCTGGACCTGAAGAGTTCAATGAATGAAATGAAAAAAAATGCAATACAAAGGATCAAGCTGGCATTCTCATGAGAGAGAGAAAAAAATGCGGTGCAAATTCTACAGAAAGAGAAGGAATGTGATGGATCCATGTGGAATGTCCAAGAAGCACAACACAAGCATGGACACAACGCACAACCCTAGCTTCCAAGAGCCAGAGAAAGCACCAGCTTTGGAGAGTGAGGCAAGATCAGACTGTAGCAGCTCCTGCCATGGAAGATAAAGCCAGAGGGAGAGTTTGCCTTCAGTCTGGTCTGGAGTCCTGAGGGGGACAGGGTACCAGTTAAACCAATGGGAAAGGAAGGGGGGACATGTTTCTCCCTCCCCAGCCCACCAGCATGCCGCCCAGAAACTGGCTGAGAGAAGACAGTTCCATTTTGGGCATAAGCAGAAGCTGTGGAAACGCTGCTGCACAGGCCCAGTAACGAACTGGGACAAGGAGCCATCTTGTCAGCAGGAACAGTAGCCGCAGTTTGGGTTCAGCCAGTGGCTTTTGTGCATGTGTGTGATCCAGAGATTCTAGCAGAAAGAAAAATTCACGTTCTCCACTGATTTTGAGTCTGGTCGGGAGGACTGACCGAGGGCTAAGCACCCATATAGGACTGTGAGGTGCTCTCAGACTCTCAACACACCACAGACTCTGAAGCTCAACTGCCTAGGCAGAGCACTCACAGGCACCTGGCTCTGGGAATGTTTCAGCCTCTGTGTGGACAGGACAGGCTAGTGGGGAGGGGCAGATCTTTGTACTCGTGACCGTGGGAGCCTTGTGTTCTGAGATCACTGGAAAACTGTGGCTACATTAGAGGCTCAGGGTGTAGCTGGGTCTCTGGCCAATCAATGTGAGTTGCTCCACATGGTCAGAGCTCCCTAACTGCAACAGTATCTATGCTCATACTGAGGACAGCACAGATCCTTTGTGCAGTCCATAAGGTGGCATGGAGGTACTGCACCCACCATGGGCTAACACCCAGGAATTGTTCACCTTGGAAAAGAGGAAGTGAGGGTGCAATTATGCAAACAGAGGTGATCAATCTCTCCTTTCTGCTAAAAAGACATCCAACCATGCCCAACTTGGGTATCACCCTGGATACTTGCCCTGCCCTGGAGCACTGACAAGAACTCCCAGGCAATATTCAGCACACACCTCTGAGCATTCATTCACTTAAAAAGCAAATGCTCTACTAAGCCACAAAGGCATAGCTCAAAGACAAAAACAATCAGAAAAAAGAAGTCATGTATTTCCACAAATGCCTCAAAATAAATGCAGAAAATCAAGAAACAAGAATAATGAAGACTAGGTAAGATGGCGGAATAGGAAGGGAGCACACTGATAGTCCGCGGAGAGACAGTTCAATAAAAGTGGAGATACTGCAGGTTCAAGGAAGAGCAGGGGGAAGAAACAGCAGAAGAAACTCTTCCGGAACGAGTGATTCACAGTGGACCTGAGTGGAGAGTGTGGGAGCCCACAGTTCAGGACACCAGTGGCAGACTCAACACACCAGCGCTGGAACGCAAGGTGAGCCGAACCGCAATAGCCCGAGACACCGGCAGGCAAGCGGAAAGAGGAGACTAGAGCGAACGACCCTGGGGGGAAAGTTCACCAGGCTAACTAGAAGAGAGAAAAAAAAAAGTGACCGATATGGACACAGGTTTCTCTCTCTCCGCTCACCTCTCAAAGGCGAGCAAAACAAAGAGCAGGCGCCATCTTGGACATACGTCATAAGCAGAGCGACCTCAGGTCTGCACCGGCCCTGAGCCTAGCAGAAAAACCTGACTGTGGGTGGGGTGAATTAACAGGAGATTAGGACCTAGTGAATTTTTGGTGCTACTGAACTGAGACTGTGAAAAAAGAGACGGTGGGGGAGAGAACTCATGGAATTCACGTGAGTACTCTCCAGAGGGACTACAATTCCATAACTTTGGATTGGAAAGGCACCAAATAGATGAGCTTTCAATTCACCTCAAGGATCTAGAAAATCTACAGCAAACCAGACCCAAATCTAGTAGAAGAGAAATAATTAAAATCAGAGAAGAAATCAACAGGATTGAATCCAAAAAAAAAAAAAAATACAAAAAATCAGCCAAACGAGGAGCTGGTTTTTTGAAAAAATAAACAAAATTGACACCCCATTGGCCCAACTAACTAAAAAAAGAAGAGAAAAGACCCAAATCAATAAAATCAGAGATGAAAAAGGAAACATAACAACAGACACCACAGAAATAAAAAGAATCATCAGAAATTACTACAAGGACTTGTATGCCAGCAAGCAGGGAAACCTATCAGAAATGGATAGATTCCTGGACACATGCAGTTTACCTAAATTGAACCAGGAAGACATAGAAAACCTAAACAGACCCATAACTGAGACAGAAATTGAAACAGTAATAAAGGCCCTCCCAACAAAGAAAAGCCCGGGACCAGATGGATTCACTGCTGAATTCTACCAGACATTTAAAGAAGAACTAACTCCAATTCTTCTCAAACTATTCAGAACAATTGAAAAAGAGGGAGTCCTCCCAAATTCTTTCTATGAAGCCAGCATCACCTTAATTCCTAAGCCGGAAAAAGATGCAGCATTGAAAGAGAATTACAGACCAATATCCCTGATGAACACAGATGCAAAAATCCTCAATAAAATTCTCGCCAATAGAATGCAACAACACATCAGAAAGATCATCTACCCAGACCAAGTGGGATTTATCCCTGGTACGTAGGGATGGTTTAATGTGTGCAAAACAATCAATGTGATACACCACATTAACAGACTGCAGAAGAAAAACCATATGATTATCTCAATAGACGCCGAGAAAACATTTGATAAAATACAACACCCTTTTTCATGATGAAAACTCTAAGCAAACTGGGTTTGGAAGGAACATTCCTCAATACAATCAAAGCAATCTATGAAAAACCCACAGCCAACATCCTATTGAATGGGGAAAAGTTGGAAGCATTTCCACTGAAATCTGGTACCAGACAGGGATGCCCACTCTCACCACTGCTATTCAATATAGTTCTGGAAGTTCCAGCCAGAGCTATTAGGCAAGAAAAAGAAATTAAAGGGATGCAAATTGGGAAGGAAGAACTCAAACTATCGCTCTATGCAGATGATATGATTCTTTATTTAGGGGACCCAAAGAACTCTACTAAGAGACTATTGGAACTCATAGAAGATTTTGGCAAAGTAGCAGGGTATAAAATCAATGCACAAAAATCAACAGCCTTTGTATACTCAGGCAATGCCATGGCTGAGGAAGAACTAAGATCAATCCCATTCACAATAGCTACAAAAACAATCAAATACCTTGGAATAAACTTAACCAAGGACGTTAAGGATCTCTACGATGAAAATTACAAAACCTTAAAGAAAGAAATAGAAGAGAATACCAAGAAATGGAAAAATCTTCCATGCTCATGGATTGGAAGAATCAATATCATCAAAATGTCCATTCTCCCAAAAGCAATTTATAGATTCAATGCAATACCAATCAACATACCGAAGACCTTCTTCTCAGATCTGGAAAAAATGATGCTGAAACTCATATGGAGACACAGGAGACCTCGAATAGCAAAAGCAATCTTGTACGACAAAAACAATGCTGGAGGCATCACAATACCAGATTTCAAGACATACTACAGGGCAGTTGTAATCAAAACAGCATGGTACTGTACAGAAACAGATGGATAGACCAATGGAACAGAATTGGAACACCAGAAATCAATCCAAACATCTACAGCCAACTTATATTTGATCAAGGATCCAAAACCAATCCCTGGAGTAAGGACAGTCTATTCAATAAATGGTGCTGGGAAAATTGGATCTCCACGTGCAGAATCATGAAGCAAAACCCCTAAATTTCACCTTACACAAAAATTCACTCAACATGGATTAAAGACTTAAATCTAGGACCTGACACCATCAAATTATTAGAGAGCATTGGAAAAACCCTGCAAGACATAGGTACCGGCAATGACTTCTTGGAAAAAACCCCAGAGGCAGTCAAAGCCAAAATTAACATTTGGGATTGCATCAAATTGAGAAGTTTCTGTACTGCAAAAGAAAAAGTCAGGAAAGTGAAGAGGCAACCGACAGAATGGGAAAAAATATTTGCAAACTATGCAACATATAAAGGGTTGATAACCAGAATCTACAAAGAAATCAAGAAACTCCACAACATCAAAACACACAACCCACTTAAGAGATGGGCCAAGGACCTCAATAGACATTTTTCAAAAGAGGAAATCCAAATGGCCAACAGACACATGAAAATATGTTCAAGATCACTAGCTATCAGGGAAATGCAAATCAAAACCACAATGAGGTTTCACCTCACCCCAGATAGAATGGCTCACATTCATAAATCTACCAACAATATGCTGGAGAGGATCTGGGGAAAAAGGGACACTAACCCACTGTTGGTGGGAATGCAAACTGGTCAGGCCACTATGGAAGTCAGTCTGAAGATTCCTCAGAAACCTGAATATAACCCTACCATTCAACCCATTCAATTCCCACTCCTTGGAATTTACCCAAAGGAAATGAAATTGGCAAACAAACAAGCTGTCTGCACATTAATGTTTATCGCAGCTCAATTCACAATAGCTAAGACCTGGAACCAACCCAAATGCCCATCAACAGTAGACTGGATAAAGAAATTATGGGACATGTACTCTATAGAATACTATACAGCAGTCAAAAACAATGAAATCCGGTCATTTGCAACAAAATGGAGGAATTTGGAAAACATCATGCTGAGTGAATTAAGCCAGTCCCAAAGGGACAAATATCATATGTTCTCCCTGATCAGCGACAACTAACTGAGCACCAAAGGGGAAACTTGTTGAAGTGAAATGGACACTATGAGAAACAGTGACTTGATCAGCTCTTGTCCTGACGGTTGATGTACAATGTAATACTTTATCCATGTTAGTATTTTTTTTTTGTTCTAGTACTATTGGTTGGACTCTGTAATTAACACACAATTATTCTTAGGTGTTTAAATTTTAACTGAAAAGTGATCCCTGTTAGGAATTTGGAAAACATTATGCTGAGAGAAATAAGCCAATCCCAAAGAGATAAATACCACATGTTCTCCCTGATAGGTGACAACTGAGCAGCAAAAAGGAAACCTGTTAAAGTGAAATGAACACTATGAGAAACGGTGACTTGATCAGCCCTCACCCTGACTGTTGATGAACAACTTAATATGTTATCCCTCTTGGTATTTTTTTTTGTTTGTTCTACTTAATACTTTTGGTTGAATACTGTAATCAATACACAATTCTTCTTAAGGGCTGAAACTTAACTGAAAAGTGATCGCTGTTAAATGTAAGAGTGGGAATAAGAGAGGGAAGAGATGTGCAATTTGGGACATGCTCAAGCTGACTTACCTCAAACAGTAGAGTTAGAAACATACCAGGGGATTCCAATTCAATCCCATCGAGGTGGCATGTACCAATGCCATCTCACTAGTCCCAGTGATCAATTTCTGTTCACAATTGATCATAATGATAGGACTAAGAACCAAAGGGATCACAGAAACAAGACTAGTGTCTGCAAATACTAGCTGATAGAATCAAAAAGGGAGAGAATGATCCAACATGGGAAGTGAGATACACAGCAGACCCATAGAATGGCAGATGTCCTAAACAGCACTCTGGCCTTAGAATCAGCCCTTAAGGCATGTGGATCTGGCTGAAAAGCCCATGAGAGTATTTCAGGCATGGAAAGCCAAGACACTCTGAGGAAAAAAAAAAAAAAAAAAAAAAAACCTAAATGAAAGATCTCCACGAGTGAGATCCCAGTGGAAAGAACGGGTCATCAAAGAAGGAGGTACCTTTCTCTGAAGGGAGGAGAGAACTTCCACTTTGACCATGGCCTTGTCTAAATATGATCAGAGTCAGTGAACTCAGGGGGCTTCCATAGCTTTGGCAGCTCATGACAGAAGCCTAGGGTGATTACTGATGCCATAAACAGGAGTGTCAATTTGTTAAGTCAACAACAGGAGTCACTGTGCACTTACTCCTCATGTAGGATCTCTGTCCTTAATGTGCTGTACATTGTGATTTTATGCTATAACTAGTACTGAAACAGTATTTTTCACTTTATGTTTCTGTGTGGGAGCAAACTGTTGAAATCTTTACTTAATGTGTGCTAACCTGATCTTCTGTATATAAAGAGAATCGGAAATGAATCTTGATGTGAATGGAAGGGGAGAGGGAGTGGGAAAGGGGAGGGTTGCGGGTGGGACGGACGTTATGGGGTGGGGGGAGCCATTGTAATCCATATTCTGTACTTTGGAAATTTATATTCATTTAAAAAAAGAAAAAAGAAATAACTAAAGGATAAACAAATGTAAACCAAAAACAATTTCAAAACATCCATGAAAAGTTTTTTGAAAAATATTAGCAATGTTGACACACCATTGGCCCAACTATCCAAAAAAAGAGGAAGAGGACACAACAATAAATTCAGAGATGTAAAGGGAAATTAACTACAGCCGACAGTCTTTTCAGCAAATAGTACTGGGAAAACTATATCTCCATGTGCCCAAGTATGAAGAAAGACCCCTACCTTACACCTTACACAAAAATCTACTCAAAAATGGATCAACAACCTAAATTCATGACCTGATACTATTAAATTACTCGTGAACATTGGCTAAAATTTGCAATGCAAAAAGTTCTTTGAAAAAGACCCCAGAGGCACAGTCAAAGCCAATATTGACAAATTACATCAAGCTGAGAAGCTTCTGCACTATAAACCAAATACTCAGCAAAGTGAAGAGGCAACTGACAGAATGGAAGAAAGTATTTGTGAACTATGCAACCAATAAAGGGTTCATATTCAGAATCTATTAAGAGCTCATGAAACTCAACAACAAAACAAACTATTCAGTAAAGAAATGGACAAAGGACTTGAACTGGAATTTTTTCAAAAGAGGAAATTCAAATGGCCAAAACACATGATCAAATGCTCAGGATCAGTAGCCATCAGAGAAATCAAAAGCACAGATTTCACCTCACCCCAGTTAGAATGTTTCTCATACAGAAACCAATAACTATAAATTCTAGCGAGGATGTGATGGGGAAAGGTACCCTAATCCACAGCTGGTAGGAAGGTAAACTCGCGCAGCCATTGTGGAAGACAGTATGGAGAGACCTCAGAAGTCTGAAAATAGACTTACTGTATGACCCAGCAATCCCATTCCTGGGAATTTACCCAAAGAAAATAAAATGGGCATATGAAAGATTGATCTGTACCTCTATGTTCATTACATCTGAATTCACAATAGCAAAGATATGGAACCAACTCAGATGTCCATCAACTGAAGACTGTATAAAGAAATTACAGTACATATACACTATGGAGTACTAAAAAATGAATTATTGGCATTTGCAACAAAATGGATGCAACTGGAAACCACTGTACTTAGTCAAATAAACCAATTCCCAAAATACAGATACCATATGTTTTCCCTGATTTAAGGTAACAGAGTACCTAAAATGCAATGTATTGGAGTGAAATTGACATTTTAAGCTTCCATGATTATTTACAGACCTTGTCTCTACTGTTGAGGAATAGTTTTTTTTTTTTTCTTTCATACTGTTTGTTAAATTCTTTATTCAGTGTAGGGTTAATCTTAAGAGCATAAAGTAAACTGAAAATAAATCATTGTAAAATTTAAGTGTGGGAATAAGAGAGGGAGGAAGAAGTGTGGCAATGTGGGCAGGAGGGAGGGTAGGGTGCAAAGTATCATTATGTTCCTGAATCTGTATATATGAAATACAAGAAATTTGTGTACCTTAAGTAAAATCTAAAAAAATAAATAAAAATCAAGCCAAAGAAAAATCTGTAAGCTTGAACTCACATTACAGGAAAATAGGCAGACAAGAAAGGAGAACGAATAGAAATACACGAAGAAATCTCAAAGTGTCTATGGAACAGCACCGAGAGCTAAGTTGGTTTGTAGAGAGGTTTGGGAAGAGAAAAGGGAGAAAGGGATAAGAAACTTATTTAAAGAAATAGCAGAGCCAGCACTGTGGTGCAGCAGGTTAAAAGCCCCAGCTTGCAGCACTAGGTTCAAGTCACAGCTGCTCCACTTCTGATCCAACACCCTGCTAATGACCCTGGGAAAGCAGCGGAGGATGGCTGAAGTCCTTGGGCCCTTGCACTCATGGGAGACCAGGAAGAACCTCCTGGATCCTGGCTTCAGTTGAGCTCAGCTCAGCTTTGGCCACAGGGGCAATTTGGGGAGTGAATCAGCAGATGGGAGACCTCAATCTCTGTCTCTACCACTATAACTCTGTCTTTCAAATAAATATTTTTAAAAAAGAAATAGTAGCTGAAACCTCCCTAAATCTAGGGAAAGAGATAAAATACATGGATTCAGCAAATCCAAGGTCTCCAGCCACGTTCAATATAATCAATATTCCATTGAGACATACATTATATATCATCAAACTGTCAGAAATCTAAAATAAAGAGGAAAAGTCACAACGAAAATAAACATAACACAGATAAAGAAATATCAACAGGGCTTTCAGCAGATTTCTCAACAGAACGTTCACAGGTCACAAGATAGTGGGATGATATATTCAAAGCTTTATTTTGGAAATGAAAGTGAAATACAATCTACCCCAGATAAGCAAAAACTGAGGGAGTTCATACTCTACTAGACTTGCCTGATAACCTCACTGGAAAAGGCAATGTGTAGTCAAATTCAGAACATTCTAATACAGTAATGGTGGTATGCAATCATTTTTTAGTAGGAAAATTTAAAAATGATTTAACAGCCAAAACAAGTTATTGAGGGTTATAAAACATACAAAGATACAAATTATGACATCAAAAACATTAAACACGTGTGGGGGGGGCTATAGTTTTAATGCAAAGAGAAGTTACCTACTTAAATTAGTCTATTATAAGGTATTGAATATAAGCTCAGTAACCACTAAGCAGAAATTACATTAGGCACAAAAAATGCAAAGTCTGGAAACAAAACTTATTACTATGAAATCATAGAGATGAAATCGAGAGGAAGGAAGGATAAAAAAGTCCACAAACAACCAGAACACAATAAACAATAAAAAAAGGCAGCAGTAGTCCTTATATATCAATAACTACATTTATTAAAAATGGATTTAATTATTCACTCAGAAGACAGACTAGCTGAATAGAAGATGTGCCTAAAAGAGTTTCTAAGAATCTCTTCAGGGCTGGTGTTGTGGTGTAGTGGTTTAAGCCTCCACTGGCAACACCAACATCCCACATGGGCACCAGTCGAAGACCCAGCTGTTGCACTTCTGATCAAGCTCCCTGCTAATGTGCTTGGGAAATCAGCCAAAAAGACCCAAGTGACTGAGCCCCTGCACCCAGCTGGGAGAGCTGGAAGCAGCTCAGGGCTGCTGGCTTCAATCTTGCCCAGCCCTGGCCATTGCAGCCATTTGAGGAGTAAACAACAGATGCATCATCTTTCTCTTTGTCTCTTCTCCTTTCTGTTTAACTGTCTTTCAACTAATTGAGAGAGAGAGAGAGAGAGAGAGAGAGAGAGAGAGAGAGACTGACTCTTCACCTTCAAGGAAACAGATGAGAAAAAGATATTCCATGCAAATGAAAACCCAAACAGCAGCAGTACCTACACTTCTGTCATATGAAATAGAATTTACGAAGTTTAAAAATAGAAAAAATAATTATAAAGGGGGTGAATTAATCAAAATATAACAATTGAAAGTACATGTGCACCAAAAACCTAATCATATAGACAAAGTATTGATAAATCAATGAATCTGAAGGGAAGATAGAATGTAATGCATTAAGACTTAAACACCTCACTTTTATTAATGGACAGATCATCCAGATAGAAAATCAATAAGGAAGTATGAAGTTAACAACACTCTAGAGCAAGTGCACCTAACAGACAGAAGTAGAATATAAATTTTTATCAGGCACACATGATCATTTTCCAGGACAAATCATGCATTAAGCCCCAAAATAAATGTTAAGCCTGGAATTTTATCAGGGCTTATGTTGCCACTTAGGATCCCTGCATCTCATATTGATGTGCCTGGCTCAAGCCCTGGCTCTTCTACTACCCATACAGCTGCATGCTGTTTGCTCATCCTGGGAGTTAGCATATGATGGCTCAAACACTCAGGTCCCTGCCAGCCACATGGAAGACTTGGATGGAGTTTCAGGTTCCTGGTTTCAGCCTGGCCCAGCACTGGCTGTTATGGGCTTTTAGGAAGTGACCCAGTAAATAGATCTTTGTCTGTTTGCCTCTATTTGCATGTATGTCTATCTTTCTCTCCCCTCCCCCACCAAATTTTCAAATAAAATGAAAATAAATAATTAAAAAAATAGGACAGGCACTGTGGCAAAGCAGAAAAGCCCCCAGTTGGAGACACACATCTTGTTTCAGGCTGCTTTGGATCATACCTGGCCTCTACTTCTCATCCAGCTTCCTGCTAATGTACTTGGAAGGCAATGGATGATGACCCAAGTACTTCAGTTCCTGATGCCCACGTGGAGACCTAGATGGAGTTCCTGGCTCCTGACTTCAGTCTGGCCCAGCCCTAACTGTTTGCTGGTGTTTGGGGAGTGAACCAGGGAGTGAAAGACAGTATGCTCTATTCTCTTTCTTCTCTCTGCCTTTCAAATAAAAAACTTTAAAAAAAAATTGTATGGAAACATCTTTTCTAACCACAATTGTATGAAACTAATCACATGAGAAATTTTGGAATTTCACTAAGCATTGGAAATTAGTATTTTACTGAACACAAGTCAAAGAGGACATTAAAATTGAAATTTAAAAGTATCTTGAAATAAAAATGGAATCACGATGTATGAATAGTGGACACAGCAAAAAGAATTTTCTAGCAAGAAATACATACAATAACAGAGAACTAGCTCATGTAACAAGCTAGTATGTTGAAGAACTAAAAGAGCAAACTAGGAACAAAGCAGAAAGAAAAAATAAATATCAGAGCAAAAATAAACTAAAAATGATCAACAAAGGAATTCTTCTTGGAAAGATAAAACTGACAAATCATTGGCTATGTTAATGAAGAAGAAATGAGAGGGTATTCAAGTAAATAAAATGAGACCTAAAACAAGAAACCTCACAACTGATACCTAAGAAACAAGATCCTAGAGATCAACTATAAATAATTATACCAGCAAATTAAACAACCTAAAAGAAATGTATGAATTTCTAGAAATACATAATCTATTAAACCTGAGTAACAAAGAAATAGAAAATTTGAATAGACCAATAAGTAAGGAAATTATATTGATAAACAAACCTAACCTATCAAAGAAAAACCCAGGGTCTGATGAATACATTGTGCATCTTTTTCTAAGATTTATTTATTTATTTGAAAGGCAGAGTTACAGAGAAGCAGAGGCACAGCGAAAAAGGTCTTCCATCTGATGGTTTACTCCACAGATGGCTGGAGCTACAATGATCCAAAGCCAGGAGATAGGAGCTAGGAGCTAGGAGCCTCTTCTGGGTCTCCCACGTGAGTGCAGGGGTCCAAGGACTTGGGCAATCCTCTACTACTTTCCTAGTCCACAGCAGAGAGCTGGATTAGAAGTGGAACAGCTGAGACTTGAACTGGTGCCCATATGGGATGCCAGCACTGCAGGCAACAGCTTTACCCTCTACACCACAGCGCCAGCCCCTGTACTGTGAATTCTACCAAACATCTTAAGAATAAGATCCTTCAAAATCTCCTCCAAAGATTCTATTTCTATGAACAGTGGGCATTTCACTTTGAGACCAGCAATAACATAAAACCACAGCCAGAAAAGGACAGTACAAGAATATTACAGTCTAATATCCCTGATAAATATATATCTAAAAATCTTCAAAAAACACTAACAAGCTGAATTGAATAGCATGTTACAAGTATCATGCACCATGATCAAGTGAATTTTATCCTAGGGACACAAGGTTGTTTCAACATATATAAATCAATAAATGTGTTATATCACATTAACAGCATGAGGATAAAAAATCAAATTATCTCAATAGGTGCAGAAAAAGCACTTGACACAATTCAACATCCTTTCATGACTAAAAAACTCTCAACAAATTATTTATAGATGATAATAGGGGCCATCTATGACAGGTCCACACTTGACATCTTACTCAACAGTGAAAAGCTGAATGAAATCTTTCTAATTAGGAACAAGGCAAGGATGCTTCCCTCATCACATCTATTTTTGATAAAGTTTGGTATAGTGTATTGTGGCACTGGCATAAGGATGAGAATAGTGCCCCCAGAGCTAAATCCTGCATTGTATTAAAAGAAGATCTTTGTGGCCCAGCACTGTGGCTCACTTGGCTAATCCTCCACCTGCGGCACCGGCACCCCGGGTTCTAGTCCCGGTTTGGTCGCCAGATTCTGTTCCGGTTGCTCCTCTTCCAGGCCAGCTCTCTGCTGTGGCCCAGGAAGGAAGTGGAGAATGCCCCAAGTGCTTAGGCACTGCACCCGCATAAGAGACCAGGAGGAAGCACCTGGCTCCTGGCTTCAGATTGCTACAGGACGCCTGCTGCAGCATGCCAGCCTTAGCGGCCATTTGGGGGGTGAACCAATGGCAGAAGGAAGACCTTTCTCTCTGTCTCGCTCACTGTCTAACTCTACCTGTCCAAAAAAAAAAAAAAAAAAAAAAAAAAAAAGACAACCCTTGTAGACTGGAAGAGTATGAATGGTCCAGGGGCAACTAATTATCCAATGAGAAAAACGTGAATGTGAGATGTTCAACTGAAAATCATTGTAAATGAGTCAGATTCTTAAATGTAAAAGCCATTTAATTTTGCAAATACAGAAAAATATCACTATAATCTTATAATAGTGTGATATATTCTTAAGATGCAGAACTATAAAACAGCAAGATAAACTGTACTATATAAAAGTATGAAAAGGAGACCAGATAATATGTCTGCTTACTATTAGTGAGCAATATTGGACTATTTAGCAAACACTTATAACTAAAAAAATTCAGAAACCACCCAATAGAAAAGGGTAAATTGGCTACTAAAAAATAAACAGAGGATCAAGCTCATTGGTAATTTGGCAAACACGATTTACATATGAAATACTCTTGTATACTACTAACAATCTAAAAAAAAAAAAAGGTGTTCAATACTAACCATGGATAACCATGTGAATCGATCAATTTTAATCAGGGATGGGATAAAGATGAAAAATGGTGCAATAATTTGGAAAACATTTCAGCATCACAATTAAAGGTTAACATTTTGATACCCTATGATCCAGCAGCTCCTCTCAAGACACATTACAGGACATGTGCAAGAATCATCTTTACTGCTTTTAAGTTAAAAAAAAACATAAACCAACATTGATCAACAATAAAACAGTTGTATAAACTGAGGTGTAATTATTCCATTCAACACAGTTCAACACTGAAAATGATGAATCATGCTTCAGTATGGAATGACATCAAAAACACAGTTGAAATAGAAGGAAAATGAAAAACATATTGCCTAAGGTAACAGACACAGGTAGTAAAACTGCAAGAACTGTAAAGAAAAGCATGCAAAATTAAGTGAAAATGCAGGAAGGTGTGACTGCTGGGGGGTTCAATGGCCCTGAAATCACTTGTCATATCTTACTTTATGACCTGAGGATCAGATGCACGGGTTTTCATTTTTACAATCTCTTCACTGTTTACCAGTTAGGAATTACAAATCGCATGACAAAAATTTTTAAATTACAGAGAGAAATGAATACATAGAACTCTGCTGCACTTCCCGATGACATGCCCTTTATTCTTCCCACACCCTGGGAAAACTCAATTATTGTACATCAACAGCTTCTGCCTGAAAGCAGAAAGAAAGGAAAGGAGATAATTGTCTCACTGCTATCTGTGATGGGAAGGTGCAGCCCGCTGGGAAAACCCAGGTGCTCAGCAACACCAAGAAATGTCCTATTTTTCCAAGTTTTAATCCAAGAGAACAGTGTTTACACTCTCCTCATTTTATTCTACTTCGTATACATTTCCAGGGGAAAAACATTTTCAAATGAAAATTAGGAGACATAGCTGCTGAAAAACTGGCAGTTAACTGAAGCTCTAGTGTCACCAGGCTTTCGCATGGCACCTTATTCATGTTGTAGGAGAAACTGGACCCCAAGGGAAAGAGGAGATACTGTTATGGGGAGGAGTAATGGAATATTCTTGTCACTGTCTCCAACGCAAAGGACCTGCTTCCAAGAAGATCCCAGATATTAATTAGTTCTAGAGCCCTGACTCTGCCGTTGTGGTCAGAGAGCCTGGTATCTTCTCCCCCAACGTCAGGATTTCTGGGTTAGGTGTGGAAACCTTCACACCAATTGCAAGCAAATTGAGAAAATAAGGCAGAGATACCAAATAGTGAAAATAACTGACAGCTGTCCACATTGAGAGTTGCCACAGACTTTGCTTCACATGCACACTCACATGTCACAGCCTTAATTAAATTAGGCTACATCCCAGAAGTTCTTCAAAATTCGTTTCTTCCACAATTTAACTTTATTTTACTAAAATAGCTAAAACACAGGAAGAAAATTTTATAAATTGGATTTTGGGCCCTTGAATAATCCAAAGTCGATTATCTGTCATTGCTCATGAAAAGGCTTTCCTCAGAAAGCCCATCAATATTTCTACTAACATAATGTCTTCAATTCATTTGAGCAGCCCCGAGCCAATTATCTCCAGGCACTTTTTCCCCCATGCCTGTCATTTTGTAGGATTACATTAAATTTTGTTAAAAGCATTCCATAAATAATGAATTATGACAAAATAATTTATTACTCACTTAAAACCATAAAATATTAAATACAAAGTTTAAGGGCAAAAATGTAATTTCTAATCCACATCCTTCACACCAGATAATAAAGCCTGTGTGACTCCTATACTGTGAGTGAAAAGATTATTCCACTTGATTATTTTCTTTCCGGCACCAAAGGCTAAGAGTACAGAAAACACTTTATCCTTAAAAATCCCTGGACCATGAATAATGAAGAACACACGAGAGTCACATGAAGCAAAGGTGGGAAACTGTGAAGCCAGGTCTCCTGCCAAACTCATTATTTCCATGGTCTTGAACATCACTCTCATTTTTGCACTGTAAAACTGGGGCTGTTGCACTGGAGGAGAAGGCCTTTCCTGGACTGATAGTTCAGGGATCTATGTTACTCTCCCACTGGGATAATGATGAGAAGTGAGGTCTCATGGAATACCTCCCAGCCCATCCAAGAGAGAGAGAAATGCCTTCATTAATGAATCTGTTTTATGCACTCCGATTACTTGCTGGTCTATCATCATCTCTTTATCTTCTGCTGTGTAATGCTGTGATTGCACGAACACTTCATAAATTCCTACTGTATTGCATCTCAAATGCTGATACAAGTTAGTAGATAAGATAGCCAGACCACCAGGTTATTGACTGAACTTTCCATCATTTTCCTTTAGCCAGTATAAAAATGTCTACCTTTATATCTACAGGAAGGTATCATAGCTTGGGACTCTAAGTTCTTAGGTTGAAAAAGAATAAAACTCAACTTTTTCAATAGATTGTGAAATTTTCCACCCATTTTACAGTGTAAACAACAAAATCACCCCTGAATATTCTACTTTCCTATTATTCATATTGTTTTTATTTAATGCTAGTTATGCTTTTCTATAAGTGGACCTCATTCTAATGGTGTTTCTTCAAAACATGGTAACCTAGAGAAAACATCATCTTTAGGATCACAGCTGAGTTTGTTGAATGAGGTTGCGTTCTTTCAATCACATTAGAATTACCCTTTAGAGGACAACCTGTCTCTAACAAGTCTGATGAAGGTACCATGAGGAAGATACAACGTTCCATTTCTTTGAAGTTCACATTCTCTCAGCATTGAGTTTTATTAAATTTAAAAGTTATTCAACATATGTGTTAGATACCCTAATATCTACATTCACATAGAAAGTGTAAGAGAATCACCAATCAAAATTAAGCTTTCATTAAATGTCTCAAATACTGGAATTTAAAAGCTATTCTTTCAATTTAATGATTTATCTGTATTTAAGTTCATGTGCCGCATCTGTGAGACTCGGGTGTCAGATCATAGTGGCTCACTATGATGCACATCTTTGGTTTTCTCTGACCAACTTTCATTTCCTGCTTTTTCTAATGTCATCCCAATTTTGCTTTGAGAAGTCAGTCCCTCCCATTCAATAATATGTTGATAAGGTCATTAAAAAGCTTTTTTTCTTTCCCAGGGGAAGGGATGAGTAAAACTTTGAAATTATATTCTCTTAATTCCTCTTCACAAAAATTTCCACCTTGGTAGAGTAAAACAATGACCCAAAGTCTTCATGTCACTGCTGACACCCTGAAGATGTTACGCTTAGTTCCTTAACCCAGATCTTTCCCCAGCATTTTCTGCAATACTGTGTCTCATCAATACATCCTCTTATGTCACATATCACCAGTTTCTGCTGCTGACACCCAAGTGAAACCAGCTGATATCATTGAGATTTTTTCCAGCAGCGATCCATCTGCTCTAGAATTAGTAATTACTACCTATTATGTAAAAAGTTAGTTGTCCTTTATATGTCTTCCAACTGTCTGTTTAAAAAACTTATCTTAAAAATAAGTATACAAGTTTTTCTTTCTTCCGAAACCATTTAAAACTTTCAGGAAGAGCTCTGAGTTGTGTCCTTTTTTATATTCTTATAAGGCTCATGAACTAAAATGATGATCATAAATTATTTTTAAAGTTGGGTCATTTCATCATTTTTTCCTTAGATCATTGCATTTTAAAAGGTCCATAGCCATCATTTAATATGAACTCAACAGCTCAAAAGAATACCCTCTATACCTTTCCCAGCAGATGGTCAATTGGTCTCCTTTTAAATACTCATCAGCAGGAGACTATTAGTTTAGTCAATCAACCTGTTACATTTTTATGAGAACATTCGTGCTCATGTAGAGATGGAATGCGACATGCCACCGTATTCACCTTTCTATGTCTCTTTTCCCCTTCACACACTTCCAGAAATTTCTGCCTATAGATTCAGTTTCCACATGAGGGATGACTTCCATCTGGCTACTCTTCAAAGAATTCAAGATGGCTATCCAATTTCATGGAACATCTCTCTGCACTTTTAAAGTATCCCATCCATTTGATTGAGCCATACGAAATCTATAGGTCAAAGCAGTTATTTGAAAATTTCTGAAAAATTCTTAAAGTAAATGGCAAAGCCCAGAAACTATTTTTTTTTCAAATAAGCTCAGTTGCATACAAAGTAGTATGACGTTCCTTAGAAGATTTATCTCTTAAGGGTCAGTGCACTTAAGACTGTTTGAAATCAATGTTATACCTTTGGCTTACAAAAAGGCATTTATTTCATCCAGCAACAGATGAAGGATGGATCCTCCAACAGTGAAGTATATGCTTAAGATCACTGGGAACTCTGTTTTTGGTGATTACTGTCCATTTCTGACAGAAATTCACAAAACAGCAGAATTTGCATATACTGAATAAGTAAAAAGCTTCAAAAATTTTCTGGGATTTATTATGTTTCAATAAAAGGACTTAGCTGGTAATTTAGGACCCAGAATAATTCCTTATGTTGATAACTTTCAAAGTAGTAACTGTAATATGCAGAAATTTGACTAAGTAGGATTTGTAAAAGTGCCTACCATGTAAGTGCTTTGACAAAGAGATTTCTCATTATCTCATTAATTTGACCTACATTTTATGTACAAATAATTTCACACTAAATTTTTATGACTGCACAGAGATACTTTCACTTTGTCTAAGCCTTCTATGTTGCAATTTTCATCAGGACATATTTTCACCTAATGAGGATTTCTCCGAAGCAATATTTGACTTTGAACAGGAGTTACTACCTCAACTATAACTCAGTCCAATATTGAGGTAACACTAAACAATGATTACAAGTACAGGATTGAGAGTGAAATGACTTAGGTTCCTTGCCATTTCTATTCCTTTCTGTACCTGAGTTTTCTCACTTTTAAGTGTAAATAGCTATCCTATTGACTGCACAGGGTTGGTGTGAAGATTTAGTATTAAATGCCTGGAAAGCACTTACAATGGTCTCTGGCAAATAAGTGCTCAATAAAAATTAGTATTCCAGACTCCTAATCTAAAAAGCAATGTATTAGTTAGCTTTTCATCATTATACAGTGTGTTTTTAAAAAGTTTATAAGGAGAAAAAAATTACTTAGCTCAGTTTTGAAGGTTCAAGTCCAAGATCAAGTGACTCCATTGGTTTCACCTCTGATGAAAACAGCATGGGTAGAAAGTGGAGCACACACAGAACCACATGCCAAGCCCAGTAGCCTAGAGAACTGGTCCCACTTAGTCTTTATCACCCACCCTTGCTGGAGAATGACTCCCAGGGCACATCTCCAGGGAGCCAAGGACCTCTTACTAACTAGACCCACCTCCTAAACAATGTAATTGGATAAAGTTTCCATCCTTTTAGTATTATTATCTTATACCATTGGGAATCAAATCTTGAGAATATAGCAAGTAGGAAGCACGTTTTACTCCAAAATATTTGTTATATAACTGATATAAATTATTAATATTAAAGTATATTTTAAGATACTTATTGGTCAGATTGTTTTCATAAAATAATATTTACCTTGTCAGGTAGCATCTTTTGAAAACAATCCTCAATATAATTTATCATGGGAATATAAAAATAAAACTAATATTATGTTTCTGTGTGGGAGCAAACTGTTGAAATCCTTACTTAATGTATACTAAGCTGATCTTCTGTATATTAAGATAATCGAAAATGAATCTTGATGTGAATGGAAGGGGAGAGGGAGTGGGAAAGGGGAGGGTTGTGGGTGGGAGGGACGGTATGGGGGGGAAGCCATTGTAATCCATAAATCGTACTTTGGAAATTTATATTCATTAAATAAAAGTTAAAAAAAATAAATAAAACTAATAATAATCTAATTATTTCTTAGACAACTGCTATATTTTACAGATCTCATCAACAGTTTTATCTCATTTAATCTTATGAGTCAAATATTTCCAATTTACAGATCAGAAAACCAAAAGATAGAGGACAATGTTGTGACATAGCAGATAAAGCCACCACCTGCAATGCCAACATATCATGTGTGTGCTGGTTCATGTTTCAGTCGCTCCACTTCTGACCCAGCTCCCTGCTAATGGTATGGGAAAAGCAGCAGGAGAGGGCGAAGTGTTTGGGCCCCTGCCACCTATGTGGGAATCCTGGCTTCAACCTAGTCCAGCTCTGGCCATTGTGGCCATCTGGGGAGTGAACCAGTAGATGGAAGATCTCTCTCCATGTTTCTCTCTGTAACTCTGACTTTCAAATAAATATTTAAAAAAAAAAGAAAAGGGAAAACCAACAGAAAAACATAATAATATAGTGACCTTCAGTACAGATGCACCAGCATGTTTTACAACATTAATCTACCAGGAAACTCTCAAGATTTTCTTCTAAATAGTCTCTATCTAGATAATTATTTTTATAAGAGGAGAAAGCATATTGGTTGTTTAACATAACTATTATCTACATGAGATCTGTGGTCCTTGACCTGACTGGCTACTCAATGTGTCTTAGATACATAATATACATCTTAATGTAGAACATCCAGCCCCTTGTATAAAATGTTCTCTACATTTTTCACAAGATAAAAAAATCTTGCATATTTCTGAATCTAGATTTATAATCAAATGACATTTTCAAGACATTACTTCACAGAGTAGGTAAAAGTGGTCTATTACAAAAGTCTTTGATTAAAATGTTTATTGTACCAAGAGAAGGTCACTTAGAATCAAATCTCAAGTTTACCATACTCACTCATTTACCTGGCCTTGAAAATAACATGCTCTTGAATAACATCAACAAGCACTGCATGGCACAGTAATATTTTATTTATAAGGCAGGAAAGTTACATCCTCTTTCCCCCTTTTCCTGTTTAGCACAGCTAGAAATTAGAACTTTAAAAAAATAGTCCCTTAGAACAAGCACTGACAAAAGCAGCCAGAGTAAGTAGATGTGCAGATCAAATATTCATGACTTGTTTGAAATCACTGCCATCCTTGAAGAAATCATGTTCCTACCGGATGGCAAACTCAAACCAAGAAGTGGAAGAGTATCGTAGAAAGGCAGTAAAAAGATTTAGACACCTGCCTTAATTTTTAAAAGAGAAGAGACCAAACTAGGGCTAAGTCCCTCAATAATGTGAGCAGCCAGGACACTTTTACACATGTCATGAGAGCAGTACAATGCAGACCTACTTGACATGACTCATAGAAATATCCAGAAAAGGAGAGAAAAGATGACAATTATAATCTATGAAACTAGATATCTTCAGTGAACCGACAAGGATTTCTCAGACTCCTTAATAACAACTCGGGGTCTATCTTCATTTAGTACTTTGTTGAAAATGTACAAATTCCTAACACGGCACAATGTACAAATTCCTACACAAAGCATTCAGGAAGTATTGGAATGGACTAACAGGAGGACCTCCTGTAAGCCAACTGCTTACCCTTTGGTCCTATGCTTAGTAACTATACAGAACAGTGAGACAGTGAAGGATTTCTCTTCATGGACAGCTTGGAATGCATTTATTCATTCCTTAAAAATTTTTTAAATATTTACTTGCTGAAGGTAATGGAAAAGACAAATGAGGATCATGTCATGAGGAAAAAAAACAAAACAGTATTTCCAAGGAATACTCACTCAAATACAGAGGCAACCCTAATACAAAAAAGTATTTCTGAAGAACAACGAGGAAAAAGTGGAAACAGATGGGTACACAGACATCTGTATTCTCATTCTTCCACCTGCACAATTAGATACACAGGCTATATCCATTAAATGTTTTGCTTTAAAAACTACATGGGTCAAATTTATGAATGTAAAGCTAGTTGGTAATCATAAGTAGACAAAGAGCATAAGCACTATTCTGAGGGTAAACTCCAAGACATGGAGTTTCTTAGCTTTTGTTGAATACTATTTCCTTTGTGCCTATCTTATGTAATTGCATCATTACTGCAATTTCAATATTGTAGTACAATGTAGCACAGGGATCATCATCTTTCTTCTGGATGACACATTTCAGCAATCCAATCCCACTTGCAGTTCCAAGGCAGCAGACAGGATGAAAGAAGTTCCCAGATTGCTCATTTCAAGATTAACCCACAGTCCAGTGGGCGCTGTGGTACAGCAGGTTAATACGCTGGCCTGAAGCGCCAGCATCCCATGTGGGTGCCAGTTTTAGTCCCGGCTGCTTCTCTTCTGATCCAGCTCTCTGCTATGGCCTGGGAAAGCAGAAGATGGCCAAAGTCCTTGGGCCCCTGCACCCACATGGGAGACCTGGAAGAAGCTGACTTTCAAATAAATAAATTAAAAAAATTAACCTGGGAATTTTAAGCAAACCTCATTCTAAAAGCTAGATTTTTCATCCTTTATAATATTACATGTTTAAACAGGACACGGTATTTGTAAAGTATTTTTTATAAAATTTTTATAAAATTGGTACCTCATTGTACTATTTTTTTAAAGACTTATTTATTTAAAAGTCAGAGTTACAGAGACAGAGAAGGAGAGGCAGAGAGACAGAGAGGTCTTCCATCCACTGATTCACTCCCCAAATGACCACAATGGCTAGAGCTGCGCAGATCTGAAGCCAAGAACCAAGAGTTTCTTCCCAGTCTCCCACACAAGTGCAGGGGCCCAAGGACTTGGGCAGTCTTCCACTGCTTTTCCCAGAATCGGGAGAGGAGTAACTGGGACCTGAACCGGCGACTATATGGGATGCTGGCACTGCAGGCGGCGGCTTTACCCACTACACCACAGCGCCGGCCCCATCAATACACTGTTTTGTAGGAGGATTTTATAAACTTGTCACACACACACACACACACAATTTCTAAAACAAAACTGAATATTTTGAAGCAATCCTGGTTTTAATTTTAATTCAGAAATACTAACACATAGGGCAGGATGCTTAATACATGCACACTCACACACACACACACACACACACTTTGCTTACTTGTTAGTTTCCAGAAACTTAGAATGAATATTTACAGATGCTTCCATGTATCACGGCTTGATTACCCTAAGTCAGAGTTGATAGACTGTTTCTGTAAAGGACCAATAAGCACTCTAGGCTTTGAATCCCATATAGTCTGTATCACAATTACTCAACTCTGCCAACACAAAAGCAGTCAGAGACAATTTGGAAATTACCATGGTTATAGTCCAGCAAAACTTAATTTATGAACACTGCAGCTGGAATTTCACATAATTTTTTACAAGCCACTGAATAGTACTCTTCCTGTAATTTTTTTAGCCATTTAAAAATATAGAAAACCATTCGTAGTCCAGGTGTTTTCACAAGAACAGGAAGAGCAGGTGGTGAGCCAAATTGGCCCACTTGCCTACCCCTGTCCTAAGGCACAATAATCCTGATTCTAAGAGAACACATTATTGTGAATGAATATTTTTGTTTTCTTTAAATCTTTAACTTTACATTTTAAATTTGTATGGTATTATCTGATGTTACAATACAGATACACTTACTGTAACGTACATTCTGGATAGACAAATCCATACCCTCAAACATTTATCATTTCTTTATAAGACGATTCAAAATTTATTTTCCTAGCTTTATCTTTTATTTAGAAAAACATACAGCACATTATCATTAGCTGTAGTCACCCTGCTTTGCAACTGAACCCCAGGCGTCTTACTCCTATATAACCATAACCTAGGATCCGATCATTAACCTTTCTACATTCCTCATTCCTCCCTACTCCCCCAAGCTTCTGGAGATCACCATTCTACTCTCAACTTGTATGAAATCAGTTTTTTTATTCCACATGAGATCATGCTTGGTTTATTTCACTTAACAATTACCTCCAGTTCTATCCATGCTGTTACAAAGGACACAATTTCATTCATTTCTATGGCTGAATTGCATGCCACTATGTATATGTACCACATTTCCTTCATCCATTCATCAGCTGATGAAAAATTTTCTTTTAAAGTGTTTGTCTATTTTTCCATTCATGCTAATACAAGTTCTGGAGAACCTTGGCACTTTTAAAGTAACAAAATGTATTGTTTTTGGCAGCCTTTATCAGTGGTGCAGAGTTAGCCCTTTTAATTCTGTACTTAACCTGACTCTACATTCATTGACCACAATTTAGGCTTGGCAATCCCTCCAAAAAGGACTCAGATTTACTGATATTTTAAAAAAACCAAGGGACTAAATGGTGCCCAGAGATATTTTTGTTTTGTAAATATCTAAATAATTTTTCCCCAACTTACCCAGGAAATTTTTCTTGTCTTCTACCTTTCTAATAACACTTGTGACTGTAAACTCAGTACCTAGCTGGGGGAAATGGTCTGGCACACAAAATAATTTAGGTTTCAGTAGTATCTGTTCAGATTCCTCCCTATTGTGACCCTTCACTCCGTAACAATCACATAAAAGGTGCTCTGGAGCCTGTACCTGGTTGCCTCTAGCTTTTGGTTTGTTTGTTTTTACTGCTGAAAGACTTGATCTGCTCACCAGCTGTTTTGAGACTTAATATCATATACAATACAGAGCCTTCAATTTTCCAAATCATACCCTTCACAAAACACTCACATGTATTGTTTTTCAAGCTCTAGTAATAATTTCTATTCTTGTCTATGACAGGGATGAAACGTGAGGGTCATTATCATGCAAATGACCAATATGAATATTATAATTTATAATTCCATTTGTGCTAAGCAGCACATTTCAGATATAAAAATATATATATTGAGGGTGTATGTATCTCTGCACATACACTCACATATATATGCCAGGGGAGACATGCATAGAGAGGCAGAGGATGATTCGAGTTTATAGAGTAGAGCTAGACTGCCTGGATTCAAATCCTAACTTTGCCTCTTAGCTCTGTAATCTTGAGCAAGTCATCTAGTCTTTCAATGCCTCAGTTTCTTCACTGTAAAATATAGATAATAGCAAATGTAGTTCCTAAGATTGAGAACTAAATCCTCGAGGCATGAGCATTCTGCCTGCCTATTAGCACAGCATGCTTCCAGCAAGTGTTGGTAATCAGCATTCTCCAGTCTCTGCACTTCGCACACGACTCTGATGTACAAAGTGACCACATCTCGGTTCATACTAGCTCGAAGATTTGTTGCCCCAAGAAGTCAGTCACAAGTATTTGGATGATTCTGTCCTCTGGGGGTGCAATCAGTGGGGCCAAGGTCAGCAGTTGTCCTGGGGTTTCTGCCAGGCCCCCTCCCGGAGATAATAGGGTAGCTGCCAATCCCTTAAGATTTACCTGTGGAAAGTAACTATTTCCCCACTTCCTCTGGCAAAAAGTAGTGGAACACCAATTGGACCAGTGAGGAGCATATGCCAACCCCTGCTAATTGAGGGCATGGAGTGGAGATATGTTGGCCTCACCTAATGTATTCTCAGCATGGCAATGAGGAGCAGAAGAGATGGGGGCAGATGGGAATCACAGATGGGAACTCCTACAATTCCCTTGACAGAGATCACCCTTTGTGCTGCAGGGAGTCACGTTGGCTTCCTGCCTCTATTTCCAATGCCATGGATCCTGAATCTCCTTTTAACTACCCAAGTTTTTATAACATAAATATAACTTTGTCTGCTATACTTGATCAGTATTTTATAATGAATGTACTTTTGACTAGGTGTGAAAGACACTCAGTGCTGTGTTCTTTGTACACCTTTACCCCTGAGGCTGTTTCAAACTAAGAAGACCAGCCTACCCCAGCAATGAAATGCCTTCAAGGCATGTGTGCCAACTCCATCCTGACAGGTGTACTCCTAACCTACACAGTGATGCCTAGCCATATATAGTGAACAAGAACTGGATGGGGATAGATACACATTTTCTTGTTGCAGCTCTTCTATTTATTCTAGCAACTAGATAAATCAGACACTAGGTTCCCATATTTCTAAAACAAAAATATTCACTTATACTATTACACAGAACTTCTGCAGAGACTCAAAGAAACACACAAGTGTGAGTACTTAGCAAATATGATGAAAAGAATTAGCAATGTTATCTTTACTAAGTTCTTTACTAAGTTCCTCTTGCTCACTAGTCCTTCTCAAACACAGAAAGTATGTCTTTCCTTAGCCTCAGACTTCTTTTCTGCTCTTGGAATAGCTGTCACTTGACACCTGTTGTCACTCTCTATACAGAGCATGTCACCTTCTCTTACCTTTTCTGACTCTGTCTCCACTCACTTTCTCTGTCATTTGTTCAATTCTGCGTTTCTCTCTCTGGCTTTCTTCGTCTCTCCTTGCTCAGTTTTATTTTGTTAATTGGTCATTATCCCTCCACTAGCAAGTAAAGCCCACCAGGCCTTGTTGGTCTGCCAAAGAACCACTACAGCACGACATGCTGTCTGGAATGCTCAAATCTGGACTCCTCTTCAGCTACTTAACTTGATTCTATTTGGAATCACTACAGAGGAGCTTTCCATGTGTATCTCACTGCTGAAGCTGGCACCATTCTGAAGGCTTAACATTGTGGGAAGTCTCACTTTAGATAATTAAAAACGTTCAACTTCTCAGCAGCTCAAGTACTCCAGTGGCCTCTCTTTTCCACTTAATTAATCCTCTGTGCTTCTTGAAAAATAAAGCAGTCACCCTACATGAAAAACCCATGGTACTATGGTGCTTTCAGTACAATGAGTCAACATTTAAGAATGTTCCAGAAGATGTGTTGGCTCTGACCTTGGAACTGACTTTGCAGCTTAACACCTACGGAACACACAGCCTGGTAATCAGACAATGCTGTGTTTAAATTCTGACTCTATCACTTACCAGCAGGTTGACCTATAGCAAGTTATTCACATATTATTACAGGCAAATTACTCATGCATAAAATGCACATGTCAACATATTTCTCATAAGGAATTTATGAAGTAAAGAAAATGCAAGCAACAGAATCTATCATCCTCATGTTCGTATTTTATTGTAGAAGAACTCTGAAAAGTTTCTTGAAAATATCCATTAGTGCCTGAGTTCTTGAACAGATGCTTCCTGATCATCACTGCTCATCACATAAATGGCTTGTGCTGCGATGTGGATGACACTCACGAGACTGCCCTTATTAAATACAATCCTTAGATTCTTTTAGGTCACAATTCATGCAGTCCAGAACAAGCAATCAGGCTGGGAAAATGTGTCACTCCGGCAGCAGAGTATCTCAGGATGATAAAATCATTCATGGGTTCTAAAACTGGAAAGTGCCTAAGATGGTATGGCCACAAGGGAAAAGGTTACACAGTGGACCACACATAATTTCCTCAAACACACACACACACAAACAATAATTGAAACAGTTGATTGGCACATGCCAAAACTTTATTGTGTTTTCACCATCTGTTGGAATAATCCCTTCTGGGAAAAACAAAACAAAGGACTGGATCAGCCTATCTGCCTGTCTCAGTTTGTTTGCAATGAAAATATTCATTTGTAACAAATTTAGTATTTCATGAAAAAGAGCGGGCTTCATAGTGTTGTACAGTCCCATGTTTTTATTCTATATTCTAAAGCACCTTGGTCTCTTAGCTGTGCAAAAGGAACGGCAGGGTACTTATAACAGTATCAGTTATGCACATCTTGGACACTATTAAGACAGAATGCTAAGGTGAACCCTAGTGTTAGCAGATAATTAGAAAAAAAAAAGCCACTTATAGAAGGAATTAACCACATCTTTCTGTCACAGAAATGTATCTTTGCAATCTGCCAACAAAACCATCTGGATGTCAGAGAAGAAACATCAAAATAAAACAATTATTGAAATTGTGCTTCATAAAATCTGATCAGAAGCAAAAACCAGCTGTGATCAGTGTACACTCATATCATTCCAGCCCCCAAAATATCTATTGGAAATACTGATCACTTGTCTATCTTGCTGTGACACAGATTAATCAGTATCACACATGAAAGTACTTATTCAGAATGACAGCAACGTTTATACCAATGAATTTATAGCATAAATAAAATTATTTTTACAGTGTAAAAACTTAGGTATGAAAAATTTCAAGGAAACAGATAATCTTTTCATATTTATTATGCTTTGCAAGCAAACAGTTTTCAATTGATAGTTCTAAATCAATCATGTATTATCACATTTATGACCAATTATGCTTTGTGTGTATGCAGGGGTGTGTGTGTCCTAGGAGGCAGTGGGGGAAGAGTATAGCAAGACAAGTTTTCTTGTGCACTACACAAGTAAGACTTAAGCCTAGAGAAGATAAGAAACTTCGATCATTCCTTAATGACAAAGCTCACTGGTAGAAAAGTGGGTCTTGGGGCCGGCGCTGTGGTGCAATGAGTTAATGCCCTGGCCTGAAGCGACGGCATCCCATATGAGTGCCAGTTCGAGTCCCGGCTGCTCCTCTTCCGATCTCTCTGTTGTGGCCTGGGATAGCAGTGGAAGATGGCCCAAGGCCTTGGGTCCCTGTACCCAAGTGGGAGACCCAGAAGAAGCTCCTGGCTCCTGGCTTCGGATTGGCACAGCTCTGGCCGTTGCAGCCAATTGGGGAGTGAACCAGTGGATAGAAGATCTTTCTGCCTCCCCTCTCTCCGCGTTAACTCTTTCAAATAAATGAATCTTTAAAAAGAAAAGTGGGTCTCAAACTTACATACTCTGATTCCTAATTCACCTTACCCATACCACATGTAAAATGGTGAGAATAGTATATTCAGGAGACAGCAACTGGAACATTTTGAGACAGACAAAACCAAACCTCACCTATCTTCAAAACTGGAACTAAATTACGTTGAAGGCTTCTTAGAAATCCTTGCATTTGGCCGCTGTTTAGGATTTTAAAAATTGCACTGTCCTATCCAACAGTAAGACAGACTTGAACTCAGGCAGGGTACTCCTACCTCTGCAGTTGAGACACTAGGGAGAAGTATTAATTGATTACTAATCTGGGTGAGATATCACTCTTGCTGAAGGCCTCACTTACTTTATGATCTATTCATTGGCAAACTTTTAAAATAATATAAGATCATTTCATTTCAGCTGAATCTGGATTAAATGATCTTGAAACTAGAGCTGGACCCACTCCACTGAACTCATTGATTCCAAGATCAGACATGCTCTGGCCCTCCTGACTTGCAGTTCAAACACTACAAAGCCCTTCATTAATTGTACACCCAACATTTGCCCAAGATTCAAAACCGCCTGATATGCACGCATCAGCAAAGCAGATAAAATCCCCAGTCATCATTAAGCTGATAGCGTTACAAGGCAGACTAGCATAACCACACGTACATACACAATGTGTCCTCTGATAGCCTAGCTACGGTGAGGGGTAAGGGTTACAGAAGTTTAAAGGAAGAAAAACAACAACGAAGAAATAAATCTGAAATGTGTTGATCTTGTTAGCTTCTGATCCTGCTCTAACAAGGAGAAGGGAGCCACAGCAATGAATTCAAGGAGGAAGGACAAGGGAGGAGGGGTTGCAAGTTACAATTGCACAGATAAGGAAATCAATCTCAGAGAAAGCTTCTTGAAAAGTCACACTCAGCGTTCAAACTCAGGCTCCTGTAATTTTAATGCCCAATGCTTCATCCCAAAATGAGAGGAGACCTTAAGGCAATCCCTCTATATTGAAGGATGCTAGTTTCAGGGAAAGGAATCACAAAAAATACCTACAGCCCCACTAGGAAACAGCTGTACTCGTATATACTATGAGACTAGTAGTAAAAAATTAATTACCATGTTGTATTATTTTGATTGTCAGATGGATGCATGGGTGATGGAGGGAAAACACTGACCAGTGTATCAAGATACCTGAATCCACAACTCAGTTCTTCCTTAATATATTTTTGCTTTACAGATACATTTCATGTTATATATTGTGCATGGTACCCCTCTTAGTATAAGGAGTCCAGAAATAAAAAAAAAAAAAAAACATGAGATAACATACTAAATGTGATGGTTTGTGTGTAAGTGTGTGTGAATGTGTGTTAATAGTCTTTTATACAGTGAGCAGCCTTTGGAAAACTCAGGCAGGGCAAGGCCCTGAGTTTCTATAATTTCACAAAAACTAGAACCACACATACATTTGGATAATTCTATCTGCCATGATAGCAGAATTTATTATAGCCCATGAGGTGGACTTATCTTTTCAAAGATTCCAACTTTAAGAAATACTTTTCTCAAGGAGTCAAAACTATACAATCAGCTAGTTGTTTTTCCACGATCAGCTAACAATCTACACAAAGCACTATTTGGAAAATAAAAGATTCTAGCTAAAAATTTATTTTTACTTAACAAAATTGTTCACAGCACCTGCAATGTGATAAGAATATTCCTTGATTTTAATGCTTTTAAAGAGTGGTATGGAAAAAAATTTTAACAACTAAAGTTTGATGAGTGATATAATAAAGATAGTGCTTGCTATTCTCTATATCATATTATTTACAGGGCATATATTTACGCATGGCATATCCATATTTATCTATATGCTACTTATACATTATACTCTAATATATTTATATGCAGTATGCAATGATGGTGCTTTATGCCCCAGTAAAAGCATGGAGCAATTTTAGTTAATCTAATCTTACCTTCATATGTTAAGGGAAAATGGCACCAGGAACTCATTCCTTAATGATTTATTTCAAAAAATGTTCACTAAGCATCACAAACCAAGGACTTAGAGACAATGAGGTTTCAAAACTAACAAAATAAAGTAAAAAATCTAAGAGGTCTCTGCTTTCCGGGAGATGGCTTTCTGGTAGAAAGGAGACAGGCAAACAATTCATTACAACCCAATAGTGTCACTGTCAAGGTACATGTGTGGAACTCTCCAGGGAAGACCCCAATCATGCTAAAGACGCCCAGGCAGTCTGCCACGGGAAGGCTTCCAGCGTTAACTCATTGGTTTATTCAGCCAGTGTTTCCTGGGTGCTTGTTAGAAACCTTGCCCTTGTCCATGTCCTGGAAATAAATATTGTGAAGAAAAGATGGCCCCTGCCTTCAATCAGGCAACTCTCAATCTCTATAAAGCCCCAGGGAACAGGCTGCTGAGCTACTATTTAGGAAAGATTTTGGAGGAACTGAGAATATTTACCTCAGCTCACTTCTCTCATTCACATTTAATTTAATTAGAAATAAACTAAATCGAACTTCAGCAGAGCAAAGCAACAAAACAACCTGTGAAACAGTATTGTTAATAGGGTAGATTTAGGTCGATGTTTTCTAGCAGAGTCAACATCAGCCTAAATGCTCCCTAATTAGAGAGGCTGTGAAGTCAGCAGAGAATACCAAGTTCCCCTTGAGCCCTGTGGGGCCAGTCCAGCTCTCAGAATGCACTGAGCAAATCCCATCAACAACTCAGCCTCATAACTGAAGCATCCAAGCCCACTCTATATGGAGCCCATTTGCAGATTTAACTTTTCTGCATTTTCCATTTATAACTTTAATTAGAATTCTGAAAGCTTTATCATATGCAAGTATTTTTGCTATAGCCCACTCAGTACATGACTCCAAAATTCTTCAGCTATTTCACCAAAATAACAAAGAACTACAATTCTTTCACTGTCACAATTTCCCATAACATCAAAAGTAAATCAGAATATTGTTTCTTAAAGGAAACATTTTATTGATACATACATACAATCACAAATCATGTCTTTTCTAAGGTTTTTTCTTTTTATTTGAAAGGCAGAGTGACAGAGGTAGAGACAGAGAGAAAACAATCATCAATATACTAGTTCACTCTCTGTAAATGGCCCCAACAGATGGGCAACAGCCAGGAGCCAAGGACTCCATCCAGGTGTCCCATATGGGTAGCAAGGACCCAAGAACGTGGGCTGTCATCCACTATCTTCTCAGGTGCATTAGCTGGGAGCTGGATGGGAAGTAAAGCAGGCAGCATTCAAGCTACCACTCAATATGGTTTGCAAGGGGTGACTTTACAGTTTTGCCACAACACCAGTACCAAAAACCATTGAAGAATTCTTTTGCTAACAGAGATTTACTTGACAGAACTAGAAAACAAAACATTCAAGGACAATGTTAACTAGGTTTGTGTTCTATATATTGAAGAAATTGAATCAATTCAGTCCAAGTCACTTAAATTCCAAGTCTTCATTGCCTAACATGTAGAACAGTTTGGCTGTCCTGCTTGCCTAATAAGGTTTTAGTAGGGAGTCCAGAATGTAACACAGGACTAAGAAATTGCAAGGAAAAATATAAATTATGTTATTTTCAATATTTAGGTCCCTAGTATTTTGCTGTAAGTTACCTTCAAAGAAGGGGGACATGGTACACAGGACATTGCTCTGGGAATGACAAATATAGAGAATTACATTGAATCCGGACTTATTACTAACCGGAGTACTAATCTTAGAAAAAGTCATGCAGGGGCCAGCGCTGTGGCATAGTAGGTAAAGCTGGCATCCCACATGGGTGCTAGTTCAAGTACCAGCTGTTCCACTTCCAATCCAGCTTCCTGCTAATGTGCCTGGGAAAGCAGCCAAAGATAGTCCAAGTCTTTTGGCCCCTGCACCCAAGTGGGAGACCCAGAAGAAGCTCCAAGCTCAGGGCTTCAGATCTGCCCAGTTCCAGTTGTTGCAGTCATCTGGGGATGGAAGACCTTTATTTCTCTCTGCCTGTCTTTGCCTAACTCTGCCTTTCAAATAAATAAATCTTTTTATAAAAAATGTCATGCAATATTTTCTGAACTTTTTTCTCTAAATTTTTAAGATAATCTGATCATATTATTTCTAAGACCCTTTTCATTAAGGATTAGCATTTTGGTAATCTCTTATTATCATTAATTATATTCAGTAACATGTGCTGGGCATTTAACCTGCCCAAAACAGTACAAGGGATCTCCAAAAAGTTCATGGAAAATATATCTTATATAAAAAAAAGCTACGCATGGGCCGGCGCCGTGACTCACTTGGCTAATCCTCCACCTGCGGCGCCAGCACCCTGGGATTCTAGTCCCAGTTGGGCCGCTGGGTACTAGTCCCAGTTGCTCCTCTTCCAGTCCAGCTCTCTGCTGTGGCCCGGGAGGGCAGTGGAGGATGGCCCAAGTGCTTGGGTCCCTGCACCTGCATGGGAGACTGGAAGGAAGTACCCAGTTCCCGGCTTCGGATTGGTGCAGTGCTCTTGCCGTAGTGGCCATTATGGGAGTGAACCAACCGAAGGAAGATCTTTCTCTCTGTCTCTCTCACTGTCTGTAACTCTCTAACTCTGCCTGATGGAAAAACAAAACTATGCATGGATTTTTAAAATTTTGTACCAAAATATCTTTTAAGTCCATTTTTCCAAACACTCTGAAATAGTCTTGTATTAATCACTGTGGATCATAATAGGAAAGGCTAGAAAAAGTTGTTTTAGTCACTCACATCACCATCACAAAACTCCATAGGATTGGCAGATTATAAACTACAGGAATTTATTCTTCCAGGTCTGGAGCCTGAAGTCTAAGATCAAGGTAATGGAAGATTTCAGCATCTGGTTACTCGAGATTCCTAGCTCACAGAAAATCCTGTTCATTCTTTTCTCACATGATAGAAGCAGCAAGGCAGCTCTTTTATTTAGTCTACTGGCCAAGTTAAGGCAGTTAAGAAACATATCCAACTCAGAGTACCTGGGTTTGATGTCTGACTTCACTCCTGCTTCCTGCTAATGTAAACCCTAAGCCATGGCAGTTCTCAGCTCAGGCAGCTGGACTCCTGCCACCCAAGCTAGAGAGTTGGACTGACTAGCCAGATGGAAAACCATTTTTAGAAAATGGGCATACTAATCCAATTCAGTGAGGGTAGAGTACTCAGGAGCGATTCTTCTCACAAGGGCCACACGTTCCATTCTCACCACATTGGTAACTAGGTTTCAACATATGAATCGGGAGGTAGGATGGGGGTGACAAAAACATTCAAATCACAGTAAACCGCACATCAGAATTTGGTCAACTTATCAAGATAGCATTACTAATCAATCAGGCAATAAGCACAGGTAAATATTTGAAAAAAATACATCAGTCTGAGTTATCAGTAATAAAACCAGACTAGACATGAAGAGAAGGTATCTTAAGAACTAGCTATGCTGCCATAGGAAAGTGACTTAACCTCTCTGGGTCTCAATTCTTCATGTGAAGGGTTTGGGTTCATGTGATCTCCAAGGTCCTTTCTAGGGCATCAAATAAAGTCACCAAATGCTACTCTGTTCAAGGTACTGAGAAGACAGAAGAACCACATAACTCAGGACAGTAATTTCCATGACCACACACAGCGTTGTTTGCTCGAGGCAATCTCCATTTATTCCTAGTGTTCCTCAGCAACTATCAACAGCTCTAATAGCATGTCTTCTCCAAGTTCCACTCTCTAGACTGTCCCAGTTTGGATGACCACTTGTATCCATCATCCTAATCATCAAGAACATAGACTCAAGCTGGTATAAAGCAAATGATAAAACACTGTCTCAGCGGGGGTGGTGGAAACTGCTCTTGGGCCTCAGAAGTGAAGGAATTAACCATTTTTTCACAACTAGTTGAGGTTTCATGGAGGAATTTTTAAACCAGGAAGATGAGATAGCAAAGAGAGGGGACACAGTACAGCTTACATCAGTATGTTCAGTTCTTAGCTACTTCCCAGGCCATCCCATAATTTAATTACAGCCCTGTGTTTGCACCTCTTTTGCCATCAGCATCATATTGAGCTTTATCTTCCCAAAACATATATTGGTTTTCTCCTTTTTTGGGTATCTACAACCTCAGTTGCTTAACTGTCCTTCTCTCCCCTCAATGTGTAGATCATGAATAGCAAAGATACTGCCTATCCTGTATGTTTCAAATAAGTCCCTGCTTACAAGACTTTAAGAAACTTCTGGGCTCCAATTTGAGCATATCATTCTTTTTATGTTGTAAGTTTTCTTTTTGAATGGTCAACCATGTCTAACCTGTGCTAACTCCCAAGCTATATTCCGAACAATTTTGTTTCAGCCATGATATCACTTTTAGAAATCAGGTCCTCCTTTCCAACAAATGGACATTGATACTTGAGTATCTAATGCTCTTATGTGTTCTGCAGCTCAATCGCTCTGACAACCAGTCAATGTTTGTTCCATCTTATTGCTATTAGTTATTTAAATGTTCTTCTGCCTTGACATCTTAGACTGTTTCTTAATACTGGATCATCTAGACCTTATTTGGTATCTGATAGTGCCCAATAAATGCTGTTTACTTGAGGCGATTATTGCTTTCCTCTTCAAACATTTGCTCTGTGCCAACATTTTTTTATTTGGTCATCAAATATAGAAGATAGATAACCACAGGATTTCAATGCTAATTTTAACGTTGTATTTAAGCAATGGATATAATATTCACTCAACAGGGAACTCAATAGAGAATCACAGGCTGTCCAATTTTCAGTATCAGACTAACCCGGAATGGGGAGAAGCACAGCTGTGTCTCCTCTTTCTCATCCTTCTATCATCATGGTCCATATGATAGAGTTCAGTGCCTGACTTTGCCTCTCATTTGTCTCTCCTGCCTGTGCCAGTGGAATGACCTCCTCGATCTTTCCCCCATCTGTTTTACAAAATCACTCTGGAATTCTATTTTCATCTCTGTGCTCTAGCTTCCCAAATCACTGAAGCCGTGACCTTTCAAGCAAATGCAGCATTGGTATCAGCGCATCCTCTGATTGAAAAATCAAAACTGAGCCCATACATGGTATAATTATTCTGTACGCACAGGAGTGGTGCCTGCACTTGCGGAAGACAGATAATTGGATTTCAGATTACTGTTAAAAATATGCACATTCCACCTGAGCCCCAGCAGTTTCTTTTTCTTGAGTCCCCAGAGAAACTTTCACTTCTCCTGCAGGCTCTAATCTCACAATTGGCTCCTAGGTCCTGTTGTTCTAGCTCCTGAAACTCTCTACACTCCCTTTATTCTTTTTCCAATATTTTTGGACTAAATACTGCAACCATTACATTTCTTCTCACTGCTGAGTCCTTTAACTGTCTACTTCCAATCCTGCCCTTCTTCATTATCCACTTATCAGATTTACTGTAAAACTCCACATGAGCTTTCTTTTCAATTATTTCAAGTCAGATCTCCTACTCCAAAATAATTTCTTATAAAATTTAAATCATTGCAAATCTAGGGAAAATGAGGATGTTTTCTTTGTAATGAGATTTCTGATAAACAGATCTGGCAACGATATGCCACCATTCCCACACGGCCATATCCCCCTGGGGCGAGTAGCAGGTGCACCTCAAGTAAACCACAGGAGCTTCCAGCTTTGCCATCATCTTCTCCACTATCCATTATTCTCGGATCACCTTAGGTGAGGTCACTTGTCATGGTGCTGACACATTACTCAAAGAGCTCACTTGTTTGCAGCCTGGCTAATTCCTAGGGACCGTGTACATTTGTAACATCTGCACTAGGCATCTTAGGGGATGTAAAGATGCCAGAATTGTAAATTCTTACAGCTACCTTTGAATGGTAACCTCAAAGGGGGTTAACTTTGAGTGTTATTGTAGAAAGATGTAGTTATGAGTGGCTCTCTTCAGACATTTTAGTTAACATCAAATTTTGTCACAGCCTCCCTACTATAATTGGATATTTGGAGTGTAAAGGGAGAACAAAGAAGAAAAATGATGAAGAAAAGCTAAAGCTCTAATTTCTTGATAACTTTGAGGAGCACTTTTGTCATTTTCTGGACTGATTACTAGCACAAGAAAAAAACTGAAAGTGTCTTAGGTTTCTCTGAAATGGAATTTAACTTAAAACTCCAGTGGCCCAATTTCTGCCTCATTTTATTCTTTAACTGTCTGCAGAATTTGAGTAGAAACTAGTTGTACAATGATGGATTCAACATAAAAGGCTGATTGTATCATAATAAAAATTACTTTGGGAAGCACATTGGTATTTTTAATATAGTTTGTAATAAAGTGACATTAAAATTAAGCTTAAAGCAAGTTGCTATCATTACTAATTTTGTGTGTTACTAACATTATCTCTAACAAATTTTTAATTGAGCCTCAAAATGCCCTTCCTAAGTCAGAGTCTATTAATTTTCTCTTGTAATAGTGTTTGAAATATTCCACTGATGACAGTTTTAAAACAATATATTTGCCTAACGTCATTGTTAGGCAATGTTATTAACTGAAACCAAAGCATTCTTCTTGCACATGTTCATTTTTATTATTTATTTGAGTTAAAAGGTAGATTCACTCTCCAAATGCCTTCAACTACTACATTTAGGTTATACCAAAGCAAGGAGTCTAGGTCTCCCAAGTAGATGGCAGGTACCCAAGAACCTGCTACCTCCCAAGGTGTGCATTAGCAGAAAGCTGGAATTGGGGAAAAAAAGAGCCAGGATTTAAACTCAGGTACTCTGATATGGGATGTGGGCATACCAAGCAGCTTAACTGCCCCCAAATCAAAGTATTCTAGCAATTCTTTTATGTTGAAAATGGTTTTTTGAAAAAAAAAAAATCCTGTACCAGCATTGCTGCAAATATAATTTTGTGGAGTTCTTATACCTTTGTCAAACCAGTGGTTAAGAATGCTATACTACTGTAGTTTTAATGATCTGCAATTACTTGAAAATTTATCACATGAGTGAAATAGTCATTTTTTCATTCAATTATTCTTTATAGTCATTGTCTACATTCCCACTAAATTGGGGTCTTTTTGCTTTTCCTTTAACTTCTTATTTGGTGAAGTATTAATCTTTTTTAATGTAAGGTAATTTTAACACATGTTACCTCAAAAACTAAAAAAGGGAAAAGGAAGAGGGTAAGGAAAATGGGAAAGAAAGAAATATCATTATGTTCTTAAAATTGTATCTAATAAATCAAATTGAGTCTGTTAAAAGCTATTAAAATTTAAAAAATCTGGGTTCAGATAAAAAGGAAATGGTTGTACTTAATAAATATAACTATTATAAATGAATTTTTAGAAAATCAAGGATGCTGTAATAAAACTGTACAGCAGTTGAGGAGGAAACAAATAATTTTATCCAATTTCTTATAAACAACATTCAAAGCAAGATCAGATACAAGGATACTTCTGGAAATTACTTCTCTTGGATAAAGCAATCTTATCACATACATAAGGGAAAAAAAGTATGTATAAGAAACTTGAACCAAACATAATTATCTTGTAAAAAATGCTACTAAAATATTCATCCACATGTACACTTGGCAAAGGTCAGTGTCAGTCTGTTCTCTGTTGCTGTAACAAAATACCTGAGACTGAGTAATTTTAGAGATATATTTGGCTCTTGATTCTGGGGCCTGGGAACTACAAGAGTATGGCACTGGCATCAGCTTGGCCTCTGGTGAGGGCCTTTTTGCTATCCTCAAACATGGTGGACAGTGTCATGCGTTAAGACCTAGGACAGGTCTCCTCCTTGTCTGACTGTGATCACCATCACAGAGGCTCTGTCAAGATCTCATCTAATTCTTATTTCCTCCCCAAACCCCTATCTCCAAAGATATCTTCATTTGAATTTAGGGATTGAGCTGCCAACACATGAGCTTTTGGGGGACACATTGAAAATATGACAGGAAATGATCAAGTTTTTGTGCCAGCATGCAGTATGATGGAAGGAGATATCTGACTCACCTTCACAACAGCCTGCTGTTCCTGTGAGGACCATTCCCACTTAATTGGCTTTTAAAATGCTGTTAGACCAACAACCTGCTAAGAATAGTTTCCTCATTTACCTGAGGAATCATTTCAAGCTTTTTCTTCTGCTACTACAGAGCAAAGCTACCAACTTGTATCTGAAGGAAGCTTAGGCAACTGATTCAAAAGAGTATTACATAAAACATCATCAAAAGGAAAATCATGTATTTAAGATCAAGGGATATAAAGAATTAAGAGAAGCTAAAATTTTTTTTTCTTATTTGAAATAAGTATGGTTTTAAATAACATTGCTTTTTCCTATTTGCTTAAAAATTAGTTGTTCTATCTCACCTAAATATGCTTAATGAGCAGTTTGGAACAATGAAATCTGAATTCTACCAGGATATCTTGGCCTCAAGTAAGAAAACTTGGTTACTACAACCAACTTCTACAACAATAAACAGTTTCTAAGGATTTCTACAAACAATAATGTAAGTCAAAATAAATATTTTGTTCTTAATGGAAATTTAGAATCCAAATTTTTTTTTTAATTTTTTATTTGACAGAGTTATAGACAGTGAGAGAGACAGAAAGGTCTTCCTTCTGTTGGTTCACTCCCCAAATGGCCTCCACAGCTGGCACTGCGACGATCCAAGCCCGGAGCCAGGTGTTTCCTCCTGGTCTCCCAGGCAGGTGCAGGGGCCATCCTCCACCGCCTTTCCGGGCCACAGCAGAGAGCTGGACTGGAAGAGGAGCAACCGGGACTAGAACCTGGCACCCATATGGGATGCTAGCGCTGCAGGCAGAGGATTAACCAAGTGAGCCAAGGCGCTAGCCCCTAGAATCCAAACCTTAACAATGCTTCCATGCACAACTGAAGTCACACACACACACACACATACACACCACCATGTAGTGTGTAGATACAAAAATACAGACATGCACAGATATGCAGCTCTGATAATCTGCTAAAGTTGCTCTCTATTTTAAGTATTGAAACTGATTAATTTCTTCCCTAAACAAATTAATAATCTTTCATACCTTCAAAGCTGTCTGTTCCTCATCCCAAATCACTACCACATCAACTGACAACTCTCAGGGCTACAAATAACTATGTTCCCAAGCACAAACTATTCAAGAATATCAAAACTGAGGGGTAGGCATTGTGGTATAGCAAGATTAACAACCTTTTGGGACACTTGCCTCCTATACCAGAATGTGTGAGATTGAGTATTGCCTCTTTTGCTTCCAACCAGTTTTCTACCAATGTGCCTGGGAGGTGCAGATGATGGCTCAAGCACTTGGGTTCCTACCACCTAGTTGGTAGACTTAGATAGTTACTGACCTAGCCTTAGCTAGTGTGGTCATTTGGGGAGGGAAGCAATAGATGAAAGATCTCTTCTCCCTCTCTCACTCAGCCTTTCAAATAAATGAATAAAGCAATCTAGGAAAAAAATGTTAAAAGTAGAGTCAGCATCAGCCTAATGTTAAGACATCTGCATTATATATCCGAATGCCTGGGTTCAACACCCAACTCTAGCTCCTGATACCATTTTACCCTGAGAGTTAGTGATCATGTCTGAAGTAATTGGTCTCCTGCCACCCATGTGAGAGATCTGAATCAAGTACCTGGCTCCTTGTTTTGGTCCCAGCCATTGCAGTCCTTTGTGGAGTGACCAAACAGATGGGAGCAATCTTTCTCTCCCTCCCTCCCTCCCATCTCTTTCTCTTCTTCCTCCCTTTTCTCCTCCTCTCTCAAATAAGTAAAATTCTAAAAAAGTTATGGCAGATTTGAGACACTCAGATATTAATAACAGTCTTCTGTTCTCAGTTACACAGGTGGTGAAATCCTAGAATCTATGTTGTCTCCTCACTACTTACACATGCTCATTTTAGTGATGCATTTCATTTCAAATATTACAAAGTATAATTTATTTCCCTGAAAATTTTTCAAGTACAACTATAAAATGAATTTAAACATAGCAAATGAAATTCTCCAGTTTCAGGAGACTTCATGTTTTCTGGCTAACTTACACACTAATTCAAGTTCGAAAGTCAAATTAAACCTTGGAGTTATATTTGATTCTTTTTGTTACTTCACATCCAAATGATTCACAAGTTTCTTTGACCCAGAATCTTTGACCACCTGCATTGCTACTGTCCGGTCCAAAGCTTCTATTGCCCACCTATATTTACACCTTTGCCTCCAAATTGTGTTTCTTCTCCCATTCTTAACAATCAAGTCACGTAATAATCTGTTTTAAAATACAGATCAGATCACATCATATCACCTTTCTGTTCAATAATCCTTCCATGGAGATGCAGCCTAATAATGAAGATACCCATGTGCCAGGGCCAGCATTGTAGCACAGCAGGTAAAGCCACCACCTATGACAACAGCACCCCACATGGGCACTGCTTCAAGTTCCAGCTCCTACGTTTCCTATCCAGCTTCCTGCTAATACGCCCAAGAAAGCAGCAGAGGATGGTGCTTGGGCTCTTGCACCCATGTGGGAGGTCCGGAAGAAGCTCCTGACTCTCAATTTTGGCCTAGCCCCCCAACCCTAGGCCATTGCAGTCATTTGGGGAGTGAACCAGCAGATACAAGATCGATGGATCGATTGATCAATCTCTCTCTCACCCCCCCTTCCTCTGTGTAACTCTGACATTCAAATAAAATAAACCTAAAAAAAAAAAATGCCAATGTCCCATATCAGAGTTCCTAAGCTTGATTCCAACTCTAGCTCCTAATTCCAGCTTCATGTCAATGACGGCCCTGGGACTCCATGATGATGGCTTAAGTAATTGCATTCGTTCCACCCACATGGGAGACCTGTATCACCTTCCTGGCTCCCAGCTCCATCCTTGATGGTGCAGGCATCAGGAGAGGGAATAAGTAAAAAGGAACTGTCTCTCACACATCCTCACTCCTTTTGTCTCTCAAATTAAAATTAAATAGAGTTCTCATATCATTTCTAATCTGCCTCAGAACAAAATTCTGTCTGAATCTTGACATACCTGGTCTGGCCACCAGTCCATCTCTTTCCTCCTCTCATTTCTACCCATCTTCCATACACCTCATGAACACTTTGCTACTACCGATGTCCGTCGGACTCAATCCCACTCTCAGATTTCTCATCTGTTCTTCCCTCCACTGTGAAGTCTCCTCCCCCAGAAGCAGTCAGAATGTATCCTCCCATTATTTAGGTTCAAAGGTGACATCATCTGCAAGGCCAGTGTTACAATTTAATGCAAATTAGCACCTCTACTCTCACCCTCTGTGATATTCTGCAAATTTTTTTGGCTTCTTCGGAAGTGTTCAGCATCTGTACTAATTAGCTTGCTCGGTGTCTGTGTATACAGGACAGGGACAGGGGAGACTAAAACCAGTATTTCACCAATTCATCCAACAGCTCTTCCCTGAGCTGTTCTGTGCCAGTTCTGGTGACTGTCACAGCTAGTGGTAAAATGAAATCAAAATCTCTGTATCAAGAGAACTTAAATTCTTATCAAGACAGATAAGAATAAACAGCAACAAATAACCAAATGCTGGCAACTTCTACAAAGAATGGCAGGAATTGAGGGTTGGTATTGTGGCACAGAGGGTTAAGCTGCCACTTAAAATGCAGGCATCGCACAAGTTAGAGTCCTGCCTGCTCTGCCTCCAATTTGGCTTCCTGCTATGGTACCTTGGAAAGCAGAGGATTGTCTTAATCACTGGCGATTTAAATTTAACAAACATAAAATACTGAAGTAATGGAAAGTAAAATTAAGGCAGAATTCCCATACCACTTCAGCGATCTTCCCCCACTGTGTTGTCACCAATACCACCACCAGCACCAATAACAACATGGCAACACAGTGGTGTTCACACTTCTACTTCTGGAAGTATCAGTAGGAAACTGTTACCTGTTGACATTAATATGGAATAACAAAGACAATCCAGATTCATTTATTTTATTTTGCTTTAAATACAAAAGCAATTAGTTTGATTTTGCTAATGAAATTTCAAGTAATTTTTCCAGAGCTAAAAATGAAATAATCCATGAAACTATGATTAACAATGATCTCTTTCCCTTATTCACATAAGGTTAGTATTTATATGCTTCCATAAACTCACACTGTCAGCACGTAATAATCCAAAGATGGGTGACAGTCTTCACATTCTCCCTTACTGTGATGTATGGGTAAACTACTTGAATTCCATTTGTGCTTCTTCTTAGTTAACTTTCATGAATAATATTGCAATCTGTTCTCCACAAAACCAAAATGTTCTCATACATTTTTAAGAAACACACAATATGTAATAAAATTATTTTATTTATTATCAAGGTTATTCAATAAAAATCACTCCATTTTGGTTTTGGCTCATAGTGATGCAAACATGTTACTTCGTAACAACCAGGTTTCCTAGGACAATTTTTATACATGTGCTTTAAGATGACTATCATAGTCTTGACCATGCCACATAGGATCAAACAATGAGAAAATGACCTTTCAATGTTTACATCAATATTGCCAAGTTGGAAATCCCAGGGTTTCTCCAGATATTAAGTGTATGACACGTTTGCACACGGCTAGGACTCTGGAAAAGGGACATATTAAAACCAGCTATATGCTTTTAAAGCAATGAAGGACAAGGACTACTTCTTTCCCTCTCTCATACATCTGCTTTTATCCATATCGCTGATGTTGGGGAAAGGATGCTATAGTGGAATTAGGATTTATCAAAAAGAACGCACTCCTAGAATTCTTCAGGCTGAACACCAATGTCTTTCAGCAAGGATCCAAAGTCCCAAGAAGAGAGGTTGGCAAAGGCAAGCCTAATAACCTAAGAGAGGGAAAAGAGAAGGCTAACTTAGCAGACATAAACCCAGGAAGCTGCATTCGCTACTGCGTGTCTGCATGGGTAATGAGCCCACCTGGACCCCCACATTCCACAGGCTCAGCACTGGGATACTCTCAAAATGATGCTGAAAGAAAAACTGGATGACTGAAACAAAGTTAGCATGAAAACCCACCACTTAGTGATTGAATCCCCTGTTATCCCGAAGAATGCACCGCATTAAAAAGTACTGTTTTTCCTTATTGTAAGAACAATTCTGTCAGTATTCTACTGCACAGTAGGGTAATAATAGTTAACAATAACATATTGTACTTTTCTAAATCGATAGATAGAAAAAAGACTTCTGAATGTTCACAGTATAAAGAAATCTTAAATATATGAAGCAATGGGTGCCAATTATCCTAACTTGATCATTAAAATGTATGCATGTATCAGAATATTACACTGTACCCCATAATCATGTACAATTGTGATTTGTCAATAGAAATAATGTAAAAAATGATTGACATTCTTCTTCCTGCAGTCTCATATTTCAAGTATTTAAGTCATATTTAAAAGAAGCACTCATTCATGACAAGAAAAAAAAATCATAACTAACACCTTTCATTTCAGGATGATGATTCGTCTTGTCTGACTGCTGAAAGGTGATTCCTCCAAGAAACAGTGAGTGATTAAATCATTAACCTATTAACCTATTGAGACACACTCGCTCACTGTTCAAGATCACTTCTACAACCAACAAAAACAAAGGAGGGCCAGCGCCATGGCTCACTTGGTTAATCCTCCCCTGCAGTGCCGGCATCCCATACGGGCACGGGGTTCTAGTCCCAGCTGCTCCTCTTCCAGTCCAGCTCTCTCCTGTGGCCCGGGAGTGCAGTGGAGGATGGCCCAAGTGCTTGGGCCCTGCACCCGCATAGGAGACCAGGAAGAAGCATCTGGCTCCTGGCTTCGGATCGGCACAGTGCTGGCTATGGCGGCCATTTGGGGAGTGAACCAATGGAAGGAAGACCTTTCTCTCTCTGTCTCTTTCACTGTCTATAACTCTGTCAAAAAAAAAAAAAGAAAGAAAGAAAGAAAGAAGCAACAGAGACAGGAAGGAAGGGAAAAAAAAAAAAATGAAAGGGAAGTCAAGTCCAAAGTGGGGGAGGGGGGAGATTAATATCAAACTAATAGCCATAAGTTGATTTCTGAATTTCATATTAAAATCACAAATGACATTGTTTTAAAAACAAGAAAGATTTCCTCGTTCACCAAAATCATTAATATCTGTTTATAAAGTGGTGACTGACAAAAAAATAAAACTTAATAGAAAAATAAATGCCATGGGAGAAGAGTCATTTCTGAAATGATTGCCACAGCTGCATTATGGCTTTAACAGAGCAGAGATAGATTCTTGAGGCTCAGTAATCGAGCTACTTTGTTTTTACACACAGAAATTAACAGTTACTCATAGTACTAATACCACGAACTGAGACTTTGTTTGCAAATCATCTCTGGATTCAGGCAATTCACAGCAAGTCATCTCCATTAGCACAACTAATTGAAGTCAGTTATATAAAATTACCTTCTCCCTAAATCCCTGAAGGGGAACAGTGTCAAGCCCCGCGAGTTTATTCAGAGAAAGAAGCAGGGAGTAGCACCACTACCATAAATATGCCTGACGTCCCTCATCACAACACCCTCGGGGAGCTGCTCTCCTGTGCACAGCACAGATGCCCCCACATGAGGCATGGCTGGCCACAGAAATGGGAGGGACTAGGAAAGTCGTTCTTCTCTGTTTTAGGAATGCAGCACTTAAAGAATAAGAATGGCCATGTACACAATGCATACAGTATGTAGAAAGAGGTGTGGGTCAGACAAATGGAAAAGAATGAGATAGAGGGCATGCCAACCCTACCAAAGCAATCATAGTAGAAAACACTGTTCAGAAATACAAACTGTGTTTCAGACTCTCAATCTAATTCCACACCTTTTCAAAATGAATTCCACAGCTCAACCTGGAATTCTTTATTACGGTGCTTTCAACTTTATGACAGTGTGAACTTGGATGAAAATTATTTAAGTATGTTCTTTTCCTCCACACTACATTACATTAAACCTGCAATCTAAACTACCGTCTGCCGTGACATATTGCAAATCAGAGAGGCACAATAAGTTGCTGAATTAAATGTATTCAGTGCTGAAAATTGGAAACCTGAGCCATTTAAATAATCTACCCACTGCAGAACTAGTCGTGAATCTCCTCTTTCAGTAAAAAAAATTTACTGTGTGAGCTATGAAGATTTTTCATAAATTCTTGATACAAATCACTAGAATCACTTAGTTTGTAAATTCCCAACCACTACCTTCTTTGTTCCTAGCATCCAAATAGTGCATTGCCCTACAACAGACATACTTTTTCCAGTCGTTCACACTCGATCATGCCCCTTGATAGATCAGGACTGGCCACTCCAGGGACGGCTAATGGAGCTGGAAGCTGAGCTTGCACAAGACAGAGGAAGTTGGGGCACTAGAGTACCCCACAGCTCCAGTAACAATCAGGCCAAAATCTCCATGGACATATGGCTCTACGTAAGTCATTTGAGGTGGCGACAATCCCTTACACAACAGAAACTATAGTTATAGGAATTCAAGTTGCTCAATCATGCTAAAATTAATCTTCTCACACAAGTCAATCTTTTTAATTTTATAGAGCCATGTTTCCTTGTCAGTGCATCAGGAAAAGCACATGTACTTTCTAATTTAGAGATATTCTACATTTTTAGTAAATATTTTTAAAAGATTCATTTGTTTGAAAGAAAGATTGACAAAAAGATCTTCCATCCACTTTCATTTACTTCCCAAATGCCTGCAACAGCCAGGGCTGGGCCAGGCAGAAGCCAGAAGGCTGGAACTCCATCCAGGTCATCCATATAGGTGGCCAGGACCCAAGCTCTTTTGCCATCTTCCACCTCTTTTCTCAGGTGCATTAGGAGGGAGTAGGATAGGAAGCAGAACAGCTGAGACTCAAATGCCAGTGTCACAAGAGGCGGTTTAACCAGCTGAACCACAATGCCAGTCATTCAAACATTATTATTTTTTTATTCATTCTCGCTAATCAGCTCACCCTCTAGTTTTTCAGGTACCTTAGCTTTTGTTTTTGTTTTAACTCTTTAATTCTCACAGAAAGATATGTGTAAGAATCCTGTATCTAGGGGGAACAAAAAGTTCTCCTATCTAGAAATCTTACATTGCTGCCAGAGCAATCAGGAGGGAAGGCAGAGTAGTGTTGGTCTCAGACTTCCTGAGGTTAGCTTTTCCATGTGTACTGGGCACGTTAAACACTCAAAGGCCAAAATCAGAGCACATTATTCCTTGAAAAGACACCAGAGATCCAATCTTAACAGTGAAGGGGTGAGGCTCTTGTGGCACAGCAGATTAAGTACCCACTTGTGATGCTGGCATCCCACATCAGAGTGCCTGTTCAAATCGAAGCCACTACACTTCCAATCCAGCTCCCTGTTCACACACATGAGAAAGCAGTACACGATGGCCCACGTACCTCAGTCCCTGCCAACCATGCGTGAAACCCAAATGAAGTTTCTGGTTCCTAACTTCAGCTTAGCCAATCCCACCTGCTATTTGGAGAATGAGCCAGCATACAGAAGATCTTTCCCTCGCCTCTCTCACTCTGCCTTTCAAATAAATAAATACAGAAATCTTCCAAGATGTGTAAAGCTTGAAAACAATCAAGTGGGGTTACAAAAATTATACTGTTTCCAATGGGCAAAGTTAATCTAGAGCAGAGGCATAGAAGGACACCTGATACCCGAGTTTATGTCCCACGCTTCTGATAACTGCTGTGTCAGCTTGGCCAAAGACCACACTTCTACACTCTTCAGTTTCCTCATCAGCAAAATGGAACAGTAGCATCTCAGAGGGCTACTGTGAAGATCTCACAATTAATAAACATGTATAGCAAACAGTGGCTCAAAGGCACCCAGTCACTGCTCATCATCCTTATGAATTGGTTTCCTAAAGGAAACAAATACACAGATTTTTAACAAGGGGCAACTGACAATTGAACTGGAGATAATGAGATGCATCCAGAGATACTTTCCAGGTAGTCTTATCTTGGAAATATCTACAAAGAAGTTGTGCTTTATACAGGGCACAAGATGACCTCACGCACACTCCAGAACACAGTGCCATCAAGAAATGTGATCAATTGAGACCGAGTGTTCTTTGCCTATGTATTTATACAACAGGCAGACAGCAGACACCGTTTCTAAGTCAACAGCAATGTTAGTGAAAATCCCGCTGCTCAGAGAACAAGTAGGAGTCTCCAAATCAATCTGAAGAAAGGCTACTCTTTGGTTTCAGAAAGCACGGAACTTGCTTGTGCCCTATGTGTTCACACACCCCAATCTTCTGGGGCACCAGTTTTCTAAGTTATATGATTCAGTCCAATCCCTGTTTGGGGGTGTCCAGCACCATGGCTCTTATTTCTGAGCATCCCCTGGGGAGGGGTGATTATATTTTCTTGTCATTTCTACTCCTGGCTTCCATTCCCACCAAGACCCTCATGGACCCTGTAGAACATTCCTGTGTGCTTGGTACAACTCCAGCAAATCAACTCTTTTCACTTCCCTGTGTAGAGCAAAATCCCCACCCACTGATCTGCAGAAGGCTAGAAACAACAGGGGTACAACCTGGTAATATAAAATAATCTCAATTCTTTAAAAAAAAATTTAGTTATTTGAAAGGCAGAGATACAGGGAGAGAGGGAGAGACAGTGAGAGCTTCCATCCATTGGCACATTCCCAAAATTGTTGCAACAGTCGGCCAGAGCTGGGCCATAGTAGCCAAAATTCTAAAACTCCTCTGGGTCTCCCACGTCAGGGTGCAAGGGCCCAAGTACTTGGGCCATCTTCCACTGTTTACTCTGACCCATTAGGAGAGAGCTGGATTGGAAGTGGAGCACCTGGGATCCCAAAGGAACTGGTGCACAAATAGGATGCTGGCCTCATAGGCAGCAGCTTAATGCAGGGAGCCAGAACACTGGCTCCCAAATTTCACTCTTTGAAACACTGAGGTTGCTGGAATTCCTCCTTCCAAGATGTTTTTCCAACAATACCTTCTCATAGGTCTCTCTGTGCCTTCTGCATAGGGTCATCATCCTTTTAAAAACCTTTCTAGTACAATAAATCCTCCCAAATTCCAGAGTTCAGAACTTTTCAACTACTGGGGTTACAATAAATCTCCCATCACTTTATTATGCAAGACCATTCAGCTTTTTCCCTTCTCTTCCTTTTAGATTAGCCCTTGGGACTTACTCTTGTAAAGCGCTTTAGAGTGTTTTCACTAATAAAACAGTTCTCTCTATGTGCAAATTATGTTACTTTTTTAGGGCAAAAACTGCAAATTCCAATGCCCACAAGGCCTATGAGGAGATTCTGGATGCATAGTCAGGCATATAGATACATATATATTTTTATATTATAATTATATATTATATATCGTATATTATAGACATACAACACAAGACTACCCTCAAAAAGTTCATGGAAAATAGAATTAAAAGTTGAGTTCATTTGTATGCAAAATTTTTAAAATTAATGCTTTTTATAATATACATTTTTCATGAATTTATAAAGATTCTCCATATGCAAAAACAATTTTTGGAATAAGATAAACTTGTTTGAAATCTTTTGAACTATCATTGAATATTTATCTCTATATATAGATAACACACACACATAACATGGAACTATGATACCTGGAAGTACAAGGGGTTTCAAAAAGTTCTTGGGAAAATATAATAAAAACATAATGCAAATTTGCTACAAGCTCTTTGAAGCTGCCTCATATTTGAGAAAGAACAAGATAATCTAAAGACATTTAGACTACAAAGATAAAATGCCTAGGTATACTGTTACACTGAACATGTGGACTTTTTTGCACACCTGGTGTGAGTTTCTAAGTCTTTCTGAAATTCAGTTCCTCATCTGTGAGAAAGGACCACATTTCAAATTTCTTGGCAGGATTACTCGAGATGGTGCATTGAAAGCAACTGTATACTCCATGGATCGGAGTAAGTATTAAAAAATAATAGATGGATGGCGCTGCGGCTCTCTTGGCTAATCCTCCACCTGCAGCACCAGCACCCCGAGTTCTAGTCCCAGTTGCTCCTCTTCCAGTCCAGCTCTCTGCTGTGGCCCGGGAAGGCAATTGAGGATGGCCCAAGTGCTTGGGCCCTGCACCTGCATGGGAGACCAGGAGGAAACACCTGGCTCCTGGCTTCGGATCAGCACAGCACGCTGGCTGTAGTGGCCATTTGGGGGGTGAACCAACAGAAGGAAGACCTTTCTCTCTCTGTCTAACTCTGTCAAAAAAAAAAATAGTAATAGCTAACCACAACACAAATAGAAAAGAGTAAGATACCAAATACAAGGAAAGATTAAAAAAAAAAAGACAGCAAAACAGAAGGGTGACAAAAATTTTCTCCTTCACCAACCTCAAGTCAGGCTCCTCTAAGTCTGGTTGAGGCCCTGCCTACCAAGGGCTCATTTTAGCATAATTTCTGTCAAGTTGGCTGGGCCAGAATTCCCCAAACTTAAATCCACATTATCCTGGAAAATGATCAAATGTCTTATCTTCTACCATCCCTCAAGTTATGTCTGAATGTCCTATTGGGGTCAATTTATCTACTCCCTCACCCCTAACTCAAACCTTTCTACCCCTCAATCCTCCTCCTCAGCACACCCCCACCCACCATGAGGTTTCCTCCACTCTCTTGGCTTTACTTTCACTTTTTCTGGCGATAGTCAAAGTTGAACCCGATCTCTGGTCTGTTGCAAAACCTCATGGCCATAGTTCTTGGGTCTATTGTGGGGGGCCTAAATAAATGCTACCTTACCACCACAGGAAGCACCTAATTCATCATTTACTACAGTGAAGAAGACACAAGAAAGACTGGTGTTTAGCCCAGTACTTAAGACACTGGTTAAGACACGCACACCCTCCATCACTGTGCCTTAGTTCAGTGCCTGGCTCCAGCTTACTATTTTTTTTTTTTTTAAAGAAAATCAATGAGAACTAGTGATACCTTGTCCTCTTGTGGACCTGAAGGCTCATGTCTCAGGTTCCCTGACAATTTCAATTCCCTTCACTGGGAATCTCTGCAGCCGTCCGAGACAGCCCAGCAGATGCTGAGTTGATACTCAGTATCTTTACCATAGTATCAGAAATTAAAATATTTCCCACTGCTTCATAGGCTCTGTCTCAGCCCCAAAGAGCAGAATCCCTGACCATCTACCTACTTTATTCTCTTCCCTGGGACAACTGAGACCATACCATCATGTGTTGGCAATCAAAGTTTGTCATAAACATTCAGGGTTTCCAGATCCCTACTCCAGAGCTGTGGGCCAGCTTTGGGCCAGCATGCATTTGATCAAGTTGCTGCTGATGCCCTGAGTGTTGCTCGATATTTGGATTATCCTTTCTGAATGAAGAATGACCCACAGGTTACCAAGAAGCAGTGAGCATCTTGACAGATATGAATATGCTCTTGCTTCATTCGAGGGTATGCTCCAGAAGAATGAAACAAAGGAAAATGATCCAAAAATGAGATATTTCATGCCTTGAAACACCTAAAAGAGCAGGGACAGGAGGGAATGGAGAAGTTGTCTGATGGAAGGCATCTCAAAGTGATCGATGAAGAATTTGATGACCATGAATTCATCCACCCCTTCTGCATCTTGAAGAATATACACACAATTTTTATGCCCAATTAATTCCACCAAGTTGAGTGTTCCTGCAGAAATGTTATGCCAGGGAACATCTTACAAGAATTGTTCTAGTTGTTCCTGAGGTTTAGAGTTCCATTATTTCTAAATTAAGGACAAACATATTCTCAACTTTTCCCATGAAGCTAGTATAGAACACACAATCTGTCACACACAGAAAACATGACCTTATTCTTCACTATATAATTGTTTCTTGCATTCTTACAGCTAAAAACTCAGCCATTTTTTATTTCAGAAATGTTCCATTAGTTTTCATGTTAAAATGTATTTGGAGATATCATTAGTGAACAATCTTTAGACATGTGAAACACATAAAGGCACCTATCATTTTAAATTTAAATACTCACTACCACTTTTCAAAATAAATTCAACAAAAACTTCCTTTGAGGTATTTATTTTGAAGCAGAAAGACAGATAGGTACATATACACACACAAGCACATGCACACACAGAAAAGAGAACAAATGTGCTTCCAACTCCTGGCTCATTTCCCAAATACCTACAATGGCCAAGGTTGGCCAAGTCCAGCAGCCAGGAATCCCATACGGGTCTCCCACATGGGTGGCAGGAACCTAATTATATCAGTTATCACTCTGTCTCCCAGGGCATTCTCTAGAAGCAGGAGTCAGGAGCCAGGAGCCAGAACCTGGGCTCTAGCACATGTCCTCCAATACATGATGTAGGTATACATTAAACCAAAGGCTAAGCTCCCATCCCTCCGCTAGTGTTTCAAGCCTTTAATTCATTCAACAAACATTTTGGGAGCCTTATGAGTATAACTTAATATGTAATTGATATGAACTCTGTTCTACAAAGTTTTCATATCATGGAAAAAATGCAATACTAAACCTTAAGATGCAATGCATTATGCACACCAACCAGGTGAGCATACACAAAGCTCAAAGCACTACTTAGCCATGTTCATGCACATCACAGAATTTGCTCATCATTTACAGAACTCCTTCCTGAGCCCACGGTCGGTCTGACCATCTCCAGAGAACAATTCAAAGACAGAATCATTAGTCCATTAAAATGAAAAGAAGTTGAAGTAGTTTGATGTCTCTGAGCTAGCTAAGGAATCCCTACAATGACAACAGTGCCTGGCACCAAATAGTGAGAAAAAGTTGGTGAATGAATGATTCCTGAATTTACTGTTCAAAAGACTGAATTGCTACTATTGCACAAAATGCTAAGATCAAGCATCTGCCACCATCTATTTGAACTTACAAACAACCATGCCAACCACAACAAAATTATAAGACAGACCCAAAGGCATCTCTTGTTGAAAGCATCCATGTCACAAAATAAATTCTGAAACGAATTCTGTAAACAGATCAATAGAAAGTTTCAAATGAATAGATCTTGCAGGGGTAATCAATGGGAACTCAGGGAAGAATTCAGCAGGCTCCAGGACAACAGAGAACGTTTATCTCTGAACAGATTACTTGGCCACATAAGGACAGGGAAGAAAAAAAAAAAAAAACAACGGTGAGACTTATAGACAGGTTAGCTGAAATTTCTACCTCTGTATGAATTACATGAGGTCATTCGCTTGCTAAGAGCTCTCTACACGTCCTGATGACTTACAAGGCAACATTCCCTGGTTCTTGCTGAGCTATGTTACAATCACTATGATCAACTGAGCACGGCCACAGCAAAGACCAATTGCAGAGGAGAGGGTCCTAACCAAGTCATTTGTTGGAATTGTCATAGCTGCATTATGTCACGTTAGAATGGACACATGTGTGTCTAAGGCAGGCCTCATTCTCAGGACACTGCTTCCATTCTGAGACCCGTGTCTCTGATTCTAGTCCTTTCGAGTCCTTAGGGATTCAAAGAAGTTCCCTCCTTTTGTGAATTCCTAAATGTATCATAATATTTTGCTAAACTTTGCTGGCTTCTTTACCCTCTGCCCCTCTGCACTGAGCTCCATTACAGATTGCTTCCCCTGGTTTCGTGGACTCTCTGGCTTCCAGCTGGCTAGGGAGTTGACAGCAGACACGTCCTCCAGGGCTCCCTCCCACAGGAGGGTTCAGAGTGGCCATCCTTGTCTAGACAAGGCTTCGACTCCCATCAGCAAGGGAGATGCTGATCAGGCTCTGGAGATGCTCTGCAGCTCGGTTCTGTGTTGGCTCCTTTACCTCACCCACCTATTTGTAAACTGTCCTTTGTTTCAACTCTCTTCGCTTACTCTGCTTCATGCCGGGTTTCCAACTGATGTAAAGTATCCCAACATTCAATGTTCATTCTTCCTGCCTCTTGGTGATGGATATATAAACATACCTTTAATTTCTAATTAATTATGTACACTTAATCTCTAACTTTGTTTCCCTGAGGCAATGAATGTGCGATAGCCTCGGGATTCATAGGCAATCTGAAGTTCAAGTTAATTTTTTTAAATGCTTATTAATTACTTTCATCTACTTTAAAGAGGAACAGATTGATTTACTTCCCAAATCTCCACAATACAAGGGCTGGGCCAGGTCAAAGCCAGGAACCCAAAACCCCATCTGGGTCTCTCAAACTAGTGGCAGGGTACAGAGCAAGCAAGTCATTACCTACTGGCTCCCAGGATGCATTAGCAGGAAGCTGGATCAGAAGCAGCGTAGCCAGGACTCTTACCAGCTCTATGGTTTGGATGCAGATGTCCCAAGTGGCAGCTTAACTGACTGAACCACAGCTGCCACCCTGCAGATGTGATTCAAACAAGGTCAAACGACGGGGAAGCAGCAGAACCAGGATGCACACTGGTTCCTCGATTCCAGGCTCTTTGCCCCAGTTTGACATCAGTCACAAAGGAAGTGGCCACAATGCTCTGATGACCCAATCATTGCAAATGCACATGCCTTTTCATTACATAGTCACCAGGAGTCAATAGAGACTGGGAATTCAATTATGGAATTTGATTCAAATATAAAAAATTAAATGCTTTGTGATTTTTTTTCTCCAATTGCTGATTATGATTTTCAACTAAAACTTTCTGTGATAATTTTGTCATGCTACACTTATACTCTGTGTCTATGTTGAATTAATCATTCCAATATGATGAAAAACAAATATTTGTAAAATGTTCTGACCACCTAATAAATAAGCACTCAAATATATTTTAATCAGTCTTATGATAGGAAAGCAATGCGTGTATTCAGCACTTGGAGGAAGACCGTTTTGTCATTCTGAGCCGAACAAGGATTTTGATTATTTGATACTGAAAAGGGAAACAGCAAAATCTTCAGATGAGTGTAACTGCACTGTTGTAATTACACAGGTCTGATTTCATTATAGTAAATGCTAATTTAATGCTTGACTCATTTTTCTAACTTGCACTAAAAATGTTTTTACTTTATGTGAAACATGAAAACATATTAAGTCACAAGACTTTAGAATAAAAGTCTATTGATATAGATATGTTTCAGGACAAGTTAAGGACATCCAAAGTATGATTTACATAGAGAAAGGAGACTTCAATAAAATCAATTTAAGTTCTCAAAAGTTTTCAACCAAGGCCCCCAGCCACTGTTTTCTGAAGCGTATAGATCCCTCTTCAGATCAATGCTTTCAAATGAATACATGAAAATACAGAGCATTATAAAGGAATCATTAGGAAAAGCTCTTAAAATATTTTAAGGACACTTATGTGATACACTGATATATATCACTACAAAATATTATCAATATGTGAAAGTATGTCTACTGACTATAATTTTAACTTTATAGCAATGGCAATATATTATCATTAAATCTATGATTTCAATGGTGACAGAGCTGTCCATAATTTCTGTGTTTCATTCCTTACATCCATAATTAAAGGACTTGCTAAATTTCACTTAGCTAGAAGTCACCAAAGTAAAAATGGAGTTTTCCCATGCACTGTCATCAACCTCCTGAAATCTGGTGATGGTTTCTAGTTAAAGAAGTATTGCAGATAAAGTTTTTTTTATTTCTAAAAAAAAAAAAGATTTATTCGAGAGGCATATTTACAGAGGAGAGACAGAGGTCTTCCATCTACTGGTTCACTCCCCAAATGGCTGCAATGATTGGAGACGGGCTAATCTGAAGCCAGGAGCTTCTTCCAGGTCTCCCATGTGGGTACAGGGTCATTTTCTACTGCTTTCCTAGGCCACAAGCAGAGAGCTGGATCAGAAAAGGTCAGGACATGAACCACTACCTATATGGGATGCCATCCTATGTCACAGCACTGGGCCCTCAGAGTATTAGGAAAGAAACACACCATAGTGGAGGCGGAACGCCTTTCTTCACCACTCTCATGCAATTAATTTTAGAGCCAAATTTACTCATGCTGCATACAACAAAGTAAACTTCTATGTAAAAAATAGCACTTAAAATACAGTTCAAGCGACAGACTGCTCATCAAAGTCTTTGAAAATAGGAACGCACTGAATCTTTAAGTGAATGACAAGGATAAATCCTCTTTAAAAATTTCTCATGTATATTTTATCGTGAAAAGTGAGCGAAAGTTCAAAGGAAAAAAATGGTAGGCCTATTCATTTATTTGATACACATGATAAAAGCAGATGTGTGCTATCTACTGGGAACTTAAATCTCCATTATTTATACTAGCAGGTTCCAAATTCATAGTCATATAGTAGGCCATGTCCATGCCAGCCCATCTATTAGTGTCCAATCTCAAGCAGGCACTAATCAATTGTCTGGATTTGAATAAAAAAGAAAGATAAGGAAAAAAACATTGACTAAGATCGGTATCGACCAATATTTTTAAATGGTCTATTAAAATCAAGCACTGAGTTACCATTCTCACTTAGTGGCTAACACAATGCCAAGATTCATCATACAGGGTCACCCCAGAATTCACAGATTTACAGGGAACACAGAAGACATTTCCAAATAGGTGCAGATGGTTACCTTAGTAACCAGCTAATTGCTCCATGTCTTAGTCTATTCTCCGAATTCCCTCTTTCAAATGTCACATTGAATTTTCAAGTTCTTGATTTTTCCTGCCACTCACTCTTCCCACGTTCTGCCAGTGAGCGACTTTCCTCTTACCCACCTGACTTTTAACCACTACTTACTCTGATATAAAGCACTCAGTGCAATTCTTATGCAGAGTACTAACTGCATTGCTGATGCTCCACTCCTCAGTTACCTGAGGTTCTCTAGGCCTGTGCTGACTCTGGCCCTTCTTTTATAGGTAGTAAATCCTGGTCTAGCAAAGACATGGAAGTCCAAGTCTCTCAGTCTCATACTAGACACTGAAGAAGGTCTTGGGAGAGTAGGCCAAGAACCAGAACCCCCTTGGCACAATTCATACAAGCTGGGAGAGCACAGAGACACCTTCCGAGGATGGGAAGGGGAGAGCCTCATGGGACAAGATGCCAATCAAAGTCTCTGCTTGCAACATCACTGGGTCCTCTGCTTAACTCTTTCTACATACAGAAGTTATTGCACCTCCTACCTGTGTGGATTAAGCTTGTATCATTTCCCCACACTGGTCTGCATCATTTCATCTCTCACCATCACCTTTTAAGAAGCAATTCATGTTACTGATTCTTTCTAGCTAGATCTAAGACAACAATGAACAATACTTTTCACAATTTACCAATTTTATTATTTTAAACCATATGTCACTCAAGGCAATTTCCATATTTAAATCATTTAAACACACTTTTTTAATCTGTACATCATGAACACAAACATGAAGACATAAAAATACCAAAAATCTGGTACCTCCTATAGGAGACGTGGGCCTCAGTGGCCCCCATTTGTAGACAAAAGGAAAGTCATTATCGCTAGAATGAAGTGAGGTAAATATAAACAAGTAACAACTAGTATTCAGCTCACATAAGTAGGAATTCCTGGACCAAGGCTGTCCATGGTAATGTTTTCACATATCAATGATAAAATTAAAAGAAAAAACACTGCTTTTATTTTCAGATTATGGTGTGCCTACCATTTCTGGGTAGAGCTCTTTCATAAAAAATCAAATTACAGATGGAGTTGGTTTTTTCCCCCTAATGTTTTTATATTGCAAAATGAAAATGAAAACCCTGTGCCATGTTGTGACACTGTACATTAAATACACATATTTGTGATATATACTTATTGTGCTGTAATAAATACTTATCTAGATATATACATGTAGCGTAACTTCAAAAGTAGAGAAGGCTGAAAACTCCCAGTCTTAGTCATGAGGTAGAACAGTCAGTCTGGAAGCCCAGAGACATCACACTGACACCAAGCTGAGCCCACACACTGGGAATGTTTTGGTAGCTCTGTTCTTCCTTAACCCTCAGAAGTCTCCTCTCGTCACTGCCTGTGAGTTGCCTCTCAAGGATCAGAAGCTGACTGAACAGCATGTCTTTCCCCTTCAGGCAAGCCTGGCTGTAGGTTGAAGAGCACACTCAGTTTTCTTTCTTTTTTTCTATTTGAGAAGCAGAATGAGACAGAGCTTCCATTTGTTGGTTTACTCAAACATGCAGTAGCTGCAGCCAGGAACTCCATCCAGGTCTCCGATGTGAGAAGCAGCAACCTCACTACTTGAGCCATAACCTGCCACCTCCTAAGGTCTGCATTAGCAAGATGCTGAAGTCAAAAGTTGGAGCTGGACATTGAGTCAGGGTGCTCTGATGTGGCATGCAGGCATCTGAACCAGAATCTCAACTGCTAGGTCAGAGGCAGCCCCACATCTGGGCTTTTTCTTTAATTCAAGTTATCAATCTCATCTTTTTTCTTCTGAATATAAAATTAAGACAAACACATTGTAAAGATTTAGAAAAAACAGAAGAGTCTAAACAGAGTTCATCTATAAGGCCATTTAAAGACAACCAGTGTTTTTTTGAGTCGTAAACTTTTTTTTTTTTTTTTTTTTTAAACAGGCAGAGTGGACAGTGAGAGAGAGAGACAGAGAAAGGTCTTCCCTTGCCATTGGTTCACCCTCCAATGGCCACTCCAGTGGCGCACTGCGCTGATCTGAAGCCAGGAGCCAGGTGCCGCCTCCTGCTGGTCTCCCATGGGGTGCAGGGCCCAAGCATTTGGGCCATCCTCCACTGCACTCCCTGGCCACAGCAGAGAGCTGGCCTGGAAGAGGGGCAACTGGGACAGAATCCAGCACCCCGACCAGGACTAGACCCCCGTGTGCCGGCGCCACAAGGCGGGGGATTAGCCTAGTGAGCCGCGGCGGGCCAAGCTTCTGCTTTTAATCATGTATTTGTTTTTTGCATAATTTGGATCATATTCTATATATGATTGTCTTTTTTTTTTTTTTAAGAAAAAAAATACTCATATGTATTTGAAAGCCAGAGAGAAATACTGACAGACAGGCAGTGATCTATCTGCTGGTTCATTTCCCAACTAGCCAGCAGATGGGTCAAGGCTGAAAGCTGGGGGCCTAAAATTCACTCTCTGTCTCTTTCCTGGGTGGCAGGGACACAAGTACTCAAGCCACCACGACTGCCTCCTGGGGTGTGCATTAATAGGAACCTAGAATCAGAAGCCCATCCAGGATCTGAACCAGGCACTCCATCCTGTGACGCAAGTGTTCCGAGTAGGTATCCTAACTGCTGTCTGAAAGGGTGCCTGACACTGCCTTGCTGTTTTAAGGATTATGCTCTAGAGATACCTAGCTCTTTTGATTAAGCAGTTTCTGAAATCATGTGTCTAATGATCACTAAAGGCTATCATCACATGGTTTTTTCTATTATTTCAGCCTAATAGAAATCTTTGTAAGAAAGTACAATTATTTCTGTAAATTAGAATTAAGTGTAAAGGAATGGATTTTAACATGTTCCATATAGCTGAATTACTTGTTTTCCTAATTTCAGTCTACCACCAATATCAGAATACCTGAATTTACCATCTTGATAACTATTCTTAACTACAGTTAATTTGAAAATTGAAAAGTCATAATCTAGTTATTTTTATTTCTCCTGATGTTGAACATTTTTATAGTTATACTAATGTAGCTCTATCTTGCACCTTGGTCATTATTCCGAGTTGACTTAACTTATCTCAAAATAATGTCATGTTTTCTCTCTATTTCTAAGGAAAAAAGGAAAAACAGGTAAGTCTAATTATAAACTTACCACATATTACGGCTAAAACTTTAGCCTAATCTCATAGCAGCACTTGTAATTACTTTCTTGGACAACGATATAAGTGACTATATAAACAGAAATCCAATTCAAACCCATTTGTGTCTGTATCCAAAGCTTGAATTTTCTAATACGGTACAGTACCCGTCAAGCTGTCAATATGTGCAATTTGACAATGACTTTATAGTTTTAACAGCTTATTCCTTACATGGATTCACCAAGAAAAACAGCCAGAAGTGGTAGAAACATGAAATCCTTACTAAGTTTTTTTCCACTTCCTCCTTTCCTAAGAATACCTATTTCTTTGCATGGAAAGAGTTTTCTGATGTTACATTTTTAAGAGATGTGGTGACATTTTAACTCCTATTATAGTGGGTTATCATACTGGAATTCTCAAAGCCATTCATTTCTTAACATTCTCCTAAAATAGACTTGTTTTACTCTATAGAAAACTTGCTGCCCTCTTTTGACTGACATTTTTCTTGCAAATATACTGGTCATTTATTTTTCAGTAGAAATTACTCAGAGAAATTAACTTTACATAAAGATAGTGCAAAATAAAAATGCTATTATAACTAGGTAAATAAAGGGAAGCCACCTTTCTTAATGTTAATATGCTTCTTTGTATCCAAAGTTTGGGAACTGAATACTAAAGTGATGAAAGAAAATAATGCCTCATTATTTTCAATTAATAAAATAATGAGGAGCATTTAAAGTATTCATCTCCAATTCACTCAGGAAAACATTCTGCTATAACTAGGTCACCACTGTTGGGTCTGCAAAGGTCTTTAACCTAATCTAATGGTTTTGATGTCAGAAATACTATTCAAATTCCTGATATTTCAACTCTAGTAACAATGCTAAGTTGCAGATATTGATATGTGTGTACTTATATACAGAAATAACAAGTATAGTATCTAGGTTTGTGGAAACTGCCAGAGAAGTAAAAATGTAAACTCATGAATATATCCATACTTTTCTAACTATGCTTTTGCATGAGTTGCCAGTATACCATTAATAATGGCTCTCTAAAAGCATCATCATTCAATCTTAACTCTTTATATAGGCTGTTACCTTGGCCCCAGCATAGTTCAACATTTTTCTGCTATTCCTTATAAAACCAAACAATAGAACCTGCCAATCTCATTTACTACACATCCATCTCCCAACGAACATACTAAGGAGTGTGCAAACATCATTTCCACACCAATTCAGAAGGCCTGAGGTTGACTACCATCAAAAGAAATTTCAATCTACTAATACATCAAAATTCATTATGTAGAAATTGCAACTCCTACTTATATAGCTGTGTCCTTGTTCATATGATAATGGGTGCTGTAAATTCTAGTTCATACCTGAGACATTGTTTTCTCTTTCCTCAATTACTGCATAATTTTTTAGACATTCAGGGTAAGATGCATAAGAAAGGAAGCACTGTGTTATGAATTGTACATCACTGGTTTATCCAATGCCCAACTTGCCTCATGAGTTGGGAATTACTGTCTCACAACCAGGGAATGAAGGAACTGAAGCTCAGACAGAATAAGTAACGTGCTTAAGGTAGTACGACATTCAAATCCAGCAGGCAAGAGGTTGAACAGCCACTGAAGAAGATACAGAAAAGCAGAAGACAGGGAAAGGAGTGGTTTCACAAAGACACAGAGTGCTGTAAATACTTGTGTGTTGAGACAATGTTGCCCTTTAATGTGTCAGAGATAAAATTTGAAGCTAAGGCAAGTGTGCATTTCAAGGAGGAGAGAGAGGGGAGCTTTGGGAAGCAGGATGGAGATATAAGTAGATGGGCAGAGCAAGAAAGGGAAGTGTGTAGGAGAGCAGGCAAGATTAAAATAGAAACTAAGTGGCTGCGCCAAAAGGCAGCCCACAGCATTACCTTTCAAATGGCTGAATCCCTGACTTCTGAAGGGAAAGAGCAGAGGGAGCTTGAACTATCACGGACTTTGGGAAGCTTTAACTTTTATTTAAATGAAGAAAGAGGTCATGAGCAAAAACATAGGGAGAAGTTTCACCCATGACTGGTTTTCCCTGTGGAAAATCCCAAGACTCCTTACCAAGAATAACCAGATGCTACCCATCTGGGTTTCTGAGGTGCCACACTGTGCAGACACAGTAAAAATGAGTATAAAAGAGCTTCACAAAACTTTTTAATGCTTGATTTTCTTCCTCTTGAAATTCATTTAAATTCAATAGTTATTTAGGATCTCACAATCAATACAAATATGCTCCATAGCTCTAAAAACTAATAATTTAAGACCAATAAACAGGAATCAGATAAATTAGCTTCACAAAAGGAATATAAATAGACAATGCTAGAAGCCATTTTTAAAGGAAGGAAGAGTATGAACTGATAAAATATTTTAAGAGTTAAAGTCAAACAATAGGTACACAAAGCCACAGGTAATAACCATTTTTCTTGTGCTCTCTTTGACCTAAAAGTAAAGAACTTAACTTTTTCTGACCACTACTCTGGAAGACAAATTATCCCAGTTAACCTTGTACATATTTCCATCACAGCAAATGTCATTCCACAATGACACTGTCTACATTCTGTATAATTTTCAGACTAGAGCTTACTGGAACTAGGATGCAAGTCTCTTCACAGTGGTTTTATCTTTACATTTATGGCTAACAAAATTCCTGGAAATCAGTAAATATTCAGCTTCTGATTGACTAAATAACCTTCCAATGAATGGATAAATGGATACACCTTTTCTGGAATAAGCTAGACAGAGATTAAATATTTCTATTTCTATTGTTACAGATCAAGAGTAGGTAACATTTATTGGGGAAACAGAAGCAAGAACTCAGAGTGTTAGATACAGCTTGCTGTTATTATATCTGATTATATCAAAGAAGATGAGGGTATACAGAGTTTTATCTAACACCCCATGTTTGAATTCTTGCTACTGTCATCCTATTTAGTATTTACAGTATGAAAGGATATAGCCTATCTGTGAGAGATGTCAGAAGGTCTATTTTCAGATAACCATAAAACTTAAAGCAGTAACACATTTTACACTAAGCCTCAGTACTTATATTTGCTGACGGCATGCTGGACAGTTCTTGATGACCAGCTACTGTGCAACATAATACTCCATTTCAGAAAGCAAGTAATGCTCAATGGCAGGTGGAGAAAGGATGCACTTCCAAGGGCTGCTCAGTTCTGAATGCAATGTCCATTAGCCTAGAAGGAGCACTTATGAAGACAGCACAGTGGATCTGTGCTCATGAGACAAACCACCCTTGTCTCCCAGCTCCATTCACAAGGCATAAAGTAGGACAGACAACAGAGAGGGAACCATCCCAGCAGGCAAGCCAAAGTGATAAAGGCTTAAGTCATTGTGTTCAGGACATGTTTCTAGGAACAGAGAAAGAAATACCAGTGTTCCCCTTTCTCACTACTTTCTAGCCCTATGACCTCTCTTCCAGGTTCTGAAAGGTACTGAGGTCATGATCCCAGTCACGTCCTTCCCTCTTCCTGGAACTTCCGACTAGACAGAAAAGGGATCAACTCCTGTTTACTGGTCAAACTGTCCTGAACTACCATTACTTTTTTTTCCTCCCCCCTTTTAAATTTTTATTTAATGAATGCATTTTCACATAGATACAACTCTAGGAATACAGTGGTTCTTTCTTCCATACCCCTCCCCCTGCTCCCATCCCACCCGTTATTCCCTCTCCCATCTCCTTCTTCATTAAAGATCATTTTTAGTATGACTTTATATACAGAGGACCGATTCTATGTTAATCATTGACTTCAACAATTTGCCCACACACAACATATAGAGTACAGTTTGCGGAGAGAATTTGCAGTCGATTCTCATATTACAATTCAATAGGGACAGAGGTCCTACGTGGGGAGCAAGTGCACAGTGTCAAAAAAAAAAGTGTTAATTGTTAAAGAAACAATAGTAGTCACTGTGCACTCGCTCACCATTGCTTTCTAACTTGGTTCTTAAATTGGGTCCTTCACAGTACTTGCCACAATTTGGACTGATTAAATTGGTTCAGTTGTTTGTTTTACTTTGCCCTTTAGAGTACCAACTCTGAGAGCAGACATGGTTTTCTGTTGCTCACGATTACATCCTTGACACCTTTACAACTCCTGAGGCATAACTAGAATTGGATAAACAAATCCAGGAGGAAGAGCTAAGAAAAGGAAGGAGAGGCAGGAGAAATACTTGCATCATCTACCTTATAATAGTGGTCCATACTTTCATTTTTGAGTGACTACTAGTAACTTTGGGAGGTTACGGTGTTCTCTAGAACTAAGCACCGTTCTATGAAGAGTCTCAAGAATGAAGATACCCTATTTATTACATGGAGCAGCACTGCTTCGTTGTCATTGCGATGTCCTAGAAATGGATTCACTTGGTTTCTCAACCCTGAACCACACTTCTTGGTCCTACAGCCAAAGAGCCACTAACTTCTTTTTCCGATTTTCTTGCCACTGGCTTTATTCACCCACTGCCAGGGTATTAAATCAAACTTTTATAGTCAAATCTCCTTAAATTCAAAACCCACTTCCCACCAAAAGGCCCTAATTTAGCACAAACTTTAAATTTCAAAGATAATTTGAAAGTGCTTTGCTAGAAATGTCAGAACTAGATATTCAGACAAAATAATGAAAGGGGACAAGACATTCCTTTCCAATAAAAAAAAGTTACTTTGTGCAAAATACTAATAATAAGTTATAAGGGTGACTGCCTCCATTCACTATTGAAGGGCATCCTACAAAGCATATAAAAGCATGTCTCTTGGTCTGCCAGCCAGGAAGATGAGCATTTTTGCATTGAAATGCAAGGGGCTGAGAGTACCTCCTAAAAGGCAAATCTAGAGATGGCACAGGGGTAAAGCCAGTGACTAGGAACCTGCAAACCAAGGTAGAGTGCTGGTGCAAGTCCTAGCTACTCTGCTTCCCATCTAGCTCCCTGCTGTTCTTGGAAAGCAGGGAACAATGTCTCAAGTATTTGAGTTCTGGTCACCCACATGGCATGTCCAGGAGCCTGACTAGCTCCTGGCTTCAGCTGGACCTAGCCCTGTCTACTGTGGCCGTTTAAGGAATGAACCAAGAGATGGAACCAAAGGATCTCCTCCACACCCTGTTCCCAAATATTTAAAGAAGGCAGATCTATGGGACTTGTGCCTCCTAACATGCCTGCCATTTTGATTCCTCATTTTCACAATCATCTAAATCACTGTCCTGAGTGTATGAGGCCAGTGGATTTTTTCCTACTACTACACAATAATGCTATCTCCTTATAGACAGTGTTTAAGCATGCATAATTTCACTCAGTTTTATAAACAATTTGGAAATTCCTTTGAAACCTAATTTCCCAAGTTTAATATTGAGAATCTGGTAATTGTGACTAAAAAGCTATGTTACCTGCTAATGTATACAATATAATTTTCCATTTCACTTGGGGCGACATTAAGCTGTGAAGATGCCAAAAGCTTTCAAGATGCCAGAAAAGACAGAAAGTAGACATTTAGAAATTTTTTTCCCCAACACAGTAATTTTCACACTATGCTCTATTTTATCTCTAATACTGTTTTCTAAAAATCCTTCAATTTCTCTTAATATATCAGGAAAGGCTTCTCAGTTATGAAGCCCTACAGTCTCTCTTCAATACTTGTTAGTAAGCTATGGGATTTTTGCCAGCACCATCAAGAGATAACCAACTCCTGCAGGGATAAGACACAGTGTCTAACTAAAGCTTAGATCAAAACCCTGAATCCTGAATCTGAATTCAAAGGTTTTCCATACTGAAAAGTGTTATTACACGGTGTTTGTTAACAGAAGTGGCAATATTAACTTCAAATGTCAAAGATTTACTGAAAGATGAGGATTTTCAGCTGACGTCAGTATACCCAGTACCCATACAATCAATCAATTAGGGCAAAAAAGAAAAATTACACCTAGCTACTTCTTACCTTTTTCATCTTTTCATTTTTATTCATTTTTATAATACCATTTTGGAGACTAAGACATAATAAGCACATTTTTAGGATATGAGTGCCCAAATAATTACAGCTTGGAGATGCATAATCCAAAAAATATGAAGAACACAAAGGGGGGCTGAGCGCTGTGGCACTGGCATCCCATATGGTCACCAGGTTCTAGTCCCAGTTGCTCCTCTTCCAGTCCAGCTCTCTGCTGTGGCCCAGGAGGGCAGTGGAGGATGGCCCAAGTGCTTGGGCCCCTGCACCCACATGGGAGACCAGGAGAAATCACCTGGCTCCTGGCTCCGGATTGGCACAGTGCCAGCCATGGCGGCCATTTGGGGAGTGAACCAATGGAAGGAAGACCTTTCTGTCTATAACTCTGTCAAAAAAAAAAAAAAAAAAAAAAAAAACCACAAAAGACAAGAAGTCATACAAGGAAGACATGCTGAAATCCCTGGCCTTAACTGCAATGCACTAAATATTGAGTCATTGATGTAATTGTCAGCTTCAGGATAAAGCATAAATAAAACACATTTTACAAAGAGAAAACACTATTCTGTGTAAAATATGGCCTGCACTGTGTATATATAAAATTCTAGTTTTAAAAAGATAGATCAAAATTACCTGGTATATTTGTCAGGTTAAGCTGCTTGTAACAAAAATACTATATAGATTAGGGGACTTTAACAGCAGAAATTTCTGAGTTCTGGAAGCTGGAAGTGTGAAATCAAGGCAGTAGTACTGTCAGGTTATGGTGAGAGCCTTCTGCCCATGACCATCTTCTCATTGTATACTGACATGGTGGACCAGAGACAGAGCAAGTTCTCTGGGCTCTTGTTTCATGTGCATTAATTCTACTCTCAAGTTTTCCCCCTTAAGACCTAAATGCCTCCCAAAGGCCCTACCTCCAAAAACCATCACACTAGCAGTTAAATTTCAACATGAGTTTGAGGGGACACAATTATTCAGTTCCTGTCCCCTGAGGGCAGAGGACTATACAGGAATGCCCCAAAAGTATTTTAAACGGGAAATTGCCCTTCTCCCATTGCCTTCCTAATGGTTTAAGACATGTAGATTCATGACAGAAAATGAATATTCTCTTTGGTGATTACCATACTTAAACAAATTGTGCTAAACTCATTTGCATGTAGATGATTCAGCCCTTTGAAAAATGATTTTAACACAGCAATTATTATAGATGAGATTATATAATAGAACAGCTTCAAAGAGGTTGTAACCACCAATGATACATCCTAACATGGAAAGAAAATACTGTTGACTACTGAAACCAGGCGATTTTTGCAACTGCTTGGTCTACACAAGAGTCTTCACAATTACCTTGCAAATCCCAAATATAATTTTGTACAATTATGGGGGAAGGGAACCAAAATCTCCTATTAAAACTCTTTACTTATACTTAATTGCTTAGTTACGATAGTTCATATTTATATAGCACACACTATGTTGCATGTAGTATTATAATTATTGCTCATTATCTTATTTTATTACCATAGCAGCTTTACAGCTTATATATTATCAGGTTTGATTATTATCACCACTTTATAGAGAATAAAATTTAACTTAGTGGAGAGCAGTTAAGTAACTTATCCCAAGGTCTCACAGATAATAAATCACGGGGCTGGAATTCAAACACAAATGCTTGAGCTCTATAATCTTTGCTCTTAACTACTTTACCCTACACCAATGTTGAATAGTGAGAATACATAAGAAAAGTTTAACATTCTCACACACAGAATAAAACAAAAAAACAAACTAATGGGTATTGGTCAGGATATTTGCTCATGGTTATCCTCTGTAAAATCTACGCAAAGTGCATTGGGTATCTTTTAATAGCAGCAACTCACCAAAAAATGTTGCACTGTTGACTCAATACCTACTCCTCCTTTCTAGACTTACAGGAATTACTTCTTGTCCATATTTCCATAATTTGGTATCCAGAGCCCAGTGAGCACAAAGAGAAGGAAATAAAACAAAGGATACACATGTCTTTCTGAAAGGGCCATGGCACATAATGGTGATTAAAAGACACTCTCCGTGTTCTTTCATCCTCAGGGACAACATGCTCCAAGAACTTAATTATACTCCCTCCCCTTTGCTATTTTCATAATTTTTATGCTGTTTCAATGCCCTAACCATAGTAATTACACAGCATCTTCTACAGGGTCCTCACACCCACTTACAAGTAACCTTCAATTGCTCTTCCTGTGGCTAAATAACTCTGCTGCAGGTTTTGCTTCCCACTCTATCTTCTGTGTGAGTCCTTCTAGTCTTTGGTTTCCTATCCAGTCGGGTTCTTTCTGTCCAAATAGAATGCTATTCAGTCTTACTTTTATTACATTACTCCTAACAGCTATTAAAAGGTACTGTGCTCAGTTCGACACTCATTTACTACCAATGTTGTTCAACCACATAGGGCGAGAACTGTTATCTGTATTATTCCTAATGTTCACAGAAGGCTAGAGAAGGTTTCCAAAGGAAGTGATACTGGAGCTGAGAGCTTCAGCAGGAAGAGTGGTTCCATGTGTGAATACTAGAGACAAAACTAGCCAGGCAGAGCATTCAGAATATGCAAAGATTTCAAGGAGCACAAAGAGTGGTACTGATGACAACTTAGTATGGCTGGAGAAAGAGTAGCAGATGGCTTGAGATGGGGCCACAGAGGCCAGGCAGGACCCAACAATGCTGACTTCATCATCTAGCTCCTCCATTAAATTAGGTACACAGGTTCCTGCCCTTCCACAGTTTCAAAGTCTGTGGTTTCTGTTACCTAAATCAACCATGGTCTGAAAATATTAAACATAAAATTGCAGGTATAAACAATTCATGAGCTTTAAATTGCATGCTGTTCTGAGTGGCAAGGTGAAATCTTGTGCCATCCTAAGACAGGCCTCACCCCTTGTCCAGTGCATCCACACTTTATATGTCACTCACCAATTAGACACTTGGTAGTCTATCAGATAATCTCTTGTGCTAGTGTTCAAGTAACCTTTATTTTACTTACTAATGCCAAAGAGAAGTGGGTTAGTGCTTCCTTTATGTGAAAAAGTGGAAGTTTAACACAGGAATGCATAGTATAAGGAAAAAACGTATCATATATAGTGGTGGTAACCATATTTTCAGGCATCCACTGGAGGTCAAGCCTAATGGGTGACTAGTATACTCAGGAATGTCATGAGCTTTTTCCACGTTTTATTCATGTCAGCTCCTAGCCTAGCATGTTTGTTGATATTTAGTGTTAATTTGAATATTGATTTTGGAACTGCTGGCGGTATTGTTGATGTAATTGTTAATGGTATCAGAACTGCTGATAGAATGGTGATATTCTGATGGTATTAGTATTCCTCATATTAAAAGCACACTGATTTTCTATTAATGATAACTTCCTGAAGGCCTGAATCCATGTGCAGCCATATGTTATAATCCAAATTAATAGCTAACACTGAAGCCTAGATTAGGAGATGAAAAGCAATTAAAACAGTTCTTCTGCTTTGATAGGCATGCTTGACCAGAGGTAGACCTGAGGCTGCAGAAAAAGTTGAATTATTTATACTTACTAATGACTATATCCATAATTCTTTCTGTACCTACAAAATATGTTCTAGCTCTTATGAAAATAGTTTAATGACTGATTTTATTGTTATTTTCAGTATTCATCCAGAAGGGTAAAGTGGCCAAGAAACTTCCTGTTTCATGAGAATGTTTTCCACTAACCAGCATGCCTTAGATAAAGCAGAACTTTTCTTACAAGTAGCTTCATATCAGATACTATTACAGGGATGAATAAGACATAGTCCGTGACCTTTAACAGCTAATGATATCATTTGTTCAGCATCACATACTTGCATTAGGCTCCTAATATCTATTATATTATATGTTCTAATGGAAATGTTACTATTCTAATTTTATACTTGAGGAAAATGAGATCTTAAGAAATAATTGACTTTCCTCTTGGGAAACTCATGCACTTACCATTAATCAATGTTACCTCCCTTTTTGTTACTTGGGTATGGTCACAGGAAATATTTAATCATGACAGTGGCATCAATGAACTAAAAGCTAAGGATCTAGAGCCTGTCGGAGAAAAATCCACTGAAAAGAGCCATAGGATACAAAGAACTCACAGGATAGTGAGACACCTACCAGATACCCACTGGCAATGCCTGACATACCGTGACCAGCACAGAGTAGAGGCATGCCTTGTAGGGTGGCAGACATGCTCAACCACACGGGGTCAAACAATGACCAATTAACTTCAAAAAGTGCCCAATTAGTCATTTGGTTTTCTCTTCAAGATATTTGTTCAAATTAAAGCAAAACAAAGTTGAAATAGCAAAAGAAAGTCATTTTCTTAACTCTACCAATAATTTTTACGTCCATATCACTGATTTAAAATCCTGCAGTCAGAAACTTGTCTCTTTAAATCAAGGCACTATCCTTTGAGATAAACTGGGAACTGTTGACATGGTATATCTTAAACTCATTTTATTTTCCTTTTTCTCAGAGTGGTTTTGACTCAAAGTTGGAAGGCACGGTAAGAATTGTAATAAAGAGAGAAGATTTAGAATAGAAGGCTAGAGGGCTTTCCACCAATTTACAACTATCACATGTTGATAATCTCTGATTTTACCTATGTATAATAGAAGTATGTAAATCTGTGTATTAGAATGTTCACAAAGTGCTACTGTAAAAGCTAAAAACTGGACTTGCCAAAATTTCCACCAATACTGGAATGGATAAAATACATTGAGTATTCACACAAAGGAACAGTGTAAGTACTAATAGTAATTTTTTTGGTTAAGATTTATTTATTTGAGAGGCAGAGTTACAGGCAGAGGGAGAGACAGAGGTCTTCCATCTGCTGGTTCACTCCCTGAATGACAACAGCCAAAGCTGGGTTGATCTGAAGCCAGGAGCATCTTCCAGGACTCCTATGTGGGAACAGGGGCGCAAGCACTTGGGCCATCTTCCACTGCTTTCCCAGGCCATTAGCATACAGCTGGATTTAAAGAGGAGCATCCCGGACACATACTGGCACCCATTATGGGATGTCAGCACCACAGTGGAGGATTAACCTACTACACCTCAATGCCAGCCCCTCACTTACAGAAATAACATGGAAAATCCTCTCAGAGATGCAATGATTGGTGACAAAAGCTATTCACAAAGAGTTCTACTTATCTAAATACAAAAAATCAACACCACCACCACCACTACCACCTTAGGTGAAACCTAAGATATGCTGGCTGGAAGTCATAATGATTAGTTTATCTCATGGACTCAGGACAGTAACTGGAAGACAATATGGGGTTTGTGGTGATGTTTATACACTGTGCATTCCATTCATAATCATTCATGATGTGGCAATTTTTCTGAAAGCATAATAAGACTTTGGGAAAAAAACAGCAAAATAAAATTTTTAAAAAGCCAATGACTTTGCATCAGAACTCTACATTGAAGTTAGATCCCTAATTGGATATAGAATGCAGGTGATTTAACCTCCATAAGTCTTAAGTTATTTTTCAATAAAGTCAAAGGGATGCCTATTATATCAAATTAAGTGGCATTATAAGTTGTGCTTTATACAGTTCTGTTCAATTGTTCATTATTTACACAGGTAATTCATAGCCCTAGCTATGGAAACAAAGGCACTGAAGAAGATAAACCAAGACAATAGAGGAGATACTCAAATCTCAGCACCCTAGAGAGTTTTTAATTCATTAGATGTGGGAAGGGGCCAGTGTGTCAAAAGTTCCTCAGGTGACACAGAAAGTCTTGAACCACTGATTTTAAAATATCTCCTTATTTCAGAAGGTAACAAGTCATTTTAGGCTTAGGACTAGGATACACAGAATTCATTTACACTTTGCCAACCACAGTTACAGACACACAGTGAAGTGTAAAGGAGTTAGAAAAACAAATACCTGAAGATTGAGCAACGGCTTTGATGAGCAATAAGGTATTCCATATTAAACCCGCCCTCCAAAACAGAACGCTTATTATGAAAAAGTCACAAACGAATTCTAAGAGCAGAGCGTCTTCATGGCAGTGTCAAGTGTGACCATATGCCACTGTGTATCTATGCCAGCAAGCACGATCCAACTGATGCTTTGGATGTTGTTCTTCCTTCACTCACAAGATGAATACCAGATACTGGGGCAGTTTTCCTACCATCTCTTCTGACATCTTCTGTGTTTTTATTGTTATGTTGTTTCAACAACAGGATTGTTTAGACTTTAATAACTGCTTGGCTTCAAGAAGTTTAATTCCTACCAATGAATAAAATGCCTAAAGTCAGAACGATTTGAAGTTTTTCTTTGAATCCCTATGATATTCAATGGCTATACTTCTTTTCCTCTGACTTCTAATTTGACAAATTTATTACACACAAGAAAGGATTCACAGGAAAATACAATATTTATATGGTACTTGTGTTTATGTTGCTTCAACAGTAGGGACTGAATAATTGTATTTTATCATTTTGAGACTAGACAATTTTTCTACAGCTAAAGATTAAGATCCTTGGTTTTGTTTAGCTGTTAAAACGCATTTATAACCAACAACTCTTCCTTGAATCTATAAAGCTATATTTGTATAAGATTTTTATAAGCCAAAATATAGTGTTGTAGTGGATTATATCTGATTTGAATTTTTTTTTTTGACAGGCAGAGTGGACAGTGAGAGAGAGAAAGGTCCTCCTTTGCCGTTGGTTCACCCTCCAATGGCCGCCGCGGCTGGTGCGCTGCGGCCAGCGCACCTCATTGATCCGAAGGCAGGAGCCAGGTACTTCTGGTCTCCCATGGGGTGCAGGGCCCAAGCACTTGGGCCATCCTCCAACTGCACTCCCTGGCCACAGCAGAGCGCTGGCCTGGAAGAGGGGCAACAGGGACAGAACCCGGTGTGCCGGCGCCGCAAGGCGGAAGATTAGCCTAGTGAGCCCTGGCGCTGGCTGAATTGAATTTTTAGTGCTGCTTTGTATATATTGAGTGTTGCCTTATTTCTTGTTTTAGGATCCTGGTTATCACTATTCACAGCATAGCAAACAATCTATTCGAGTAGCATTCTATACTTTCATCACATATATGTAAGAATTTGTCCCTTAGTTAACAATTAGAATTTTTAAATAAGGGAAACCAGGTATTAAAATGTATTCAAATTTTTCTTACAAATCTTCCCAAGTTTAATTAAGTACAGTTCATCATTTTCAGTCATCTTAATAAACTGAGCACATTAAAAACATGTATCATTTATGGCTAAGACACTCTGAAGGAAAAGAAATTTCAAACAAGAAATGGATTAGTAATAACAGGATAATTTTCCATTTTGAGCAAATATTATCAAAGTTCAGAGAATTATAGAATACTCAACAGCAAACATTAAAAATTCATATTTTCAGTAAATTATTTATAAATGATAAAACAACATCAAATAAAATTTTGGTACTGCCCTGTACTTGACACTGCTAGTGTGAGTTCTTTCAACCAAGATTTATTTCATTCCCAAATAAAATATTAACTTTATCCCCTTACACACTGTATGAATAAAATCCTTCCACAACTTAATACAGAGATATGTTGCCCTTACATTTCCTGATTGCTTGGCAATCCACCTCTTTTCTTTCTGTCACTCCTTGAAGCCATCTTAGGTCAACTCCCACATCTGCACAGCTGTTCTCCAATCCTCCAAAGCTTATTTCTGCAGCTTCCTATCACCATCCTGTCCCCTTAATCCATATTTTTTTTCCTCCTCTTCATCCTCCCCTGATGGTTTCTCCTCCCTTCCTACTGATTTGAAGGGATTCCCATCCAACACAGGCCATCGCCTTTTCCCTCCATTCTGTGTTAGAATACAAGTATGTTAGATAATTTCCTGGAATATGTTTGATTGAATATTTGTAGGGTTTTCCTTTGCTTTGGTGATAGGATAATCATGATCGGGCAGAGATCAAGAAAGATGAGGTTACTTTGGCCATCATTGAACAGACAATTGATTTCAACCTGTCTTTTTATCTAGGCATGTGATAAAAAAAAAATTCCTTCAAAAGGCAGGTGGAATACAGATTTAACACTGCTATGAACAACAGAGCTGCCTTTAGAGCCATTTCATTAGCACAGTGCAGTGGCTGAAAGCCTGAGCCACTCCAAGTAACACTATCTAAATTCAAGCCTTAGCTCCACCACTTATTAGCTGTGTAACCAGGGCAACCTCTCCATATCTCACTATTAGGAATGATAATACATCCTATTTCACAGGGTCACTATAAGAATTAAATAAGTTTGTACATTTAAGGCACTTAGAATAGAGCTGGCAGAACATAAGTGCTCAAATATTAAATTATTATTAATGTATTTTGGACTTGATTGGGCTTGTGAGAATCATGGTAAGTAACTACAGTCTGGTAGTGAAATCAGGATGAAGGCAAGTAACCATGCTGCATTTCTCAAGAACAAACTGGGGCTAGTAAAGATGCTCATAAATTGCCCTCAGATCAGGAATGGAAAATAACCTCCTCTCCCTCCCCATCTGGTGCCCTCCAACAACATTCAACAAACTCATTTTTTATATCCCTTCTTTATATCAAGATGCCTTAACTTTGCTTAGTGCCAGTAACTCCTAGGATGCCCTCTGTGAGCCACTGAGGCACCTGTAAAGCAACTGACAAAGAGAGGTAGAAGGCAGAGGTTGTCCAGTGTGTACATACAAAGCTTCACCCATACCACCAATGACCCAGTGCTTCAAGTGTCTTAAATAAGGCTATTTGTTCTAATCTAAGCTCAGCCCTTTCCACACATTGTCTAATTTCCTCCTTACAATTCCTTCATGCAACAGAGTTTATCATTTCTCCACAGTACACAGGAGAGTTTAGTATTTGCCAGCCACTTCAAAAGCAGAAGTACTTATTACCTAAACACACATAATCACCACCTGGTTAATGTCACATTCTCAAAAAGAGATACCCATAATCCTTTATGGCAAACTTACTAACTTAAAATTGTGACACAGTGATACATACTTGAAGCTGTATCTCATCTCATGGGGTCCTGGTTCCAGGGAGCCAAAAAAAGAAAAACAATTTTATCACAAGGTGGAGACTAGTGAGGGTCCAGGGAAAAAGGCCTTGTATTTGTAACAAATGGGGGCTGGGAGTAGAATATATAGTGGCCCTGTATGAAAGAAGGTGCAACTTGTTGGAAGTCATAGAGAACAGAAAAGTAGAGGAAACTATGGGTGAGATCAGCTGGGCCTGAGTCTCGCAGGGTCTCAGGATCATGTCAAATATTTGGGGCTTGATTCAGAGAATAATGGATATCCATCTAAATAACAATCACAGACGTGGCACACCCATGTTTAATGTTATCCCGACTATACTGTACACATTGCATCCTGCCTCTCATTTTAAAACTTTTTTGGTGATATTTATGTATTTTTATATAACAGATTTCAAATCTGTGCATGACTTTTAAAATAATGGAATATATCCCTTTCATTGACATTTTTCAAAGGATGTTCATGACACTTAAGAAAAGACACTTAAAGTATTGACTAAAGGAATGTGGATTTAGGAACAAGAAGAAATTTCTTCTCTTTTGTCAACATTCTAGTATTTTGGGATTTTTGAAAAGAAAGCAAAAAGGTGTATTTTTAGGAAGGTTCTAATTTACTTTCCAACTTAATTGGCCACAATATCTTCACCATCACTTTAACTCAAGTGTCAAATACTTTTCCCTTTCCCTTCTGCTAGGTTTGCTGAAAGACTCAACAGAATGATACAACACAAGTAAGTTTTTCAAACTGTACCCCAGTCAGAAGTCAGTGCTATTTTTAACTCATTTATAAAGTGCTGAGCAACATACTGCAGTCTGAAATACGAAGGTAAAAGAACCCATTTTCTATCTCAGAGTTTGGAGGGCAAGAAAACTTAAAATACAAAAGGGGAAATAAATTGTCAAAGAGCCTTACAACAAAAAATGTGAACTTCCAACAAAGACAAAACACTCAGATTTCTTTTGCCTTCATGGATATAGCTTTCACAGTTTTTTTTTTAAAAGCTTTATTTTTATTTTATTTGAAAGAAAGAGTTAGAGAGGTAGAGACAGAGAGGTCTTCCATCTGCTAGTTCACTCCCTAGATGGCTGCAACGGCCAGAGCTGCGCCAATCTGAAGGCAGGAGCCAGGAGCTTCTTCTGGGTCACCCTCATGGGTGCAGGAGCCCAAGACTTGGGCCATCTTCTACTGCTTTCCCAGGCCATAACAGAGAGCTGGATCGGAAGAGGAGCATCCAGGACTAGAACTGGTGTTCACATGGGATGCCTGCGCTTCAGGCCAGGGCTTTAATCTGCTGTGCCACGGCACCGGTTCCTCATAGTTATTTTGTCTCATAAACTACAACACAATCATTTAATTAGCACTTGATTATTTATCTTTGATAATTTCTATAACAGTAGTTGTTCTTTAAAATGGTAGAATAAGCTCAGATATTTTATATGAAAACAAATCAATGTTTTTTTATCCCTGCTCATCAAGTTGAATAGCTAAGCAAAATGGCAAAGTGTGAGTACCAAGTTTACCAAAAGGATATTTCTTCACTCAGGTCCTACTCTATCAAGTAGCACTGATGCTGAAAATTAGTACCTTTTAGCAAAGAAAGCAGTAAAATAATGTATCTCTAATCTCTCACTGAGAGAAATTTTTAAGTTGAAATTTGATAGAACTATGGAAAAATGGATTATTCCTTCATTCCTTCCAAAGTCATGTGCCTCACAACCTAACAGAGGCTAGTTTTAATACAGGTAATGTATCACGGAAGGAACATATCTTTTTCCCTCAGATCAGCTAGGCCTAAGGATAATAAAATCATAAATGCTGAAATGAAGAACATCTCCAGAAAAAAAAAAACAATAAGAGTATTAACCATATGGGAAAACCATTTATTGCTATACTAATTCTGCCGTCAATAATATTAGTACTGAAAGAACTGAATGTTGCCACTTCAATATTAATTGGTCTTTGAAAGCTTAAACAGAAATGGCTATTTAGAATCCGTTTAGGGAGACTCCAGGCACTGTTTTGTTTGTTTTGTTTTTTGTTTGTTTTTTAAATAGTTCCATGAAAAGGAAAGAGTAAGTGCTAAGAGGCTTAAGGACATTAACTCATTCATTATTATTTTTTAATATGGAGTAAATTATAGAAACTTTACAAAATCAACAGAGGAAAAGATAATAGGCCATAATGAAATATGCAATTTAGTTTTCAAATAGGCAAAAAACTATGAAATCATAAATGGCACACCCATTAGAAAGTTATATAAATGTTTCTCCGAGTAATATAAATTCCATATCACCCTAATGTCTATGCCCCAATAGTTTTATTACCATAAATTTCAGAAGTCTTTCATTTTACATTTCAAAGTAGACCATTTTATTTTCATTTTAACAACTTTATAGTCCAATCTCTTCAAAAATTTATTCTGCAGTTTGTTAAAATAAATGTGACTTGACTAGTCGTTAAAAAATAAAGAATGAATTTACTCCAGATTTTGCTTTACTGTCATTGCTGTCTTGCATCTTAGGAAATAACTTGTGAGGCTGCATATAGAAGGCCATGCACAGTCCACATTTGCGGACGCTGGCAGACTCCTTGAAATAACTCTAGCACATGGACCTAGCATTAGGAAAAAAAACAATTCTCTCATCTGTTCTCTACCTTCAACTCTTACCAAGTAAACACTCTTCTGCCTTCACAAGCAAACAGGCTCTGGAAACAGAAGTAACAACTCAAATTCATTTTCATCCACTGGCCACAACTATACACTTAAGTTATAAAGCTACTTCTTGACCTTGGCTTCCTACTTGGAGAACATAAACCATAATACACCACAGGACTCGCTTCTCATAAATGCGACAGTACTTAACACAGTGCTCAGTACAAGTGAGATGCTCCATAAATATTCATTTGGCTTTCCTTAGAAGTCAGTCAGAATACCTTTCACAATGTGGCTCACTGAACCTGCATCTCACCCAGTACCTTTTCAGATTCTAAACAGTGCACTATTAATGTCAAGGGCAACACAGGAGACTAAGATTGGACCATCCTGCATGCAGAACAAACCTTCTAAGCCTGTTTCCTCATAAATAAGAAAACACAACTATCTCAAATTGTTTTCACTGGGTTAGAAAAGGGTTTCTTAGCCTAAGCATCACAGATGTTTTACATTGTTTGTTATTTCAGGAGGATGTCCAGAAACTCTTGGATTTTTAGAAGCATGATCAGACTTTACCCAGTAGACACTGCAAGTAGCTCCTCCCCAGGGTAGGCCAACCCCAAAATGCCTCCAAGTATTGCCATAAGACCCCTGGGTAACAAACACGACCTGAGAACACTGAGTTAGGATAAATGCTTTAAACATCATAATGCTCCACACATACAGCTTATTTTTTTACTTGAAAATAAAATTCAGGATTTTTTCCTGATCATCTCTCCTCAATACTATGTATAAACACTGACCACAATGAAGAACCACACAAAGAAAAGCCAGATTTTTACACGGCCCAAAAGTTGCCAAAATTTTAATGATTGCATAGGATTCCTTTCATATAAGTATTCAGATGGAACTTGGGTGTCCTAAGTAAATGCTGGCATGCCATACCACCTGAACTTCCAGGGATCATCCAGTCTGTGGTTGGCACAATGCTGCAAAAGCAGGTCTCTGCACAAGTCAGCTAAGGATCTTAGGATAAGACTTTCGGTTCTGGTTTGTCCCAATGGGCCTTAAATGACATTATACAGCTCTAACATGAGGGAAACAGAGTGACATTAAGTACAGAAAAAAAGAAGGCAATTTGAAGAGGGAGGCAGAAATTAGAATGATGCAGCCACAGCCAAGGAATGCCAAGACATGTGGGCAAGAACCAGCACCGACCCAAGGAAGAATTCTTCCCAGAGTCTCTGGAGGGAGCATGGTCCTGCAACACCATGATTCTGGACTTCAGCTTCGAAAACTGTGAAAGAAATTTCTTTATGTTTGAAATCAGCAAGTTTGCAGTAATTTATTATAGTGGTTACAGGAAACTAGCACACGGCTTTTTACAGAAAATGTTTGCTGGCACAGGTATTTGGTGCAGCTGTTAAGATTCTGCTTAAGATACCTATAGTCATGGGGCAGGCACAGGAGCACAGCAGGTTAAAACCCTGGCCTGAAGCACAGGCATCCCATGTGGATGTCAGTTCTAGTCCCGGCTGCTCCTCTGCCCATCCAGCTCTCTGCTACGGCCTGGGAAGGCAATAGAAGATGGCCCAAGTCCTTGGGCCCCTGTACACCACATGGGAAACCTGGAAGAAGCTCCTGGCTCCTGGCTTCGGATCAGCACAGCTCCGGCTGTTTTGGTCACCTGGGTAGTGAACCAGCGGATGGAAGACCTCTCTGTCTCTCTGTAACTCTTTCAAATAAAATCTTTAAAAAAAGATACTTATGTTCTGTATCAGCGTACCAGTGTTTACGTCTCAGCTCAGGCTCCAACTCCAGCTCCCTGCTTATGCACCCTCTAGGAAGCAGCAGAGGTGACTCCAGTCATTGGGACTCTGCCACCCATGTGGACTATCTAGATTGAGTTTCAGACTTCTGGCTTTGGCCTGTCCCATTGCAGGCTGCTGCGGGGAGTGAACCAGCTGAAGGTAGAACTCTGTCTATCCCACTCTCCATGCCTTTAGTAAGTAAATGAATGAATGAGTGTTTGCCGACTGCTAGCAGTCTCTGATGTAACCAGAACTTTCTAGATTTGTACATTTTAGAACTGTACCTCTAAGCTAAAACACTGAAAGCCACAGTGGTTGTAGCCATGTCCTGCCGTGGTCTAATTACTTGAGAACCTGAAAGAGAGGCCAGGGGCCAGATTTGTGACGTAGCAGGTAAAGCCACCTCCTGCGACACTGGCATCCCATAAACACTGGTTTCATGTCCCCGTAGCCCCACATCCAATCCAGTTCCCTGCTATTGGTTTGGGAAAAGCAGAAGTTGGGCCCCTATCATTGATGTGGGAGACCTGAAAGAAGCTCCTGGCTTTGGCCTGGCTCAGCCCTCCTTAGCCATTGCAGTCATCTAAGGAATGGACCAACCTCTAACTCTCTCAAATAACTAACTTAAAAAAGAGCCAAGTGTTTAGCCTGCCAGTAAATGAATGTAAATTCCACATTACAGCACCAAGGTTTGATTCCTGGTTCTGGCTCCTGATTCCAGATTTCTGCTAATTCAAACCCTGGGAAACATTAGATGATAGCTCAAGTAAGTGAGCTCCTGTCACCCACGTGAGAAACCTCAGCTTAGTCTCAGCCACCACAGCCATTTGGGAAGGCAGTCAGTGGATGGGGGAACTTGGTTGTGTTCTCTCTCTCCCTCTCTGCTTCTCAATTTACTTTTAAAGTTAAAAATCTACTGCATAAATGTTGTGGCAATGTCTTATTTTTTAGTTATTTTTTATTAGATACATAAAATAGTATGCACACACGTATTAGACACACATAACCCATAGATACCAAGGATTTATATGCAACTACCTCTCAATTTAAGGAACAAGATCCTTACACATATCATTAAAGTCATCTGCGAATCCTTCCTTATTATCATCTAAATGTGTTCTCCAAGCCTGTGCTGCTTCTCACCTTTATCAATAATGTGTATATCTAAAACCAACAGCACAGCATTGCTTGGCATAGGTTATACTTTCTGTGAAAGGATGCTTTTACGTATCCTTGCATCCTTCCAAAATTTGCTTTTGTATTTCAACTAGTATTTTCAAGATCTACTTTGATATGTGAAGTCTGGTTTTTATGTCTTAATACACCATAATTACTTTACTACCCTCCTGAGGGACACCTGTTTCTCAATTTTCATTATGATAAACAGTCCCATTATGAGCATTTTCATTGTATCTTAGAATTCCAAAGGAGCTCCAGGTTTCCTTTATTAGAAATAGGCTTTTTGTTTATGGGGCATATGTATCTTCAGTTTTCCTCTATGATACAAATTGATTTTGAAAGGGATTCAATAATTTACACTGTAAGCAGTTGTTTATATGTTTCCCCAATCTTCATCATCCCAACACAAACTTTTAAGTATTTACTAGTTCTATGTATATGAAGTGAGTGTTTTCAGTATAAAGCACTCCCTAATAAACAGTTTTAAATTTTTATTTATTTATTTATTTTCACTTACTGAAAGAGTACAAGTGAGATCAAGAAGGAGAGATTTTGAAATGCCTGCAGTAGCCAGGGCAGAACCAGGACAAAGTCAGGAGCCTGGAACTCCATTCAGGTCTCCCATTTATGTGGCAAAGGTTTCAAGCACTTGAGCCTTCATCTTCTGCCTCCCAAGCATTAGCAGGAAGCTGGATTGGAACTAGAATAGCCTGGACTTGACCCAGCAACCTGATATTGTAAGATTGGCACCCCCAACTATGGCTTGACCCACTGTGCCACAATGCTCATCACTGTGATTTTAATTTTGTATCTCTTCAACTTCTCAGTGGAAATAAAGGAATTCATTTAGCATGAGAACAAAGACAAAGGTGAAAGAGACCTTCCAGAAATATAAACTTGATTTAAACTGTATCTACTACATCTCTGCAGTATTGGCAATAAACACTAGTACCAGCTATGTATAACTTCAAGTCAAACATTTCAACCCTCGTGCACAGGGTTTCTTGCCCATTAAACAGGAGGTTAAATGACTCTCCCTGTGGCTCCTTCCCACTCCCTCCAGTCTGTTGTAAGAAATAAGCAGAATCCCAACAGGAATGGCAATTGTATTACTTTAACACTGCTTTTCTTCAAGATGTGTGAACACTTACACCAAACAGTCAAAAAAGAGTCTCTTGGGTGGCTTTCTGCTTGCTCTGCCTGTGAGGTTTCTACAATGTGGGCACCATTTCACTGCTCCCCGCATCCCCCCAGCTGCAGATACACCAGCCGCCTTTCACATCCTTTAGCTTCAGGCAGTAAAAACCCTTCCCCTCCCACTTGGCTTAGCAAATGCTTACTGGTCTTTCGGTGTTGGCTCAGATGTCACCTTTTTAAGGAGGAGTCCTGACCACAATTCGCCACCAAGGTCAAATCCCCCTGACATGGCTTCTACTGCCACACCCCTATGCTTTTGTGCAGTCCATCATCACACGATCAATAAAGGTCAACATTCATCACTTTAAATATGGAGGTCAGGTTACTATGTCAGTGACTCAACAATACTTCTGTTTTTCTCCACTGTCACAGAACATAGAAAAATGAACACAATCAAAGATATTTCATTTCCAATGGGCTGAACTGAGAATCCAACACAATTCTCAAGTGGTTGCTTCCTAATGAGATTCTCCAAGACATTAAGAATTGAGAATGGAGTCATTCTTTTGCCTGGACGAAGACCAGGCAAAGCACAAAGTCAAGTGTAACTGACCCATGTTACTTCCAAGTTGGTATATTGTGGGTGTATCTTCTTCAGATTTTACTCCAGTAAAGCCCTGTTCTTGTTTTCCTAGGCTGGTGTCTAGCACCCGACCTGGACTTTACACTTCATGAGGGAGCATGGTGTGCCAACCAGGATCATTGTCCAATAATTATTGGTTGAAAGGAAGTGAAAAGCAAGAAGGACTTCATGAATACTTTATGCCTATAAAAGGAAAAGGAAAATAAGACACTATGGATATTAAATGGTTGCTCATTAAAATTAGAGCAAGTTCAAAAGGCTTCCATTACCCTATAAGGGATGGAATGACTCCTCATTCCTCTCCAATCTGCCTGTTCCACACTCATGATGCCCAGCCATATAAATCTTTCCATGTTCCTCAGTTACCCTCAGTTTTTTCCTGCCTATAATTTTCTTCCTCCTTGTCTCTACTTGTCCACTTCCCCATTTTTCTCACTGTGGCTTACTTATCACCACCTCAGAGAAACCCTATCTGACCAGTTTACCTAAAGCCAACACCAGGCCCCAGATGCAGTGACTTTATGGTGCGGTTTCAGTTTTCATCCTAGGCTGGAGACAATAAAACATGGCACTTCTTCACTTGCCTTATGTTTAACTCACCTAGTGACCCTTTTCTCCGTCAGCTGAATGAAGCCTTATTTCTTAGTCTGAAGTCTGCTCCAGGAAGGGACTTGTTAAGATGACTCCACCCTGAAAGCACAGTAACCTGAGCCAGGGGAGGGCACAGAGCCTAAGGAAGAGCTCAATGCAGCCAGACCATCTCCCTCCAACTGGAAGAGCTCAAGGGAACCAGATCTTCTCCCTCAAACGCTCAGAGGAAAGAGGAGGTGAGGGTGGCTTGGCAGATACGTTGTCCATAATACCCAAATCACATCCATTTATTATCTAAGTAAAATTCCAAACATAACTTTAAAAAGAAAATATTCAAGAAACACACTTGAAAGCATTTTACTTCCAAGAGGTTAAATGATTGATCATGAAAATCTGAGTCTAAGATCATCCAAAAATGAAGCCAAAGCAGATGGGGTGCTATTAGATCAAGCCTCCTGGTCACAGGGGGTGGTGTTAAGCTGCCATGTGCAACATCAGAATCCCCTGTGAGTGTCAGTTCAAGTCTTGGCTGCTTCACTTTGGATCCAGCTCCCAGCAAATGTGGCTGGGAAAGCAAAAGATGGCCTGAGTGCTTGGGCCTCTGCCACCCAAGTGCGAGACCTGGATGAAGTTCCAGGCTCCTGGCCTGGCCTGACCTAGCCTCAGCCATTGCAACCATTTGGGGAATGAACCAGAAGATTTTCAAAAAATATTTATTTGAAAGAATTAAAAAGTACCTCCTGGTTTAAATATAGAATCAAGAATCAAGTACTGGGTCTGTCCGAGGAGGAGCTGTGCGGCCCCACATACCTCCCCCAAATTCATCCTGAAATTACCGATTTTAGTTCTAAAAACAACCATGATTAAGCATGACATCTACAGATGCCTGCTCTTCTGAAAAGCTGCAATTTGGGAGAAATCAAAGCCATAAGGAACTAAATTATGTAAGGGAGAATTTTCATTACTCTCTAATCTAGCTCACTCGGAGCTAAGAGGCAAATTAATTCTGTTGATTCGGCCAGTGACTTTACAGCTTCTGTGTTTAATTTATTTTTCCTCAGAAGATTAAAAAAGTCATATGAACTATTATTATACCTAGATTGGAACTGGAGTTTGTTTTTATAAGCTCATGTGTTAAGTGATTAGTATTTCTAAAGATCAGAGGCCCTTCATTTGACATGATTTACCCTAACCTGATCATAAAGATGCTTTAATTAGAAATTGCATGAAATATGCTATCTATTTTTAAGCTATTATTCCAAATAAACATGAAAAGCTTTTTGTTCATAGTGTTTTTTGTTTATTTTCAATGCACATAGTGAACTGACCATTTCAACTAACCAAAGATTTGATTAAATAAATCAACTGTGGTGCTTTGGGTGTCTTCAAATTGATTAAAATAGGAATTCAAAATAGTTTTAAAGCACAGTAGGTTAATCCTCCGCCTGAGGTGCCGGCATCCCATATGGGTGCCAGTTCTAGTCCCAGCTGCCCCTCTTCCACTCCAGCTCTCTGCTATGGCCTGGGGAAGCAGTAGAGGATGGCCCAAGTGCTTGGGCCCCTGCACCTGTGTGGGAGACTGGGAAGAAGCACCTGGCTCCTGGCTTCGGATCAGCTCAGCTCTGGCCGTTGCAGCCATTTGGGGAGTGAAGCAACAGAGGACCTTTCTCTGTTTCTCCCTCTCACTGTCTGTAACTCTACCTCTCAAATAAATAGAAAATAAAGAATAGTTTTAAAATCAAGAACAATTTAGCAAAGACTAAGATTTAAGAAAGACTGATAAAGAGATCACACCTAGCATCTACTGCAAATTCTCCTCTGTCAATCAGCCAAGCACAAGTTTTCTACACATGGGGTGGGAGCTATTTATACAGTCTATAATAAATTGCAATAGCTTACAGGAAAAAAAAGAGCTGATTATCAGATCCTCCCATTTTATCTGACTAGTTCTTTCTGACATTTATACTCATACAATGAAATCACCTGAGGCTTGAAACAAAGAGAAAGGAGTATTTTTATAGATCCCATCATGAGACGTAGCATCCCCTTTGTGAGATGGGCTTTCTGAACATTTCCTTAAGTCCTGGAAGCTGGGAGTTTATGTTCACACACACACACACACTTGGGATTTCTGACACACTTGTAGCTCCCACACCCCTGCCTGATAGCATAAACACCATTGAGGGGAGGGGAGAGCCCATCTCTTCTTCCAATCATGAGTAATGTCACAGTCCCCAACACAGCCACAGAGCTCCAGTCCTTCTCAGGGCAGGGCAGGATTCACTGCCATCATTGTCTGCGTGGCCTGATGCACTCTTTGCAGCTCTTACTCTTTCAACACAGAGATTCTTCTGTCTGCAGAGGCATAGTTTTTCTCTAAGATTTATTTAAAGTCAGAGATACAAATAGAGAGAGGGAGTAACAGAGACAGACAGGTCTTCCACCTGCTGGTTCACTCCTCAAGTGGCCACCACGGTGGCCAGAAGTGAGCCAGGCCACAGCCAGGAGCTTCATTCAGGCTTCCCATGTGGGTGATTAAGGGCTCAATACTCTGCTGCTTTTCCCAGGCCATTTAGCAGGGAGCTGGATTGGAAGTAGAGCAGCCAGGACATGAACTGGCACCCATATGAAATGCCAAAATCAAAAGCAGAGACCTTACCTGCTATGCCACAATCACTCCCTCACTGCAAACCACCAATTTATTCCTAAGGATCTCAGACTGCCTAAAAATGAGGTACTAACATTTCCTTATAACTTTCCATCAAAATATTGATTTGTGCTATAACCACAATTGCAACATTACTTCTGGTCTATTAATTATATAGTATTAGTACATCACAGTATAATACAAATTCTCTTCATTACAGTAAGAAATCACTGATCTCGTTTAAGCTGTGTACGGTTTCTACAGCCTAAATGTACTTCCTCCTGAGGATGCAGTGACAAGGCACCTGCTTGGAAGCATGAAACAGCCTTCACAGACCCTTTAATTTGGACTTCAGGCTCCGGAACTGTGAGAAATACATTTCTGCTTTTTATAAATTACAGTTTCATATATTTTGTTAAAGCTGGCACACATAGACCAAGACAGGTACTTACTGTACCAAACATTGTACCAGAGATTCAGCACCAAACAAAGTGAAGTCCTTCCTATTAGAGCCATCTTTCTAGTAAACACACACACACACACACACACACAATAATCAGATAAACTTTCTATACTGGGTGTCCCAAAGCAGCAGGGAGGAGGAAAGGGTAAAAGATAGGATTATAGGGGTCATGAGTGTTGATGGAGTTATGCTCAGAGTGGTACAGATAGGCCTGCTGAGTGAGTGAAGGATTTCCTGAAGGAAAAAAACAGATGCATTATGTCTGAACATATGATAAGCCAAAGAATAGCCAGATGGGGAGACGGGTGGGCGGATGTTAGAAAACGAATGTGGGGGAAGGCTGAAGGAACTCACTGCTCAGCACATGAATGAAGGGTTCAATGTGGAGAGCCAAGGGAAAGGAAGAGCAGCATCAGAATCTATTATGTGCCCAACTTTGTGCGAGACAGTTGTACGTACTTATCACTTAATACTTTTAAGAACTCCAGGAGTTAATTTCGAAAGAACTGAGAATTCAAAGAGGACAAATAACTGCCCAGGTCATGTAATTTTAATCTCAGGATGCCCTTGTAAAAATTCCAAATATCCTTGATCATTTATCTATTTATTCTCTCAAAGCCACAAACAATACTTTTTTGGGGGGGGAGAGGAAAAACATTTGTGCACATGACAAATACGCTGAAATGAATTCTGCAGACACCAATACATACTGTTAGGCATTCTGAAAGGCACTGGGGATTCAAACCTCACAATGCAACTCTCGGATTTGTCTGAATTGTACGTTGTTAAGATCAGATAGCAAATTTCAAAGCCTACCATGTGGCACTCATAGATGATGCCCTTTTTTCATTTTGTTAGCATTGCTAATGGTGCCGGCCACCATATTAATGATGTCTCTTCCATGGTCCTGTCTGCTTTTCGTAAACAACCACAGGTGTGGATTTGTTTTGTCTGTGCACAAAACCTGCTGCCGTCTGTCTCCCTGCCGAGAAGTTTCCCCATTAGACTGCTGCCCACAGTCTAGGCTGTTGCTACAAGCCGCTGATTTCCAGCCCACAGCTTCCCACTACCTGCGGCTTCAGATGGTACAATTCACTGTGTCCTTGAAGCATCACTTCCATATGTTTGGGTCAAAATACCCTCCTATCCTCATAGGACGAAGAAAATAACCAGAGTATTATTTGTGTGTGTATACATAGATCTCTAAGTCCATTTTAAAAAATATTTGCCTCTTTCAGGCATTGTCATGTGGGATTTCCATTTTAACGAAAACATGTCCAATATTTATTAGCTAGTTATTAAAATGGCATCCTGGTAAAAAAGATCATGTTTTTCCCCAGTTACTCACTAGCATCAGTACTGGAGAAAAATGTTTGAGGCAAAGATAAAAGTCCTGAACAATCTTGAATTTCTGTTCCCATTAATCCGTTTCTTTATTCACCCAGACGACTGTACCTATCCAGTTAGGGCATGGGTTCATTTAGCAAAGATTCTCCATGATTACAGTCACTAACTCATAGCAGTTTTAACAAATGCAAGCAACATTTCACGTCATCAGCATACTGTCCTACCAATGTCCAATTCCAGCTATTTAGAAAGTCACATAAGGAATATTTCATCTCCTATTTTCAAAGAACTACCACCTTTCTGTATTTAGTGTGGATCACAGAGTTGGAAATCAAAGTGAAATGACATTCTGGGGAAAAGCTGCACTTTGAGGATCCCCAAATAACCACCAAAATGGCATTTTGTTTCTCGGTTTCTCTCAAGCAGAATTGGAACCAACCAGCAGTCGGGATTTTCTCTGATCTTATCTGTATTAAAGCTTGCCCCTCTGTGCCATCCTCTGAGTCAAAGTCGTCAACTCAATACTGGGAATTTCTTTTCATATCCTAAATTGTTCTTGCATCCTCTCCTCCACCATCTCCCTCAGCTACCAACTGAGTTCTTTGATAATTCTCTACTACATCTATGAAAGATACCAGACTCTTCATGTGGCTTCCTGTCTCCAGGTTTGTTGCCCTGTGGCCTATCTTCAATCTGCCTACTAGAAAGATAATACAATTAATGATAATAGTAGTTATCATTTACAGGTACATTTTATGCCTTACTCATTTAATTCAAAGACACATACACATATTCACCCCAAACTCATGTCATCAACTTTAATACAAAAACTAACACTTAGAAAAAATAAGAACTTGACCAAGTCAGAATAGCTCCTAAGGCATCGAGTGAGGATGTAAACCAGGCTCTCTAACACATATATTCAAAATTCCTCTCCCATGCATGAAATGTCAGACTAATATAGCTAAGTAAGATTCTTCCTTTTTCCATGCAGGGTAAAGTGGTTTTAAGAACAATTTTTTAACACCATATCCCATAAGAGAGGGGTAAACAAATAAAAGAAGGTTGCAATTACAATGAGAAGGAATGAGTACTTGACTGGCAAAACAAGCAGTCCATGATAGTTTCTCCTAATCATTTTTTAAACTCTCTACCCAGAAATTATCTTTAATTCTGTTATTGGAAGGTATATATAGCAAAGAACATTCACTGTACAAGAAGATGTCACAAAATGATAAAGAATTTGTGCATCCACTACAGACCCTAAAAAAAGGGAATAACTGAATGCAGTCCATTGGTTCAAGAACAGGGTAGACCAGATGGTCAAAGCTATGACTGACACGCTCATCAGGCACTGCAGCAAAATATTTAGTGAAATAGTCACCTGGTTTACCTTGGTTTACATGCCTTATGCCCACCAATGTGGTAGTGTTAAAGAAAGTCAATATGGTGGCTACATCTTAGAGTCTTAAGCAATGCCCCTTAAGAAAAATGAACCTTCAAAAGAATAAAGTAAAAATAAAGCTATGAAAAAATGGGCACTTTGGATTCTGTGAATCCCATAAACTGTAGTGTTGCTAGATGGGTAAAGTATATTTTTGTATCCAACTAAGTGGAAGATTTAGGGAAATTAACTCAGCAGAAGATAGTATGAATAAAGTTGTTAATAAGTACATAGGAAAGGACTAGTTGCTCAATCACTGCCAGGAAAGATAGAAGGAATCATGATGTTCTTCATTTAAAACAAGTTTCACATTTTCTTAGGGAGAGACTAGGAAGCTAAAAGATAACCAACCTTTGGCTTTAAAATTATGTGCAGGCATCATCTTTTTCTGTGTAATTTGGGCATGGGATAATTTGCAGAGTTTTCATGAAAAAAAGACTGGAAGTCTAAAGAGATACCCAAAAAACTAGCCATCCAACCCTTATCCAATCTTTCTTTCTTGCAACTCAATTTCCAAGGACCTGTACTTCGGCCTCTGTAGTACCTAGAAGGGCATCACTGAACGTAAGTGATACCATTTGGGCATGGAGAAATTAAAAATATATATATTTCCTATAAGAACCAGAAGCCAAAAGGGAAGAGACACCTCCAGGAAGCAGACTGTAGGCTGCCCAATAGTTAACTCAACAGCTTCTTGCACTGACACAGCCGAGTTTTATTCCCACAGTTGCATCCCTGTCTAGAAACACGCAGATGCTATAGACTAGTCAACAGTGTGTGTTTTTTAAGTGGCAATCACAATGGCACCTTACAACTGTAAATTCAGAATATGGGTTACTTTTTAAGTTTTAAGTAGGCTGGCCAATTATGAAATCCATATCCAGTTATGATTGAGATGACAATAAAAAACTAGGGACCTTGATTTAAAAGCTGAACCAACAACAGGATGAAACTTCTGGTGGTCACTTTCAAGGGGATTGCCAGTATATTCCAAGTAGCTTGAGCAATGTTAAATATACATTTGGGATGAAGCTTTGATAGGGATGTGGGACAGCCAAATGGATGAATTTTGGCATTCAGCATCAGTAGCCTTCCCACAGCCATTTCCCTTTTATTCCTTGCTGATGGAAATATGCTTATATATAAGGTGGCAATATGCCCAGATCTAGGGATGAATTATGAGCGCTCTATCTAGATAAATCACGGCACACCCATAGCCTTTCACAAAATACTCACTTCACCAATCATCTTTTTGCAGCCTCGGATAGCCAAAATGAGAGAATACAGGATGGGAATAATTTTATACTGATTAAAGGAAACATTTTCATTCTTTTCTCCTTGGAAAATTGTGGAAGTCATTTTGTGACCATGAAGCTATGCATACAAGGGTAAGATATTTAAAACAAAGATAAGACTAAGTTCCTTAGGGCCGGCACCGCGGCTCAGTAGGCTAATCCTCCGCCTTGCAGTGCCGGCACAATGTATTCTAGTCCTGGTCGGGGCGCCGGATTCTGTCCCGGTTGCCCCTCTTCCAGGCCAGCTTTCTGCTATGGCCCGGGAGTGCAGTGGAGGATGGCCCAAGTCCTTGGGCCCTTCACCTCATGGGAGACCAGGAGAAGTACCTGGCTCCTGCCTTTGGATCAGCATGATGTGCTGGCCGCAGCATGCCGGCCGCGGTGGCCATTGGAGGGTGAACCAACGGCAAAGGAAGACCTTTCTCTCTGTCTCTCACTATCCACTCTGCCTGTTAAAAAAATAAAAATAAAAAAAAAAGACTAAGTTCCTTAAATAAGTAAATCAACACTACAATTAAGGTCATAATTTAGATTTCTGTTACAATTAAAAACAGGTCTATTTCATACAATAATGAGTAAGACAGGAGAAAAGTAAAAATATTTGGAAAAAGAAATGAAAATGATTAAATCTCATTGAATCCTGACTTTAAGATTGTTATTTATACATTTCTTAAAATGTGATTTTCACAGAGTATTATACTTCCCTTCTGTTAGTTCTGAATTTACATAGTAGGTAGAATATTCATGAATAGACAAATAGCCACAAACACAAAAGGCACTTTAGTGCTCAATGTAACTGAATAATTGCTGGACAGTTATCCGAGGACTACCTATACGCAGATGCCAGTAGAAACTCAGTCGAAAGCCTTTCAAGAAATGTGCTTATTCCTTTCATTTGCTTAACAGCAGCTCCCGACTTTCTAATTCCACTTAATTCTGTCTAATTCTAACTTAATCTCACATCCCACAGAGTTGTACAGATGTCAATCACTTCATTTTCTTTCCCATCAGCGAACTTTTCATCTTAAGGCCAATGTCAGAGGCTATTTTCTTAAAGTGCTTTTGTTTCCCATGTTTAGCATCTTTTCTTTCTTCAATTTCACTTCATTTACCCTGTTTAGTGCTTTACTCCTTCAGTCTTATTCAACAGATTATTTCCTACTTTAATTCAAACTATTTTGATAGTTATCTCAAAATTGGACATGGTTATCAGTCCCTCCTTCTTGATCTCCAGCACAGCATACATGATCAATTTTTCTCCTGAATCTCTGATCTTTTAATGTGGATTCTTCTCCCTTGCTTGCTCTATTTTTAAATGTTAAGGAGCCTCACAACATAAACCTCACCTCCCTCCGTTTTCTGTGTATAACTTTGCTATGAGTGATCTCTGTGGGGAGCAACTCGGACTAGACTAAGTTACTGGAATTAAGACTTATTCTATGCATCTGCTCTCCCACAATATGGCGCTGGGAGAGGAGAAAACAGCTTCTACACAGCTGCCTCTTGCCAACTTGAGTGATGACCTCCAGGAGCTGATCCTGCTCCTGATTGGAGGAGAGCAGCGTACTCGGCGTGTGGGCAGCCGAGTTGGGATTGGTGGAGGAGGACTATAAAGGAGGAGAGAGACGGCATGCACCAGGAACATCTAAGAGGAACATCTAAGAGGAACACCTGTGCAGCCCCCGAGAGCGCCGGCCGGCGGTGTGCCGCTCCCCTGCGGAAGTGGGGAAAGTGGCCAGGGGGAACCGCCCTTCCACGGAGGTGGAAGGGTCGGTAGCCAACCCGGGAAGAACCAGCAGCAAACCCGGGGAGGGCCGAGCAGACAAAAGAACAACGCAGGGTCCTGTGTCGTTCCTCCACGAAGACGGGGAGCGACATAATGGTGCCGTGACTCGGATATGAAGCCTAGGCAGGGCTTAGTGTCGTTCCTCCATGAAGAGGGGGAGCGACAATCTCAGTCTGGACAGTTTTAAGTAAAGGATGTAAAACTTGATTATGTGCATATCAATCCCCATCTCTACCCTAAAATTTATTATCAACCAATGGCCAATCTGAAATCTATACTCAATGTCTATAATATACCTTAACTGCGACACATCTAAAACTGGACTGTTGGTTTCTCAGCTCTTTTACAATTTTCTTTCATTTCTTCCGCATCAGGTACTACCATAGATATCCATGTTTTAGCCCAGGCAACAGCCTAAAAGTCATATTTGCTTCTTTGACTCCCCACACCCAACTCAAAGGCTAGTCTGGTTGTTCTACATGCACAAGAGATCTTGAATGCATCCACTTCTTTTCATGGATATTCTAAACCCAGCTACCAATACCTCCTGCCTCAGAGACCATCATAAACTCCTAACTCCTCTACCTCTACTCTTTGTACCTCTTCATCCATTTCCCAGAAATCAGGCAGTGTGGTCTTTTTAAAAATGTGAAATATATCCCCATCACTTCTCTTTATAAAATCCTTGTAGTAGTGTCCTATCGCATTTAGATCAAGCCCACTTGTCATCTTCTAAACTCCAGATCCCCACTGCAGGACCTGTGCCACTGTCCCTGTGACTCATCCAATCCTTCTGTCTCACATCACTCTGACTCCTCTCTCCTCCTTTTTGACCCTAGGGCAATCCCCACTTATTGAGCTTTAGGATCTTTCCTAAACTGTGCCATCTATCTGGAGAACCTTTCCACTAAATAGCCAAATAGAGGGCTTTTCCTTATAATTCAAGTCTTTGTTCAAGGTCACTGTGGGGAGCAATCCGGACTGGACTAAGTTACTGAAATTAAGACTTATTCTATGCATCTGCTCTCCCACAACATGGCGTTGGGAGAGAAGTAAACAGCTTCCGCACAGCTGCCTCCAGTTCAACTAATAAACTGTAGGACTTGCTCCTGATTGGAGGAGAGCAGCGTACTCGGCATGTGGGCAGCCGAGTTGGGATTGGCGGAGGAGGACTATAAAGGAGGAGAGAGACGGCATGCACCGGGAACATCTATGGGGAACATCTAAGGGAACCCGTGCAGCCCCCGAGAGAGCCCGCCGGCGGTGTGCCGCTCCCCTGCGGAAGTGGGGAATGTGGCCAGGGGGAACTGCCCTTCCACGGAGGTGGAAGGGATAGTAGCCAACCCGGGAAGAACCAGCAGCAAATCCGGGGAGGGCCGAGCAGACGAAAGAACAGCGCAGGGTCCTGTGTTGCTCCTCCACGAAGAGGGGGAGCGACAGGTCACCTCTTCAGAGAGGCCTCCTCTGACCAATAAGCCTCAAACACTTTATTACTCTGCCCTTCAAGCACTTTTCCTCCCTTGAAAACAAGTGTTGTTCTACGAGATGTTGCTACCTACTTATTTTTCTTCCTCCAAAACAATCTACAGGCCTTGACATCAGGGCCCTTGTTTCTCTTACTGCAAAGACTGTCATAAATACTTCAAAGTTGCTCAATACATTTCTGGGGAATTACTGGATACATTTATTGGGTCCCAAGGCTCCAGAAAAAACTCTTAAGTTCCATTAGCTCCTCTGCCTTAGAAACGGTGCCGTCTTCTATGTTTTTCATAATATTAATCAGCAAACACATTTTGGAGCCAATTCTCCATTCAATCAAGAAATATTTACTGTGTCAAGCATTTTGTTACACAAAGAAAAATGAGACAGCAGATTCATTATTAGATGGTAGAGAAGAGCATGGAAATGAGTATCATAGAAATTGAGATCATTCTAACTACTAAGGCCTACTAAGGCTGCTTAGTGCAAAAAGGGCCAAAAGTGGAGGAAAATAAAATGGTGACTAAAGTAGTATGATGACATTTTCTTTGTACCAGTGTGTCAGAAGTTGTACTCTATTAACTAAAAATGAAATTACTTTTGCTCAGTTTTTCAGTTCCATATATAATGATTCTCAAACATGACAATGACACCAAGAGGTTTTTTCTTTCCTGTATGTCACAGTGTAAAAGTTTTACTAATTTCAAGGCCATGAATTTCAAGTATTTTGTCAGAGTCAATCCTATGCAATTCTATATTGTCACCATGCAAAGTGACAGATTAAGAACTGCAATGGGCCGGCGCAGTGGCTCACTAGGCTAATCCTCCCCCTGCATTGCCAGCACTCTGGGTTGTAGTCCCAGTTGGGGTACGGGATTCTGTCCCGGTTGCTCCTCTTCCAGGCTACAGCAGAGAGCTGGACTGGGAGTGCAGTGGAGGATGGCCCAAGTGCTTGGGCCCTGCACCCGCATGGGAGACCAGGAGGAAGCACCTGGCTCCTGGCTTCGGATCAGTGCAGTGCCAGCTGTGACAGCCATTTGGGGAGTGAACTAAAGGAAGGAAGACCTTTGTCTCTCTGTCTCTAACTCTACCTGTTAAATAGAAAAAGAACTGCAATGAAATCGATGTTCTCCTGATGTCCCCTCCCTGTCACGGCTGCCACAATTACTCTCTCCAGTCTCCGCTGCACCCCCCCTTCACCTGTTGTATGTGTGTATGTGGCCCCTGGGTTCCAAATGCTCTTTGATTTGTAATACAAAGGAAATCCTAGGAACGCTCTACCAACATACTTGACCCTCAGATTACCATACCCAGCCTCACTTGCTCATTCTGACTCCCACTTTAAATACGTCCCCTTCTTTCTCTGGTATCCAAATGCTGCTGATTCTTTAAGATCAGAAGGCCCATCTCTTCCATAAAACTCTTCACCCAAGTCACTCCAGCTCACTGTGAGCCCACATTTTTTTAAAAGAGATTTATTTGTACTTATTTGAAAGAGTTACAGAGACAGGTCTTCCATCTGCTGGTTCATTCCCCAGATAGCTGCAACAGCTGGAGCTGTGCCAATCTGAAGCCAGGAGTTTCTTCCCACGTGGGTGCAGGGGCCCAAGAAATCCATGTTTCTTATCAAATAAACTTCCTACTGAAGTTATACAACTGCAAATAATTTTTGTAAACATTGAGGACAACTTCTACTCATTGGCAAATATCTGTACAATTCAGCCACATGATCTTTGCACAAGATCTCTCATCTCTGGGATTTATTCTGCCATCATCACCACCACTGTTATAAGGGTCAGTGCTGATTCCACAAATGGAGATCTGAGGTCTATCAGCTGTACTTTCAAGTGATTTTACTAAATATCATGAAAAAAGCTCTAAAGGATTCCACCCTAGGGTTGCTTTTCAACCCCTTACACTCATCACTTCTTTCCTTCCAGATCACCCTTCTATAAATTAATCTCCTGATTTGGTTCAATTTCTCAGTGTAATCCTGATCATTCTACTCCACTGGTAGCTTCTGCTGCTGTTAAATATTCAAGTCTTCAAGATGGTGGTCAGTGACTGCATTTTTCTAATGTCTCTTGCATCGCCACTCACACCTCTCTTCTTTACTCACTCAGCCACACTGCAAGAGTTTCAACTCCTCAAAGAGAACATTTCACTTCCTTCCAACTTTCAAGCTATCAGCCTTGAGACCCTTAGTGCATTGCATTCCTTTCCTCCCAGCCTTTATAGCTGCCTAACCCTCACTTTTCTTTCCAAGTAAATTTCACTTCCTCAGGAAAGTCTCTGAAAAGGTTTAAGTTTCCTCCAGTATAGTTTCTAATAACAATCATAGAATCTCTTTGGTAATACTAATGGAAAAAAATTAACATCTGGAAGTCCACTCTACTTAAGGCTCCTTGGAAAGAGGTGCAATGTCTCAGTTGTTACTCCATCCCAGCACATTGCAGAATGTCTGACACAGTTCATGCTCAAGAAATTTGCTAAAGTGATAAAAGATAATGGGGCATCAGATCAAGAAGAACTCGATTAGAATCCCATTTTGTTTACTGTGACTTGGACAAATCAATTTCTCTGAGCCTCAGTTTCCTCATTTTTTAAATATTTATTTGAACGTTAACATTACACAGGAAGTGAGGTCTTCCATCTGCTGGTTCACTCCAATTCTTCTATTCTTCTGGGTCTCCCACGTGAGTGCAGGGGTCCAAGGACGTGGGTCATCTTCTACTGCTTTCCCAGGTCATAGCAGAGAGCTGGATTGGATATGGAGCAGCCGGGACTTGACCCAGCAAACATATGGGATGCTGGCACTGCAGGCAGCAGCTTTACCTGCTGAGCCACAGGACCAGCCCCAAGATTTCCTAATCTGTAGAAAGGAGATTACCACCATGTATTTTTAGGATGTTAAAAGTACCAAATTATGAGGATGTGGGGGGAAAAAAAGTCACATTAATCTACTGTTGGTGGGAATGCAAACTGGTAAAGCCACTATGGAAGACAGTCTGGAGATTCCTCAGAAACCTGAATATAACCCTACCATTCAACCCAGCCATCCCACTCCTTGGAATTTACCCAAAGGAAATGAAATTGGCAAACAAAAAAGCTGTCTGCACTTCAATGTTTATTGCAGCTCAATTCACAATAGCTAAGACCTGGAACCAACCTAAATGCCCATCAACAGAAGACTGGATAAAGAAATCATGGGGGCCGGCGCCGCGGCTCACTAGGCTAATCCTCCGCCTAGCGGCGCCGGCACACCGGGTTCTAGTCCCGGTCGGGGCGCCGGATTCTGTCCCGGTTGCCCCTCTTCCAGGCCAGCCCTCTGCTGTGGCCCGGGAGTGCAGTGGAGGATGGCCCAGGTGCTTGGGCCCTGCACCCCATGGGAGACCAGGAAAAGCACCTGGCTCCTGGCTCCTGCCATCGGATCAGCGCGGTGCGCCGGCTGCAGCGCGCCGGCCTTGGCGGCCATTGGAGGGTGAACCAACGGCAAAGGAAGACCTTTCTCTCTGTCTCTCTCTCACTGTCCACTCTGCCTGTCAAAAAAAAATAAAAAAAAAAAAAAAAAAGAAAGAAATCATGGGATATGTACTCTATAGAATACTATACAGCAGTCAAAAACAATGAAATCCGGTCATTTGCAACACAATGGAGGAATCTGGAAGACATCATGCTGAGTGAGTTAAGCCAGTCCCAAAGGGACAAATATCCTATGTTCTCCCTGATCGGCGACAACCAAGCACCTAAAAGTGAATCTGTTGAAGTGAAATGGACACTATGAGAAACAATGACTTGATCAGCCTTTGTCCTGACTGTCGAAGAACAACTTACTACTTCACTCTTTTTAGTATTTTTTCTATTTAATACCATTGGTTGAACTCTTTAATTAACACACAATTATTCTTAGGTGTTAAAATTTAACTGAAAAGTGATCCCCGTTAAATATAAGAGTGGGAATAAGAGAGGGAGGAGATGTACAGTTCGGCACATGTTCACTCGGACTTACTCCTAATGGTAGAGCTAGAAATGTGCCAGGGGATTCCAATTCAATCCGATCAAGGTGGCCAGTACCAATGCCATCTCACTAGTCCAAGTGATCAGTTTCAGTTCAGAATTGATCATAATGACAGGATTAAATGACAAAGGGACCACATAAACAAAACTAGTGTCTGCTAATACTAACTGATAAAATTAAAAAGGAGAGAATGATCCCACATGGGAAGTGGGATACAGGATACATAGCAGACTCATAGAATGGCAGATGTCCTTAACAGCACTCTGGCCTCAGAATCAGTCCTTAAGGCATGCGGATCTAGCTAAAAAGCCCCTGAGAGTATTTCAGGCATGGAAAGCCAAGGCATTCTGGCAAAAAAAGAAAAAAAAATAACTTAAATGAAAGATCTGAGTGAGATCCCAGTGGAAAGAATGGGCCATCAAAGAAGGAGGTACCTTTCTCTGAAAGGAGGAGAGAACTTCCACTTTGACTATGGCCTAGTCTAAATAAGATCGGAGTCTGAACTCAAGAGGCTCCCATAGCCTTGGCAGCTCATGACAAGAGCCTCAGGTGACTACTGACGTCATAAATAAGAGTGTCAATTGTTAAATCAACAACAGGAATCACTGTGCACTTTCTCCCTATGTAGGATCTCTGTCCTAATGTGTTGTACTATGCAAATTAATGGTAAAACTGCTACTCAAACAGTACTATATACTTTGTGTGTCTGTGTGGGTGCAAACTGTTGAAATCTTTATATTAAGTTGATCTTCTGTATATAAGGATAGTTAAAAATGAATCTTAATAATGGGATGGGAGAGGGAGCAGGAGATGGGATGGTTGTGGGTGGGCTAGAGGTTATGGTGGGGGGAAGCTTCTATAAGCCAAAAGTTGTACTTTGAAAATTTACATTTATTAAATAAAAGTTGAAAAAAAAAGCACCAAATTATCTCTGGTCAGAAGAGTAATGTGCAAGCTATAAAAAATATATATACAGATTATATATTTTGGATGGATAAAATGGCCATAAGATTCCTTGAGCTCTAGGGAGTCAATATTTATCAGGTACTGTTGCATATACACTATCTCCCATAATTTTAACTATTACAATACTCCTAAGGCAGTATTATTAATTGCCCATTTACAAGTGAGGACAATCAAGTGAGGACAAAGTGAGTAAGTGATAAATCTGGGATTCAGATCTCAGCAGCCTCAGTGTAAAGCCTCTGAGACCATGACAAGCCTGCCTCCTGTTATTGTAGATTTCAACTCTATTTCTTGGAAGAACCAAGTTTCATCCAGCTGGAGATACTAACAAACAAGGTGGCCTTGCTACATAAAAAAGAGATGAATCTAACACTTCAGAACATCTTCACATATTTATTAAGCAACCACTGTGCATGAGACATGAGGATAAGCATTTTACAGTTACCAATCCATACTTGTCAATGACTGTCACTTCCACAATGCACAACGATGAATAGATCAAACAATCTTCTTCAAAGTCAAGGTTGAACTCTAACTCCAAAGCTATACAGTTTAAACTACTAAGTCCAAGGACTACCTTTAAGAGCCTATGCCATCTTGATGTGAATGGAAGGGGAGAGGGAGTGGGAAAGGGGAGGGTTGTTGGTGGGAGGGACGGTATGGGGGGGGAAGCCATTGTAACCCATGAGTCGTACTTTGGAAATTTATATTCATTAAATAAAAGATAAAAAAAAAAAAAAAAAAAAAAAAAAAAAAAAAAAAAAAAAAAAAAAAGCCTATGCCAAGCAGTACTATAGAAGATATTTGGAAGTCTTCATCAAGAATATATATCCAATATAAAACATATCCTTTTTAACTATGTTTATATTATTTCAATAATATCCTATAATAAGTATATGACAATATACAAGGGAACTTTAAAATTTGTAAAGCGAAATAAAATATAGATGTTGGTACAGAAATTTTTAAAGTGAAAGTATCATGCAGCAGGTTAAGCCACTGCTTGTTATGCCTGCATCCCATATCAGAGCACTGGTTCCAGTCCCAGTTACTCTGCTTCTGATCCAGGTCTCTGCTAATGTGCCTGGGAAGCAGCAGATGGCTCATGTACTTGAGTTCCTGACACCTACACGAGAGACCCAAATGGAGTTCCTGGCTCCTAGCTTCCTGTGGCCCAGCCCCAACTGTTCCAGCCATTTGATGAGTCGATCAACAGATGGAAAATCTCTCCTAGCCAGCCTTTCTCTCCCACTGCCACTCTGCCTTTCAAGTAAATCAATCTTTAAAAGTTTACATGTATGCAGTTTTCTCATCTGCATTTTTCATGAGTTTTTGAAGTACCTCATTTATTTGTTCTGTTGCTAATAAGGAATGAACTAATCACAACAAATTTACTGGCAAGATAATAGCTTTGCATCTAACCATTCTTCCGTTGTGACATCTGTCTCTTATCAGAGCAGAGAAGATATCTACCTTTGAAGACACAATGTTCAGTTTGGGTCCACCCCACCCAATCATCCAAGATCACTTTCCCATTCTAAGGTCCTTGACTTCTGTGAAGTCTTTTAACCACATAAGGCTATATATGCACATGTTTCACGGATAAAGGATGTGGACATCTCTGGAGGTCATTTACTCTGCATATCACACAAAACGGCAGATGCACAAGTGGTGCATCCCAACTTACCTCCAAAAACTTTCTGTGAAAAGCAGCAAAACTCTAACTTTGGAGGGGCAGTGACTACATGGAGCCACCCATCTAGAGTAGAGGCAGCTTAGGAATTAGGAGGACAGAAAAAGTTTGGGTGCCTGGGAACTAACAGCCCACGTCCCAACAAATGGTTATTACCCAGTTTACAGCTGGACCATCTGAACATATTTCTAGAACAGGTGTTTAACAAGACCATAGATAAATCATGAGCCATAATCTTTATTGCTATATTTAATATGCAATTCAAATAACCTTGCTTTTTAAAAATTTTTTAAAATTTATTTGGAAGGCCAAGTGACAGAGAAAAAGACAAGACAGACAGATCTTCCATCCTCTAGTTCACTCCTCAAACAGCTGCCAATGGCCAGGCGGAAGCCAAGAGCCAAGAATTCCATCTAGGTTTCCACATCCATGATGGAGACCCAAGTATTTGGGCCATCATCCTACCTTCTCGGACACATTAGCAGAGAACTTTATCACAAGCAGAGTAGCCAGGACTTGAACCAGTGCTCTAATATGGGATGCCAGCACTGGAAGCAAAGGCTTAACCTGCTGTGCCACAATATCAGCTACCGCATTACCCGATTTCTAACCAATCTGAGGGGAATACACATATTAGTCTCTTACACAAATTTCGAAGATACCTGTGAACAACAGAAAGGCTTCAGATTCAGGCGGATATGGATTCCATCTTTGTAGTCTGGCACTTGCTGTGTGATCTGAAGCAGGCTGTCTAACCTCTCTGAGTCACAGTCCTTATTTCTATGGAAGGATAATTTTTTACCTGCACTGTGAAGATCTAACACATTATAAAATGTGTACTCTAAACCAGATCCTGGAACTTCTGGGGGCAATATAAACATTCATCCTTCTCTAACCAGTCTGCTTATAAAGGTTTTAAGTATAATGAAAATAAAAAAAGTGAAGGTCTTACTTTAGCTAAAGATTTATTTATTTATTTTACTTGAAAAGTTAGAGAAGGATGAAAGAAAAAGCACAGAGAGGGGGCTTCTATTCACTGGCTCACTCCCCAATTGGCCACAACAGCCAGAGCCATGCCAATCCGAAGCCAGGAGCTTCTTCCGGGTCTCCTACACAGGTACATGGGCCCAAGGGCTTGGGCCATCTTCTACTGCTTTCCCAGGCTATAGCAGAGAGCTGGATCAGAAGTAGAGTAGCCAGGACTCCAACTGGCGTCCACATGAGTTGCCTGCACTGCACGCGGCAGCTTTACCCCTATGCCATAGCGCTGGCCCCAAGACCTTCACTTTGCGATCCATTTTCCCCTCACCCCCACAGTATCTGGAGGTGAACCTTTTCCTTTTGGACCTGAACAGTAAGCCTTTGGTTTGGATTGGTGATAATACACAGTCAGCCTCAGCCAGAAAGATTCATTCCCCGAAATGGCCTCTAGAACCCCTGGGCACTGCTTGATGACATCACAGTACTTACAGGTGAACAGCAGAACTTCAACATGGTCTTGCACACAGACCATGGTGAGGTAGTAACATTCAAAATAGGCTAAGCTACAAAACCAGGCCAATTCATCACATCCAGCCTGAAAAATCTCATTAAAGAAGTCCAAGTGACACCTAGATGGATGCTTTCCAGAAGCCTTAAGACTGAAATTAACTAAAGAAATCATCATTTCCCCCAGTGCTAAAGGAACATATAGACTAGGGAAGAAAGGGTGTGTGGCAAGCAAATCAATATTATAGGAGTTGTTATTTTCTAGTCTTGATCATTCTCAAACCCAAAATGATGACAGACTTCAGAGTATGGTCCTTGAAGTAGTAATTATTTGGGATAATCTTCCCCCTATTAAACTAAAGGTTGTAAATCCATAAACTTCTTAGTCCATAATATGCAGGCCAAGGGGATATAAACATGAACAAACCATCCCTAACCCAGAACAATTCAATCTGTTGGAGGAGATATACAGAGTAATAAAATAACAGTCTCTTAGGAAGAGGACATTGTATCCAACAATGCATCCAGATGTCCAAAAACAATGCTGTGGGAAGAAGTCCTAAAATACACTATTTACATAAATTTTAATATACACACATGAAAGTATCACACACCATTCACGCATATCAACATATGTAAGTCAAAGAATATTGAGATTGAGAAAAGTTATTTCTTTTAGGCAAAAATGCATAGATGTGAATATTCTCAAAAAATCATTAACCAGCAATTTAGGGTAGGGGATCCCCAGGTATTTATTACTTTCTATAATATTCTGCATTTAAGTAGTTAAACTTTAAATGCATAATCAGTTGCATTGTTGCATTGAATATGCTCTCTATAGTATCTGCCAGGTACAATGTGTTAGAAAAGATTTTCTGTTGCCCAGCCACTCCTCTAACAAGGCAAATGCATATAAACATGCCAAGTTTCTGAATGATAAAATGAATCCACCAGCAGTACTTCCTTAGGAATGGCTTCTATTGCTCCCATTCCTTCACAGGGCAGTTTCCTTAGGCAAGTTGTCTATCTTGTCCTTCTCCCTTTCCTCTCTCACACCCAAGCCCACTGCAAGATGGCTCTGCTCCACCTACAGTGCTTCATGTGCCTAACTGCCAAATGCTTAGCTCTCATTTTACTCAACCATGCACAGCACTTAAGGTAATTGACCAAGTATTGGAAAAGTTTCCTTCTCTTGGCATGCACAGTACGCCTCCTGGCTGTCATCCCTGTTACCTCTGATACATTCCATCTCTGACTCCTGCGCTGCTGCCTTCTTGGCACAGTGCTTATTTTTAATCCCTCCTTCTCTAACAGTGCATTCAGCCTCATTCTTAACCTAAGTGACTTCTGTTTTCATGGCTTTACTTGAAATCCACTGTTGCCTACCTCAACACTTCGAGCCTCTTCTGAGATCAAGATATGTATTTGAACTGCCTGCTGGCTATCTCTTATCTTCTCTGCCAAAATCTTGACCTCAATATATTCTAAATGAACTGTAAACCCAATGATTTATATTAAAGATTAAAGCTAGACTTGTGGAAATCTTTTCTATTCCTACATGTCTTCCTCTTACACCCACACCTAATATCTACTGGTTTGACCTGCTTATACCACTCTGGTTAAAGCTAACAAGGCTATTCTACAGATCACACTGTCTTAATTCAGATCTTCCACCCTACAGTATGTATGTAGACTTTTCCAACTAGTATCCTTGACTTCTTTAGAACTGCAACCTTAATTTTCTTCTAACAGAAATTATTGTCATTGCCTGGCTTCACAATATTAGATAGCATAAGCATTTTAGTTCAAACTCCATAACCACAAAAGCAAGGGTCTGAATCTGTCTCTCACCATCTATACTTTCATTGTTGGTTTTGGATACAACCTCCTCACTGATTCAGGACACATGGACAATCTCCCCACCCACTGAATGATGTCTGAATTTCCATGCTTATCTGATTATTTGCACAGACTGCTCTTACTACCTCTAAATTCCTTCACCTCTCTTCTACACAATAAATCAACACATTTTAAAAATATCCAATTGAAGCAGGCGCCACGACTCAATAGGCTAATCCTCTACCTAGCGGCGCCGGCACACCAGGTTCTAGTCCCGGTCGGGGCACCGGATTCTGTCCCGGTTGCCCCTCTTCCAGGCCAGCTCTCTGCTGTGGCCAGGGAGTGCAGTGGAGGATGGCCCAAGTCCTTGGGTCTTGCACCCCATGGGAGACCAGGAGAAGCACCTGGCTCCTGGCTTCGGATCAGCGCAATGCATCAGCCACAGCATGCCGTCCATGGCGGCCATTGGAGGGTGAACCAATGGCAAAGGAAGACCTTTCTCTCTCTCTGTCCACTCTGCCTGTCAAAAATAAAAAAATATATCCAATTGAGGTGCCATTTTCCTCTGCTGTGTTTCCTTATCTTCCCTAGGCAGGAACTTATTTCTGTACCTTTGCTCCAACCAAATTCGGCATGTTCCTCTACTGGAGCACTTAAGTGTGGGGAGCAGGGTCCGTCTCCCGCAACATGGCGGGGCGCCCGGGAGAGAAATAAGTAATGAAACTGTGGACTGAAACTAACTATGCATCTGATCTCCCATCATATGGGGCTGAGAGGGAGTAAACAAATCTTACACAGCTGCTTAGTCAATTAGCTGATTACAGATCCAACCTCTGATTGGAAGAGAGCGGCGTGCTCAGCATGTGGGCAGCACAGCACGGATTGGTGGGAGAGGACTATAAAAGGGGGAGACACACAACATGCGGGGCCCCTGAGAGAGTCAGTCGGAGAGCTCATTGGTGCCACTCCTCCGCGGAGGCGGGGAAGCAGCAGCAAATCCGGGAAGGACCGGTGTCGTTCCTCCGCGAGTGGGGGAGCGACAGTAAGTCATACTGACCTGAGAGTTATTTGTCTAACTACCAATCACCTACAAGCAGAGGGTGCATTTTGCTGTGGTTATTCATTTAACACGTATTTGAGAGCTTACAAAAGGCAGACATCATTCTAGACTCATGGGAGATTCAATTAACAAAATAATTTCTATACTCATGGGTTCTAAATTTCAAAGACCAATTCAGGATCCAGAAAAATGTCATTAGTCAAAAATATTTGTCTATATTATGAGTAAGGCCATCATGAAATTGGAGTATTAACATGCATTACTGTGGTGGCTTTTGCCTATCCTTATAGCTCATCATCTCTAATTAGAGCCCATCTTTCACTTCTTTGCACCAAGAACACAAATATGCAATTACCATAGAATCTGCAATAACTAAAGCACAGCCTTGTCGATGAAAACTATCCCTTCCTATGGAGGTCTATAACAATCTTTCCATGAGAAAATCTGCAGTTGCACATTGCATATGATCATGCTGACTCAAGTTTCCCAAGAAGTCACAAGGCATCAGTTCCACATTGCATGGATTCAAGAAAGAGAAACAGAAGAGTTCTCTGTGGTTGAGTCAGAAAATGTCCATGTTAGTGCCAATAATCCAGCACACTGGGTTCTAGTCCCAGTCGGAGCGCGGGATTCTGTCCCAGTTGCTCCTCTTCCAGTCCAGCTCTCTGCTGTGGCCCAGGAGTGCAGTGGAGGATGGCCCAAGTGCTTGGGCTCTGCACCCCATGGGAGACCAGGAGAAGCACCTGGCTCCTGGCTTCAGATCAGTGTGGTGCTCCGGTCACAGCGCGCCAGCCGCAGCGGCCATTGAGGGGTGAACCAATGGAAAAGAAAGACCTTTCTCTCTGTCTCTCTCACTGTCCACCCTGCCTGTCAAAAAAAAAAGTGAGGAGAAAATCCTCATAAGAGGTTCCTGGTATCACCTCACTGCTATCCTGACAGGCTTCAAATATGGCAGGTTAGTCAACCAAGCATGCCTAATTTTTATGGTCAGATACAAGGATGAGATAACCAGACTTATGTGTCCTAAGTCCAGTGTGGAGCCACAGAGTATGCACACCTGGGTACCAAGGGAAAAAAATTTTATTATGTCTATTATCAGCCAAGAAAATAAGGAAGTCAACATTTACTAATTTTCGAATATATACTTTAATTACATATGTACAATTTATGAAGATTTAACAGATAGGGTTACATAATCTAAACACTTTGGAGATTACTGACCTAAATATCAGATGATTAGCATCATTAGTTCTAAATAACAGGCCAATGTCAACTTTCAGGAGTCTGAAGAGGAAAGTGAAAACCCTCCCCAAAAAAATTTAACAGAGGATAAGAGCGATTCCAGATCCTGCAAAGCCAAGCAGTATAAAGGTGTTGTTGAGAGTGTACTAATTATTAGGATAAGTGCCTTAAGCTGTGTATTGGTGGGATGATGCCATGTGGCTATTTGGTTATCTAGTTCCCACACTTAAAATCTGACGACTTCTCATTTCCCTTAGGATGAAAACTGTTAACTCTCAACCAACTGGACCCTGTCTGCCTTTCTAGTAGTACCTTTTTTTCACAATTTTTCTCTATTTTTTCCTGGACTTTGTTCAGTTCTTGAACTATGTTCTCTACTCTTGTTCCTAAGTATAATTCAAGTGTCAACTTCATTTCTACTTTGAGTTATTTTCTGATCTCTGAAACATATTAAGTTTTTCCCCATATGTTCCTATAGCATCTTGTACTCACTGTTCTAAAGTTCTCTGCATACTCCCACTATGTTGTCAAAGGTCTTTCTTCCTTGCTAACCATGTAAGGACAGGGACAATATCTGTATTCCTTCAAGCACCCAGCACATTGTTTGAATAAGAACTAGTGCTAAATAACTATGTCAGTTGGAGAAAAGCTGAGGGAAATATGTCTTTATATCCAAAGAGAAAAGGTTGTCTCTAAACTTCTTCAGTACTAGCTCATTGCATTGATAGAAGATAGTAGGTGTACCAAATAGCTAAAATAATATTTAACTGCTTTTTTATCAGTGCATTTAAAGGCATTTCACTATGCATTGTTCAGTAAATATTTGGGTGTCCCCAGGAGTCTTGGAAATATCTGCATTCTTTTTACTGTGTGAGCAGATGCTAAACAATTAATTAAACCAAATTCATTAAGGAACAGTACAAAAAGATGCACAACTTATTCTGGCAGGATAGAGCATTGCTGGGGTTCATCATTTGCAATAAAGTTATATATTCTAGGTTAGCCTCTGCAAGATTGCCTGTGCTCAGTTTTTCTAAGAAGCTATTAGAGATTCAAACACACGATCAAACAAATGAAATGCCCTAGATAAAAAAATCGTAACTTCGCCTGGGATGAGATACATCCATTACAATCTACCTGTGCACTATATGTCCACTACCCAGGATGCAAACAGACTCTTACATGGATACCAGTTTTCCCATACTGTTCTTTCAGTCAGCACATCAACTCAAGTTCCACAAGGCTTGCCAAGTTACTTCCATTGCCATTCAAACTCCTCAGGCATTAATGCTCATTTTTTTTTTTTTCAAACTCAAAAAGCTAGAAATCAAGGTTTCCTCTTCCTATGCACGACCACCTAGATTCAATGGCTACTGACCTCGGATTTTTACACTGGATGTGAAAACAGAAACCGACAGGGATTTTTTATAGTTATTTTCTGTTAAATTCCATGTAATACCGAACTAGTTAAGTACTCAGTCTATGCCAGGCCATCCCTCCCAAAACAATACCCCTTCAGCCCAGAGTGTCATTTTACTGTTCCCGCCCTCTCTGGGCAGGAGAGGAAAGAAATAAGAGCATGAAGGGCAGGCTGTGGAGTTAGATTGCCTCAGTTAATATTGTTTTGTTACTATCCCCACTATCCCAATCACTAACTGTGTAGCTTTAGGAAACACACTTAACCCCTTTGAGTATTAACTTACTCATCATTAAAAGAGATATTCCAAAGTATCTGGTTGTTCCCCTTTCCAGGCTATCCCTCTAGATCTCCAAACTTAAGATTGAGCCAAATGCTCTTGATCCTACACACACACTCACACACACACACACGCACACATGCTTTTCTTCTGTCTTTGGGAAATTATCTTCCCATAATTATCTGTCTCCCAAGCTGGAGACAGAGCCTGTCTAGGAGTAGATCCATGACTCCTGCTTCTCCGATTCCACCTGCACATTTAATCAGTTACCAAAGCCATACATAATGCTCAGGAATCACTCTGCCACCAACACCCTTCCAGAATCTTTCCAAAAACCCATCCAATTTGATGGCTTCTCAAACAACTTCTCCACCAAAAGACTGTCACTTCAGTATTTTCTTTACACTAGGACAAGAGGACTCTTAAGGCACTGTGGGTTTTTTTTATCTTTTTAGAAAGCTTTAATAAAATTTCATAGGTACAGCTTTTGGAATATAGCAGTTCTTTCCCCTATACCTGCTATCCCACCCCCAAATCATCCCATCTCCTACGCCCTCTCCCATCCCATTCTTCATTAAGATTCATTTTTAATTTTCTTTTTTTCATTTTCAATTCTCTTAATATATACTAAATCGATCTTCTGTATATAAAGTAAAGATTTCATCAGTTTGCACCCACACAGAAACACAAAGTGTAAAATACTGTTTGAGTACTAGTTATAGCATTATTTCACATTGGACAACACATTAAGGACAGATCCCACATGAGAAGTAAGTACACAATAACTCCTGTTGACTTAACAATTTGACACTCTTGCTTATGGCATCAGTAATCTCCCTAGGCTCTAGTCATGAGTTGCCAAGGCTATGGAAGCCTGTTGAGTTCGCCGATTTCGATCTTATTCCAACAGGGTCATAGTCAAAGTGGAAGTTCTCTCCTCCTTTCAGAGAAAGGTACCTCCTTCTTTGATGGCCCTGTTCTTTCCACTGGGATCTCACCCGCAGAGATCTTTCATTTAGGTCTTCTCACCCCCCCCCCTCAGAGTGTCTTGGTTTTCCATGCCTAAAATACTCTCATGGGGTCTTCAGCCAGAGCTGAATGCCTTAAGGGTTGATTCTGAGGCCAGAGTGCTATTTAGGACATCTGCCATTCTATGAGTCTGCTGTGTATCCCGTTTCCCATGATGGATCGTTCTCTCCCTTTTTGATTCTATCAGTTAGTATTAGCAGACACTAGACTTGTTTGTGTGATCCCTTTGAATCTTAGACCTCTCAGTGTGATCAATTGTGAACAGGAATTGATCACTTGGACTAGTGAGATGGCATTGGTACCTGCCACCTTGATGGGATTGTATTGGAATCCCCTGGCACGTTTCTAACTCCATCATTTGGGGCAAGTCCGATTGAGCATGTCCCAAATTGTACATCTCCTCCCTCTCTTATTCCCACTGTTATATTTAACAGGGATCACTTTTCAGTTAAAATTTAAACACCTAAGAATAATTGTGTGTGGCACTGTGGTTTTTATAGCATCATTGTGTTCAGGAATCTTGCATACTTAGCCATTACACAAATCCATTTTTAGGACTCTCCCTGGTCTCCTGTCTCAGCCTCACATATCTCAGACTATCATGTACTCCATGCAAACTGCTATTTCCACAAATTCCTTGGTGTCACCTGCTGTATAATCTTTTTCTTAGTCTCACTGAACCCACTAGTTGTTCAAAGCTGAGCTTCTCCCTGCAAGGTCATCCCAAGAAGATCCCCCTGGATTTCTTTTACCCTCTATTTGTAATAGAGAACCAGATCTACCCCTTCTGAAACTGAGTACCACTTCCTCAGTTTATACCTTCCCTAGACCCCTCAACATGGCACTCCATGACTACCCATCCTCATGGCCACAGGACATTTTCTCAGGCTATATAATTATAAAGTGATCACAAGTTATTTCTGTCAGGCCCTAACTATATGTAAGGCACTGTGCTTAATTTTGTTAATCCTCAGGTAAATCTAATGCAATAGGTTCTATTCATTGATCCACTATTCAACATACATTTGAGAACATTTTAATAAGGTAGAAAATATACAATAGATATTATGTATTCATTATGGCATTACAATATAGATGTTAATATATACATATTTATATAGTATATATACAAATATCAGTATAGGATATACATATACAGATGTATTTTAAGGAGTACACAAAACCTCTGAAGGAAAGAAACGTAGGTTAAGAGATTGGAGACACACACAATGGATTGTTATATTAGATGAAATTGTCAGAGAAGAAACATTTTCAGGGATTCCAAAGCACAAAGAAACCAACAGAGTGGGGCAAAATGAAACCGAGGTACAGAGAAGCCAAGTGTATTCTCAAGTCTCACAGTAGCAGACCCATTTATTAAGGGAACCCTAGTTCAGACTTTTTAAAGTCTTGTCTTTAGCCAACATTCTTGATGTTTCATTAACCTATTAGATCAGTTTCTTGAAACTCTTACACTCTAAGTTGACAAGAATAGACCTTCTTGTGTCAGGCACCTCACCAATTTCTTCACCAGTTTTAACACATTTCTAGGATTTCACCATCTTCCACCCTTACTCTTCACTGTTCTAACTCTAGAAGCTGTCCTTTATCCAGTCTCACAACTTCAGTTACCACTATCTCTGTATATTTCTGTCATTCCCAGATCTTAGCCTCCAATTTAGTTTCATGGCCAGCTTCTCAGGAACAAGACTGTCTCAATCTCTCAGTTACACTCATCATAATGCAGGATGCTGATTCAATGTGTACTTCTCTGAAATGAGTTAAACTTGAACTCTACATTTCCAATTGCCTTTGGGACAGTTTGACCAGGATGATTTCCTTGCATGTCAAAAATCATTATTTCCAAAGATGAGTACATTAGCTCCCCTTTAAAACCTGTTCCTCCTCATGTTCCTCACTTTCCGTAACAGCAACACGAGGAACTCCAGTGACCAGTCTTGCCATCTTTCTCCTCCCCAGCCATCTCACCTTTCTATTCCCACTGCCTTTACTCTAGTTCAAATGACTTTTCTCTTGCCTAGACAGGTACAACAGCCTCCTTATGGTATCTTGTTGCTTATGCATCCTATAAATCTATGCAAAAGCAATGCTCCTTATTCTGTCACTCCGTGAAATTCAACTAACTCTACACTGCCTACAAAATCAAATCTCAGTTCTATAATCCAACTCTCTTAGCCAAGTATCCACTGGATATTGTCTCTATTGATAATACCAGAAGGCCTTAAGTTTCAAAGTTCTTAGATTTATCTCGTTTTCTTTCAACTAAACTTTCCTTTTTTTTTTTTTTTCCAGCATAGTAAACTTACACTACCACCAGTTACCCAAGCCAGAAAAATCATACCAGTCTGTCTTCTCGGTTCCGACAACAATCTGTCATTTGAAAAGTCTATTGCCTCATGTGTACTCTCCACTCTCCACCACATGACCAAAGCTTTGCTATGTTCCTCAGTATGGTCCACCTGCAATTACTGCCACAGAAGACTCCTTGGCTGCCGTTTTATCACCTCCCTATCCATTTAACCATCTCTGCAGTGACCATGTTCTGCTCTTGATCAAAATTTAATAGCCATTCCCCCAGGGCCTTCCTGCCTTCATTGTGACTGCTTCTCAGCTCTCTACCTCTAATCCTTTCATATCTCCCACACCTTTACCAGAACCCACAGAACGTATGGTTCCTGATTGTACCACATCCTCTAAGCCAAACCTTAGCATCATAGCTCTCTCTGCCTGAAATATTCATCATCCCATTCACCATCTTTTCTGATAGCTCACTCTCATCCTCCAGACCCACCTAGTCATGATATCTTGGACTCCATCCGGCCTGCAAGAGGTTACCAATATCCGTTCCCAAAGCATTTTGTCCTTGGTGCTACCATAGGGATTTTTATTGTCTATCTCTAACCAGATTCAGGGTTTCCCATCTAATCTTTGTGTTCTTGTACTTAGAACAATACTGATAGATATTCAGTATTTGATGGAAGAATCAGTTGCCTCACATTTGGGTACTCCCCCACTGATATGGAAGACTCATAACATTATTTAGGGGCAGGTTAATCCTGTTTTTCTATGTGATACTTGTGCGACTCTGAAACCAAGATGACTTTATAACAAACCATGTAATTACAGGAGGTCTTCTCTGTGCTCCGTCAACTTAATACTTCACAATAAATCATGTCCTGCAACTAGCACCACCCTTTATCAAGGTCATAAAACCTGGTGCTAAGAAGGTCCTGAACACATGCCTTTGAAGATGGTAAACTCTAATGTGCTACAAAATTAACACACAATCCATGAGAAGTATAATTCCGGGGTATACAAGGAAGCTAAGATTTTAGATCAGAACTCCCATATGCTAGACACCCAACATACCCTTTTATGTTCCAAAATATTACTAGTACGTTATATATAGCTGATTAGTAAATGCATTTTAAATGAATAATTTTTTGCCCAACATCTTCAAAAATGTTCCAGAAACTATCAAAACAAAAATTATCATAGGGTGAGATTCTCACTCTCATTTGAGATCTGAAATTCTATCCTAATCATATTCACAAAAAACAAACAATCTTATCCTCAGCTATCCAAGAGTAAATGGAACTGTTTTAAGTTGAGTGTTTCTACTCATTTATCTCTACAGTTCAACCTTCCAGTATGGCACTTTTGGATTTTCCATTAGTTTTTATGGATTTTCCATTGTCATAGTTTAAGAACTGACCAACAATTCAAGTACTAACAGGTAACTTTCATTTGGAAGCTATATCCACAACTTTAACTAGGATGGGTTATAGGATTTAGAAGCAAATTCTGTACTTAAATTGCATCACAAGGGCTAGTATATATTACTGTCCATTTTAGTTTTTAAGAAGGCCACATATCTAAATTGCTATCTGACAACCTCTATACTATAACTGAGATTTAGTGGATAAGCCTATCATAGGAGAATTCCCTCACACTACATCCCAGTCTATTATTGTATTTTTTCAGTTTCACCTCCACACAACCTGCAGATGAATCCAAGGCACGTGATTGTCTGAATCCACACCAACCCTCTAAAAGATAACTTCACCAAGAAATTATGATGGACCCAGACCAGGAGAGCAAAGGAATAGGTAAAAAGAGTACAATAATACTATGCAACACAGTAGGAAGTAATGCAATCTCAAATTGAAGGCAGTCTCTGCAAAGATATGGAAATTGAGATTTAAAAACTATTGGCGGGTGTTTAAGACATCTGCATCCCACTTCAGTCCTCGGCTCTGACTCCTGAATCCAGCTTCCTCCTAATACAGTCGCAGTGAACTCAGCAGGTAATGTCTCAAATAACTGGGTTCCTGTCACCCATGTGAGAGACCTGAATGGAGTTATTGGCTCTCAGCATTGGCTGCAGTCCAGCGCCCATCATTGCAGGTATTTCGGTAGATTGGAGCTCTCTCCCCTCATCTTTGTGTGTGCTGGTCTCTCTGTCCCTTTGAATACTTAATTTTTTCCTGTTTGGAGGCAAAGAAATTCCTTTGAGTTTAATAGAAACTAATTTTCTCAAGTGTTTATGACATTAGGTCAGATGTAATAATATCCTTACAATAAATGTTTTATTCTGAAACATTAAATTAGAGTGATATTCCATTTAATTTAAAAATTCCTTTACTGATTTGAAATGTCCCTGTTATTACTGGAACATTATTTAAACTGGGAGTAAGAGAGCCGAATATTCAATTCCTTTATGGCAATCTTTAAACCAAAGTTACTACTCTTTGTACTCTCAAAGCATTCAAATCACGTTTATTTTATGAAAAAGTGCATTTCTTCATATCTCTAGCATGTAGAAAGTCTTAGAATCTTCTAAATGGGTAGTGTCATGACATCTTTCAGTGGTTGACCAAAAAAAAAAAGTTGCAATTGGAAAAGATAGAAGGCAATAAAAAAATTATACAGTAGAGTAGATCTAGAATTTCAAGCCCAGTTCTTTAGATAGCTTTATCCTTTAAGACTGTGAAAAGAAAAAGGTCAAGTTCAATGCCACTGTGCGCTTCCAGTTGGGAAAAAAATGACACACCAACTGGAAGTAATCTTGATTTTAAATACCCATCTCATTCATGCTTAACTCTGTTACAGGAATGGATATTTTAAAATATCCATGTTTAGTATATGGAATAGGTGACAGCAGATTAAGCCACTGCTTGGGACATGTGTACCCGATGTTGGAGGGCTGATCAGAGTTCCAGCTATTCTGCTCTGACCCAGCTCCCTGCTAATGCAGCTGGGAAGCAGCAGATAACAGCTCAAGGACTTGAGTTGCTACCACCCACATGCAAGACACAGATGGAGCTCCTGGCTCCCGATTTTGACCTGACCCAGCCTTGGCTGTGACAGACCCAACCTCGGCTGTGACAGACCAGCAAACTGAAGATTTTAATCTCTATGCATTGCCATGCCTTTTCAGTGGATGAAAATACACGTTAAAAATAGAAAAGGGACTAAACATGTATTCTTTATTAAATGAGTACTGAGCAAATACCTAATGAATTTCTTTAAAAAATAAAGATTTTGAAAGTTACAGAGAGAAAGGCAAAGACAGACCTTCCATCTGCTGGTTCACATCACAGATGGCCACAATGGCCAGCACTGGGCAAAGGCCCTACACCCAGGTCTTCTATGTGGGTAGGAGGCACCCAAACACTTGTGCCATCTTTCACTGCTGTCTCATGCTTCTCTTGCTATACCAAGTTCATTAAGGCGAAATCCACTGAAGTACAAAAAATTACAATCCAACATAAAGCCCCTGGCAGAATATCCATTCTGACATGTGGGAAAGTTTGGTAGCTACATGTGCCATATTCACCCACTATCATTATGAAAATTCATAAAGCCATTTGGAAGTCATGTCATCTCAAAAAAAAGAAATACAGAGAATCAGATTTGGGGATGTGCTTGCGGACAATATAGCACATGTAACACAACATGCAGAAGTAACACAAACAAGATATGAAATCAGTAGACTGCACTCGTTACTTTAACAGTTAAATTTGATTTTAAGTCTCATTTGGGCTACAACTATGTCATTTCTTCATAAAGTGTTTCACTCAAATGATCCTTCAAAATACTAAGTAGTGTTCACATCTGGACATGAAAATCTATTTTTACTCTAAAATCTTTTTAAAGAGAAGACCTATAAAAACTCCAGTTCTAATTCCCTAAAGACCTTTTATTCACTATGCATGAGCAGATGCTGCCTGACTACAAGAGGGGACATCTCCCTAAGCCAATTCAAATTGCAGGTAACCAAAAGTTCTAAATCATTGCTATGAAATGTTTCGACTATTTTTAACCTAAATAACTAATTGGAGTAGCATATGTAAGGGACAGAAATGTCTAAAAGGTCAGTTATATTCCCAAAAGATGCTTCAATGGACAACCTATTTCCAGTGAGACAGCCTTTCAACCACACTAGCTGTGTTCACTCCAGAAGAAAATCAGCCTTTAACATGGACATGAGGGCCAAGCACCTAATATGGAAAATTCTACATCTATATCCCTATTCGAATGGTTTCTTATATTGTCAGAACACGTGAAGAACATCTGTGTTTAAACATTGCATCTGGCTGCTCCACTTCTGATCCAGCTCCCTGCTGAAGGCCTGGGAAAACAGTGGAAGATGGCTCAAGCGCTTGGGCCCCTGCACCCACATAGTGAATCAGGGAAAAGTCCCTGGCTCGTGGCTTCAGATGGGCCCAGATCCAGGCATTGCAGCCATTTGGGGAATGAGCCAGCAGATGGAAGACCTCTCTCTGTATCTCTACCTCTCAAGTAAATAAATCTTTAAAAATATATATCAATGTTGCACCTCTCCTCATCCTGATTTTCTAATGCTATGTCCTTACATATGCACATACAGGAACCCACAGTGAGGAGTCTAGACAAGAAGGGATACAGCCACATGGTGAGAAGCTGAGAGCCACATCTCAGCCCTGCCACCATTTTCTTTTCCCACCTAACACAGCCTAATTCTCATTGTGCAGTCTTATTCAATTTAAGAAATGCATTGAAGACATGGATGTGCATACCCTGAATGATGTTCCAGCTTTTTTTTTTTTTTTTTTTTTTTTTAATTTTTCCCTTTCTCTGCCACAGCCACTGCCCTAGTGGATGGATTTGTCAACTGTCAACTGGTGGAAGGTTTACAATAATGACGGCAGGTGTGTTAGAACAGATAATTTAGGAAAATTCTGCAAAGGATCACTCTCAGTAACATGAACCTAAAGTAGTACAAGTAATCAGAATTACATTTTAGGGTGGATAATTGACTACTATTGCCACTGTTTTATTTGAGTATGGGCAGAAAACAGGAGACTTGATAATCACTTACCGGGGACCCTTTGAACTACAGTTCTTTGAAGTGATAGATCTGGAAAATTTTGCAAGTAAGGGGAGACACGAATGACAACACCTGTTGCTGTATATATTCAGTGGGCATCCTCACATACTAAGCTCTTCTTCAGAAGCAAGGTACACTCCCACAGTCACACATTATGGACACAAGAACGTGAATAGTTCAGAGAACATCACCTTGGTACCTCACTACTATAGACTTACCAGGGTACAGATAAGAGTAATTCATGGGTGATACTTGCCACTGAGGAGTTGCAACAGCTCCAGGTGAAACAAATATGCCTACTCGATTCCGCTTTGTTGTAGATACAATGTCAAAGTAGAAGGGGGAAAACTTTTGCCAATTTGGAGAATAATTCTTAGGGACAGAGGTAGAAGAAACCAGTAAGGGTTCAAGAGATGGAAACTGCATTTGAAATGGGTCTGAATGAATGCACAGAATTCTCAATACGATGTCAGGGAAGGAAGTTACTTCTAGGTAGTGTGTAAAACATGAGCTATGTTTTGGGACTAGGTATCAGCTCAGTGTATTTAGACCGAGGTGAAAACCACAGTCCATCCAGACCAAGGTGAAGATAATGTTGGGATGAAGCTGGTCAACAAAATGTGGCAGCCTTCAGTATCAACCTGAGCAAGTAGTATAACTCTTCATGTGTAGCTAAAGGAAGACATTAGAAGACAGATTTTGTATAGGAGGCAAATACGACTCGAGTTTTCATAAATTTGATTGATTTTAAATGAGGATTGCAATTAGTACAAATAAGATGTAGCCATCATGGCCCAGAACTGATGCTAATAACAGAACACTGGGTGGCTACTCTGAGAATGGAAGAAGCAGACAGGCACAAAAGCCAGAAGAATATCAACAAGTCTTGGTGATGGATTGAATACAGCGGATGCGAAAACCATAGAGAGGAAGACATGTCTGCCGTTTTAAACTGTGTGGCCTTAAAATGATGTCACAATTTGAAAAATCTGGATAACATGGTTTCTACAAGACAGAACATGTCTTTTCTGACTGTTAACTTTAATGTTCTGATACAATTTGCTAATGGGTATAGCCAGCAGTACTGAAAAAACAAAGATTGGGCTAGATTGAAGACTAAAGGAATCCATTCATCAAGAGAAGAACCAAATCCACAGTATGATTAAGCAGAGACTACAGAGGAAAAGGATCATTCAAACAGAATCTTGTGGGGCCAGCGTGTGGCATAGCAGGTAAAGCCATCACCTGCAGTGCCAGCATCTCATATGGGTGCCAGTTGGTGTCCTGGCTGCTCCACTTCCAATCCTGCTCTCTGCTATTGCCTGGGAAAGCAATGGAAGATGGCCCAAGAGCTTGGGCCCCTGCACCCATGTGGGAGACCCAGAAGAAGCTCCTGGCTTTGGACTGGTGCAGCTCTGGCCATTGTGGCCATCTGGGGAGTGAACCAGCAGATGGAAGACCTCTCTTTCTCTCTCTCTGCCTCTAACTCTGCCTTTGAAATAAATAAGTAAAATCTTAAACAGAATCTTGTAAAGTTTTGCAAAATGGGCAAAAAAAGAAAGGGAAGAAGGGTCATCTGAGGGAAGTAAGAAAAATTAGAATTATTCTATGTCATAGAAAGCCAGGGAGAACCTTTCATTCAATGTTGATTGTTGGGCAAATACTACGTCACACATCAGAATTCACGCTATGTACCCCAGATAAAGCAGGGGCCAAGACACAGGTCTCTCAGAACTCTCTCAAGACCATTAGGACCCTTCACCAAATGGACAATTTTGGGGGATGTGAATGGGTAGTTCAACACCTAAGGGTACTTAGGTAACCTTACTTAGGTACCATTACTTAGAGTAATGGGTGCAATTGTATAATATCTAAAATGTTTAAGAAAGGTAGAACCCCCATAAATAAAACATTCATATTCTCTCTCTCTCTCTCTCTCTCTCTCTCTCTCACACACACACACACACAATCTATTTGTAATAGTCCCTAAAGAGGGAGGCTACTAAATAAACATTCTTCTATGCAATATTTTAAAGCAGTGCTACCTGACGTATTCTAGAATATTATAAGGAAAATTAAAGGGCAAGAATTATAAATTTTTTTAAAAAATCCTTATTTGAGAGGTAAAGAGACATGAAAGAGCTGCTTTCTGCTGGTTTATTCCCCAAATGACTGGAATAGTTGGGACAGGGCAGAAGCCAACCCTCGAACTCTATGTAGGTCTCCCATATGGGCATCAGGGATGCAATTACTTGAGTCCTCACCCCTGGTTCCCAGAATCTGTGTTAGTAGGAAGCTGCAGTGAGGCTGTAGAGCCAGGTGTACAACCTAAATATTCTGAAAAAGCCACAAGTCTCTTAGTCACTAATTTAAACACCCTTCCCAAATCAAGTATTTTAAACTTAAAAGAATCAGCCACTATCTGGTCTACCATTCTCTGACAGTCTTGTATACATATTTTATATTGTATGACTCAAATTTCAAAACCAATCCGTAGTATTATTTCATAGGAACACAAGCACTGCTCTGAGGGAAAAAAAAAGTGCTATGTGGAAGAGAACGTAGGTAGGGGATTGCTAGATGTTAGCACTTTATCATATCATTCATTTAGTAACCACTTCTACTGGTCTGACAAAGAAAGGAACATTGCCTTCTGCAATGAAAAGACCGTTAGGTTCAGAATGGATTTTTCAGTATTTTCCTTGTAGAACTATTAATTTGATTGTCATGTCCTTAATAAATACGCAAGTTAAGCTGAAATCACAATACATCCATCAGATAAGTCAAAACTGAAGATATTTTTCAGTTTACTACTGAGATGTGCATTTTCTTCCTCACATTTAGTTGTAGATTACATCACATAACATCTGGCATCCCTAAGTCAGCACGAATTAAGGACATCAGTGACTTATTCTGTAGGTTTTTCTTTCCCTATTTCAGAAACTCCTTCAAATATACAGTTGATTTATCCTCTCTGTCTATCCTGACAGGAGGATTATGATGAGTTTTATAGAAGGGGAGGAAAACCATGAGAATAAACAATGCAATGAAAACTAGGGGCAGCCTCCACATTTAACACGGAAGCCAATGGAAGGCATGATTGGATAAAAAAGCCTCTCCTACTTAAGTATACTTGCTTACAATTCATGCATTTCTGTAATTTACAGCAGAGGTCAGCTTCCGTGAATGATGAATGGTGTTGATCATTTAGCCTATCAAATGCCTTTACTTACTGAAAAGATAGCAACAAATGAGCATTTGTGGCTGTATTATGAAGTTTTGTACCAGAGCTCAACACTGATGCTACTATTTCTAAGTTTCCCCCTCTACTTTGTTTCATGTAGTTCTGTCACTTTGCCTCTCACCATACAATTTTTACAATGCTCTTTCTCCAAGGCGATTCATAACACATACAAATTCCTGCATTCTCTCTCCATACAATTCTTTCAGTCATATCCTCCCATTCAACTGTTTAAATTCTGAAGATGACACCTCACAAGCCTCCGTTCCAGAGACATATATTCAAAGGAAAGCACACAGTTGCTCGGAAGTCATGCAAACATCTCACCCATCCAAAAGGGAACAATATGCCAAGGGCTTCCATTTTACAACAAGAAGTGAAAATACAGCAGAATCCATTTGAAATGAAAATTGTTCTTTCTCTCCTAGGTTTAGTGAAGCCCATTCTATACCTGAGCACAAATAACCCAAGCACTAAAGGATACATTTGAAAATAATGCAGACTATGTATTTGGAGAATCATTCTCTAACATTAACTTTGAAACAATCAGAAGATTAAAATAAGATGCTCTAAACTATGTTTTTTTCTTCTCATTATCCCATAATGAAATCTCACAACTTGTGACTACTATTAAAGAAACCAGTGTTAAATCAGTTCTTGACAGGAAACTCTTCTCTTCTGGCCTTATCCTGGCTGAGATATAAACATCAGTACCTTTCAATTCTCCTAACAAGGAACTCATGCAGATTCTGGAGGTGGCACTGAAAGCTTTCCATGATTAACATTAGATTTTGAATGTACTCTACCACTCATGATGTGTCTTCTTTCTCATTTTCAGAGACCATTGCACTGTGAACACACTGGACATGATGATTCCATCACTTTCTGGTCGACTGGAAACTCAGCCCAGTCAAGAAGCTGCTACCACTGAGTAGTTACACAGCGCAGGCCATGCAGCTCCAAAGACTATGTGCCTGCAGCCTGCCCTCGCTTTGAGGTTCTGCTGTCCTGTGCATGAGTGTGTCCCTCACAAGCCAGCTAGCTCTCCACGCAATCCTCCTTGTGAGGAACTGCAAAGACAGAGCTTTTGAACACAACTCATGATCCAGCAACCATCCAACCTTTCGTAATTACAATGTTATAAAAAGCCAAACTCTGAAAGATGCCGAATGTTCCTCTTAAGATACATCCTAGAGTGAGCAGCTAGTGCCACGAGCCTACCCAGAGCTAAACATCCCCACAGGTCAGATTCGGGGCTTTGAAGCCGATGGCCATATTATTCCCAGCCTATAAAGGACCAGACTTTCCCCTTTAAAATTTCATATTCAAGTGAGACTGGTGTCCATTGGTGGGAAGAGGAGAAAGAGTGATGTCCGTTACTCGTGATCATAAATTCCAGTGAAAGGAACAGGTGTTGAGGCTGAATTCCTCAATACCCACAGAGACAACTTTCCTTGTGACTACACAGCCCTCAAGGCCAAGGTCTTCACCCTGTAAACCCCAGCTGAGCTGCCACGTGTGACACCCCTCCCTTATATAATCTGGGAACGTCCAGTTCTCTATCACTGTCCTGTTCCCGACAACCACCTTCGTCCTATTCAGGGCTCCTCTATGAAACTCCGTACACATCAAAGCCACCGCGCATCAAATCAAAGCAACCCAAGACGCTTCGCGGCAGGGCATCGTCACCCGTTTCGCTATGGGTCCCACTAAACTCAGGGAACATCTCCGTTCCGTGCATTCTCGGAAAGCCCAGCTCCCTGCGCAGCGTCCAGTCCCCTTGCAAGGCTGTGCGCGTATAAATTATCTCCAAGTGCTGCCGGGGACTACTTTCTCTGAACACATTAAACTGATGCCAGCAATAAACCAAGACATAGGCTCCTGCGGAAGAACCTGTCGTAGGCAAGATCCCGCGCATATTATCCCGGGGATGAAAACAGTTTTAAGGCTTGAGGAAATGCATGGGAGTGTAAGGGGAAAGTGGAGGGAGAGGATCAATACTACTTCAGCTCATTTAGTCCCGGGTGTTCGGGGAAAGAAGCCTGTGGTCTGGAGTCATCTGGCAGGTGCATAAACAATCTTGGAAATTTTCAGAGAAGGCAAAAGTACGCACAGGTTCGCAGGGGACCGTGCCACCGGCGAGTTTCGAACACACTTCAAACAGCTTTGCGTCCCCGACCTGGACCTCGCATGCACCCCTTCTCCGTGGCACCTCATTCCCGCCTCTCCCGCCTCCCCTTCCCAGTCCCGCCTGAGTGACTGTCTCATGCAGCCAAGGCAACAAGCGTCCCCAGACAAGCGAGGGGCAGCCCCGTCTCAGCCTGTCAGGGAAGGGGGCGGAAGCGGGCGCCCACTCGCATGCTCACTGCATCCTACCGCCTGTGGAGCTCGCCTCCTCCAGCTGCGCCGAGATGCTTTCCACCCGCCTCACATTCATCTTGGAGGACGCAAAGGTGCGGCAGTCAACCGGCCCCGGGGCGTCTGTCTATGGGTCTGGCACCGGAGCGCACCGCCGCTCGGCCCGGGGGCGTCCGCGAAGCTGCCAGCGAGCGAGTCGGCGCTTGCCGGGGACAGGGCGCGCGGAGCCGGCTGCAGCTGCGGGCGGAGGCCGGCGGGGGGCGCCGGGGGCGCTGTGCGGCGCTCGGCGTCGGGGGCGCGCGGGGTGGCGGGGGCGGGCGAGGCGAGGCGCGGACCGCGCGATGCCGGCGGCTGCGCTGCTCCGCGCGCCCGGGTGCCCGACGTCCGCGCCCTCCCCTTCCCTCGCCCACTCGGGCGCCGCCCCTGCCACCTGCTGCCGAGTCTTCGGGTCGGGGGAGCACAGGGGGCTGGTGCGGTGGCCCTGGCGTCAGAGATGAGCCCCACGGAGACTCGAGGGGGACGTCGGGCTGGACAGGGCACCTTCCCAGAGTTGTCAGGGATAAGAGCGGGAACCTCTGGGGCCCCTTGTTGGGGCGCTGGGGTGCCGCGCCTGACTCTGGGGAGGGGCTCAAGGGTCTTCAGAGAAGACTGAAGGCTGAAGTCCGCCAGGACTCAGCCTCTGGCCGTTTGCCTACATCAAGAGCCTTGCAAAGTTAAGCTGCGTTCGGAGGACATCAGAAGGGAAGTGCAAGGAGATGCCCTTCTCCAAAACCGGGCACGGCGCCAAGGACTCCTAGACAGGAAAGTTTCCCAACTGAAGCCAAAGCCAGTCATGAGACTGAGAAACGCTTCCAGACGCCAGGGTGAGCAGGACAGGCCCGCGGTGGACGCGGCCACCTTGGAGAGCGTGCCTGGCACCGAATGGGGGCAGGTCTGACAAGCAACTTCACCCCGACTTGTCCATCACTGGCTCCCTTTGGCCTCCTCACCTGGGGTCGCTCACCCTCTTAAGGAGAAACCCAGACCAGGAATGGTTGGGAGGGTAAAGACAACCCGAGGGCCACTTGGAGTCATGGTTGCTATTTGAAAACTCAAAACGGAGAAGCTTCTTTTAGGAACAAGGTGGAGTGGCCCGGTTCTTGGGGCAACATGAGTTCATATCCCTCTTCGCTCTGAACTGCACGATCAGTTGGCCCAGGGCTTAGGCGGAAGCCATTTCTAAGCGTTTGTGAAACCGGCTCTCTCCTTGTGGCTGTTAGGTTACACACGCCCCAAAGAACTGAAATCTTGCCCCCTTCTGCGAGGTGGGGGTCTCAGCTGATATCTTACCTACCTGTGTCCGATGGCAGCCACATGAGTGCCTGACTTTATGCCTTGAGCCCTTGAAGTATACATTTGTAGGTGTTTGTGACTCCTCTCCCTGCGATGTGAGACAGACGCCAACACCTCTGCCGCCTGCATTAAATGAGCTCCACTACTTATACATCATGTGACTTGGTGTAAATGATTTAAATCAGCTGTAACAAAGGCACCTACCAAAGTTTTTGGTGAGCATTTAATTAAATCAATGGATGTAACCTGCTTAGGGAAGGTCCTGGCACACAGCAATCTTGTTCTTGATGTTGACAATAATATTGTACTCTCAAAGTGGTTCAACAGAATTCCTCATAGTGGGCCAGTGTCTCCGCTCACTTGGCTAATCCTCTGCCAGTGGCACCGGTGCCAGATTCTGTCCAGGTTGATCCTCTTCCAGTCCAGCTCTCTGCTGTGGCTGAGGAAAGTAGTGGAGGATGGCCCAAGTGTTTGGACCCTGCACCCGCATGGGAGACCAGGAGGAAGCACCTGGCTCCTGGCTTCGGATCAGCGCAGCCATTTGGGGGGTGAACCAACGGAAAAAGGAAGACCTTTCTCTGTCTCTCTCACTAAGTCTGCCTGTCAAAAAAAAAAAAAATTCCTCTTGGTGGTTGGTCTTCACTACTTTTATTATTATTATTCAACAAATATCTAGTTACTACTTACAAGGATCAGCTGTGGGCACTGGGATAGCATATCGGGACAAAATGAAGTCACCCAACCAGTGACTTACCTTATAGAAGGCAGGGAAGACTGGCCACAGATCAAAGAAGTAGGGGTGGACAGTCTCTTTTACACAGGAGTTTAAGAAGGGCTTATTAAAGAGGCCATGTTTGCACAGGATCCTTATGAATGTGAAGGAACTGTGGGCTTGGGTGTGGGGGCTTGTGATGGAATAGAATTTAGAGGCACCACAGGCAAAAGCCCTGGAGGTGAGGCAGGTGTGGCTGGAGTAGGAGCAGAGGGAGAGTAACTGGAAAAAGGGTCACAAAGGATTGGATCCCCCACAGTTTACACATTGAACTGAGTCTTTACACTCTTACAACCACTGTCTCCTCCACAGGTGCACGCTTCCTCTTAACAACTCTCCTCTTTAACATTTAGTTCATGTGCCACCTCCTCCCTCTCCTGCATGGTGTCAGTAGCAAGCTTCCGTCTTACTGACCATCTTTCTCTGATTCTATAGTGAGTCCCTCCAGACACCAGCCACAAATCTTTCACTCTGAAGATGATCACTAGCACTGGCTACATCTAAATTATACCATTTCCTACCTGACTTCTAAAGCTACCTTAGTTTGTCTATTTGGGTCCAGAAGTCTGAGTTGGAATCCCAGTTCCAACTGTCAACTAGCTGTGTATCCAAACTTAACCACTTTTTTTTTTCCAAAATGTATAAAACAGTAGTTCACTTTAAGAATACCTTTGTGAAAGATTGAATGAAGCAGCGTATGTGAAGGGTTTAGAAGGGTTCTTGGCACACACTTAGCTATCACCATTATAATCACCATCATATTTTGTCACGATGAGCTTAAAGAAAAAAAGTTATCACTGTGTTGAAAGACAGGCCTACCCTTCTTCATAGGATGAGAAGTAATATACAACTTCTGTACTCGCAAAATGGGCGGAATATGTTGCTACACCAACTCATCTCAAATCGCATCCAATGAATATTTGTCTATTTCCATCCTACTAAGTGTTCATCCCTGGACTAGTTGTAAAGAAAGCAACAGAATTATGTAAAGTGGACACTTTACTGGAGAAGTTTATAATATATTAAATTTCCAATGTTTGTTGGACCTTGGCTATGAAATTCATGATCTCTTTATGTGGATCCTTAGTCATTGCCAAATATCACAGGGAAAAAAATCCTCATTTTGCTGCCACTCTGAACTGCCCTGCTTGTGCGGTCTCCTTATTGGCTCTTCAGAAGTCCCAGTTACAAAGAAGAGACTCACAGTCCACCACAGGCTTTGCCACCCCGTGTTCCTCCTCCAAAGCAAGCCCTCAAAGGCAGACACACAAAGATATGCATCTTTTATGACTAACCCTAGACTGCTGTTCATGCAGCATGGATGGATACTGTTCTCCCAAAGAACCATATGAAAAAATTGGGTGCAGAAATAATAAACTCGATGTGCCAGTCATTAATCTCAGATTTTTATGATTATTCCAATTAATCTTTACAAAACACAATGAGGTAAGCACTGTTATTATCCCTATTTAATTAGAGAAGAAATTAAAGCTCAGAGCTGAACTGGTTTGCCAAGTTTACCACAGCACTCATCAGTATCCCTGGGACTTGAACCCAACATTCTGACTCGGGAGCCCTAATTACTACACTGCACCCTTGCCCTGCACTAGGATTTAGATGCTCTGCACTCTGACATTTCACAGCTTCATGTGCTCCAGAAAGTCATTGATCATTTCTGAGCTTTGGTTCCTCTCCTAATAAAAGGGGAATTTCTGCTTCACAAGGTTGTTATCAGGACCAAATGAAGAAAAGGAAGTGAAAGCTATATAAGAACCTCAGAATGTTGTCAAAGCACCCAGGATTATTTTTACTATTGTTCTAAGATGTTATCTTCTATTACCTTTACTGCCTGGTCTTTCCCATAAAGTCTCTTACATTTCAGCACAAGTCTTTGTTTCTCACCAGGACTTACACACTAGTAGTAAAGCTTCTAGTATTTAATATGTACTCAGGGCTTATTAGGCACCATGCACTGTGTTGGTAAACTCTACATCATTAAATCACTTCATATTAAGAAGAATCACTTTCTAAAAAGAGTTAACTTTACTCTGATTTTCAAATGAGGTTGATACCCAGAGAGGTTAAACAACTTGGGGGCAGCCAGGTGCGAAGAGTTGCTGCTCAGATGTGAATCTACATCCACCTGATTACAAAACTGGCTTTTTGAATTGTATCAGGATGGTTCTCAAATTTTGGCATGCATGAGAGTCACCTGACTGGTTGGCTTAAAAAACTGTGTTCCAGCCTCTACAGAGGGATCCACTGACTGTAGAGGAGAAATCTTAGAATCAAGTTTTAATCAATAGACTATTTTTAAAGCAGTTTTACAGTTTCAAAAATATTGAGAAGAAGCAACACAGAGTCCTCGTATACCCTCACTTCAGCACCCCTTCCCCTATGCCTAGTTTTCCTTATTATGAGCATTTTGCTTTCATGTGCTACATTTGTGCTTAGGGCAGTGCCTGTCACACAGCTATCTTGTTCTTGATGTTGACAATAATATTGTACTGACAAAGTAGTTCAACAAAATTCCTCTTAACAACTCTCCTTTTTTAACATTGAGTTCGTTATTTTTAACTAAAGTCCCCAGCTTACATGGGACTGGTGATGGTAGGAGAAGAGGAATATGGAGAGATTGCTCAGAGGAAAGGGCATGTGAGGACAAAGCTTCCATCTGTCTGCAAGTCAAGAAGGTCATTCTGCCCAGAAAGAGAACTCGACTGACACCTTGATCTTGGGCTTCTAGCCTCCAGAACCGTGAGAAACTCAAGTTCTGTTATTGAAGCCACACACGCTGTGATATTCTGTATGGAAGCCCAGGCAGAATAATACATGCTCTGACCCATACTTTTAGCAATCATTTCTCTACACCAGAGCTAAGATAGTGTGGTCTAGGATCCAAAGCACCTGCATCACCTGAGCGCTTCTCCAGAACTTTGAACCTGATGCCCCATCTCAGGCCTCCTGAATCAGCCTCTTCATTTTAAAACATCCTCAGGTGGTACCTGGAAGGCAGATGTAATTGGGAGAAACATTCATCAGCTGGGCACTCTGTTATGTTTGCTTGGGGCTCCCTTGGAGCCTTGCGGAGCTCACTGGGCACCAGAGGAGGCTGGTATTATAATTGCAATCAATTCTTTGCAATTTACCCCAGTGAGGCGAACCTGACTTGCTTCTGGGTCAAACCTTACTAAAATGCCTTGTTAGTTATCAAGGGGCTAATGTCCACCATGTTGGTCATCTGACTACGTCTGCAGAGGTCTTTGTGATTCCTAACCTGTCTGTATTTTACTAATCAAACAATGTTGTCTACTTTGAAATCCTCACATTAAACCCAATAAAGTGTCCCATGATGAGCCAGTAATGAGTAAACATTTTTGGGACAGCAAGGTTAAGTCTAATTTTGCTATAAGATTCTTATATTTAATCTCTTTTTTGATCTTTACAACTCCAAAAGGTCAGTCAGGTCAGATTTTATTATCCCCATTCTGCAGATGAAGAAGCTGAAGCCCTTGGAGATTAAATGACTTACTCAGATTCTCACAAAGCACACAGGACACAACCAGGTCACAAACGTTCATCATCTGACATCTCTCAGCACTTGTTTCTATTGCCCTGCCAAGTGTATATGAGTTGGAGTACTGCCAAATGAACTGTAATTCTGCTAGCACTAAAATGCAGATTTTAGTGCTTTGCAACTTCGTTTTGCAGGGTAAGTCCATATTATAAATGTAAAGTTATCTTACTTAGCTGAATTCTCCCTCATTGTGGACTTCAGGAAATCCACTGACTACATTCTCTGTGACAGGAGAGCTGATTAGGGGATTTGCTTCAGGATGGAGATTTAGTTAAACTAACCCAAGAACTCTGCCACCACTTAAAGTTGATATCATTAATGAAGCAAATGTGGAAAAAAGCTTTACCTACGTTCTATATCTCTAGATTCTATATTTGAACCACATGCTCTAATTGGTAGAAAAGTTCATTAATTTCTGAATCATTTTATAACTTCCATCCTTGTATTTTCTTTAATTCCTCTCTATACTGCATGAAGATTAAAAATAGGTCCTTGGAAAGAAGCCACTAGCTTATCCATGAACACTTAGAATGAACCTATCTAAAAAAATGACTTCGCTATAACTAAATGAATCTGCTTCTAGTGTTATTTTTAGCTAAAAGTTGGACATGGCTGAAAACAGGTCTAAATAATTTGTCTTCAAATATGTGATTCAAAGACATCAGATTCTTAAAAACAAAAAATATTTCTTATGCATGTATAGTCCAAAATACTATGTCATATTGCAATAGAGAAGTTACTTATATTTAAATTTGTCCATTATATTTGTACATTGGGGCAAATATGGTCAAATTATTTTAAATGTAATAATAAAACTAAAGTTCTTTACACAAATTAGAAATGTTACAGGGACACTAACAAACTACTTCTTCAGATTTAGGTTAAAAAATAATACTGTCATATTCTGAGCCTGGATAATCCAACTAGATTTGACAATCTGTCTGAATTGAATAGTCAAACTGCCATGCATACACTTGTCAAAACAGATAAAGAACTTCATGCTCAAGTTCAGGTGTTTGTTAACAACCTGTCAACAACTGAACAAAAGAGAGGAAAATGAAGACTGAGATCATCAAAATTCCAATGCCACTAGGTTTTCAAAAAGTCTGGAATTAGATTAATGGATGGTGTCAAACACAAAACCCTGTTGTGCTCGGAAGTGCTCAGAGAACAAGCATTTTTGGGCTTGGGAGAGTTTGGGTAAGTGCAGTAAAGAGGACATTCCTAATCGTTGGAGCAGATTGAGGTGTCAATCAGTATTCAGGAATAGTGGTTGTGGAGAGCACATTGTGAGCAGCTTACTGGGTAACAAACTTTTAAAAAAAATTCGTGTTTTTATTTTATTTATTTTAGAGACAGAGAGCTCCATTCACTAGTTTATTCTCCAAATTCGCTCAAGAGCCCAGCTAGGCCCAACCTAACTCAAGCCAGGAGCCAGGAACTCAGTATGAGATTTCCCGCATGGGTGGCAGTGTCCTAACTACCCGAGCCATGGTGTGCTGCCTCCTAAGGTGTGCATTAGCAGGAAGTTGGAATCAGGAACAGAGCTGAAACTCAAACACAGGCAGGCCACTTTGGCAAGTGGGCATCTCACACAGAGTCTTGACTAATAAGGCAAATGCCCACCCCCATAACTAGGTCTTCTGACAGGACAAGTCGTTTATATTTTATTTCCTTTATTGGATTTTGGTAAGTACTTAAGTTCATTCCACAGTAATTATAACAACTGTCAAAATCTTTTCTATTCATTCATATATAAGAGAAGTTTAGTAAAAAAAAATTTGTAAATTATTTGAAAGTTCATTTTGTTTGCCTTTAGGAACAGAATACCTAGATGAGAAAAACAGCATGACTACAAAAGTAGCAATAAGATTATACTGGGAAAATGTTGGTAGTAGACTAACTTCTATATTGTCAACTCAACTATTCTCAGTAGACAAAGACACTTCTCACAGGCAAGGAACTAGTATCAGGACCCTGCTTTACTGCAAGATACCACAGAAGCATGGTTTCCCACATGTGCAGACAGAGAAGAGTGCAAGATATTGGTGAGCAATACTACAGCCTTGTGAATTCCAATGTCTTCATATACATGTGGAAGCTATACTTATCAATGACATCTCAATCTTTAATCAGTCATTGCATGTGTCTCAAGCCAGACCCTGCATATGAAGGATTGCATAGATGAAAAGAATGAGTTCTTGCCTTAAGGAGCCAGCAGTCTAGTGCTGGATCCATGAAAGGAGGAAACCATCTGCAATCAGAAGAGTGAATGCATGCACAGCACTCACTGTGCAATTTGAATGTGTTAACCTTATCTAACATTCAGAGACCCATAAAGGTGTATATCAGTTGGTTTTGCCATACAAGGAACCTGAACCCAACTCAGTGATGTTGCATAACATTTATTCAGCTTCCAGTTCTATAGTCTGCCAATTTAAGCTTCACTCAGCTGGGCTCAATCATGCATCTGTGGTCAGTTGGCTGTGATAAAACCACCTCATATGTTCGGCAGGTGGTTGGGGTAATGGGGACAACCAGCCCTCATCTCCCTCATCAGCTGGCAGACTCTCCTATATTTCTTCATTTGATGTTGACTACTGAGTTCTTCAGAGCAGCAACAGACAGTTACCAACCCCAGACTTTTTGGTTTACTTGCAAATATAAATTACCAAGAGGCCAATGTACAACCAAGACAAAGTTTACTGGAGGCTTATGCTGTAAAACAAGGGAGGTAGCACATTGATAAGAGGCTCAGCTAATTGGTTCTCGAATGCTAGCTGATCTTTTATGGGGTTGGAGAAATGTGGTTTGATACAAATTACTTCAGCCTGCAACCAGCCCAGAGTTCTGACTCATATTCCTACTATGCAGCCCTTGGGTTTTCACCCAGCTCAGTGTTCTGCACAGGTGCTGTTAGGTATTTTGGCTTGAAAACTTTCAAAATGATTGTGTTAGGTGCTATTACCAACCCAGGAAGGTCACATATGAGCTACAATGGGTTATTCTTGGCATGCATGAAAGTTGGAGAAGTTTCTACCAGAGAATAGGGAGTCATTTGGGTGCTTCTTAGAAGAAGCATTTGGATGCTTCTTGCTAGAGGTTGGTTTGGAGCTAGAAATGGATACATAGTTAGGTTGGGAGGTGGCTATGTGTCAGGTCAGGAGGGACTTGATTTAGTGACTCTTGTCTCTATCCTATCTCATTCCTCCCTGATATTTCATCCTCCATATTCTTAAGCAGACTGGCCCAACGATCTCATCTTCCAAAGCTTCCTGTGAGGATGGACATTTGAACCATAAATCCTAAAGGCATAAAAGTCCTTGCTGTGTGTTCTAACGACCTATAGGAGCTTGACTCTTCTGAAGGAAGGATGAGTTAGAAGCATGGAGCCAAGGTCAATTTCACATGCAAACATTGAAACCTAGAAGATACAAATTTTACCAACAAGTAAAAGACAGGGACCAGAGATGTGTAATAATAGGATGTCAATCAGGAGTCCCATGGGAGGCTAAAAATCAAGGAAAACAGGGATGGCCTCTTTATTGGTTTTCCTAGTTATGGAGGATATACCTTTTATGTTGTCCAAATCTGTGAAGCCAACGAGTTGTTCACTGATTTAATATTCAACTTCCCACATGGTATCTTTCCATATCCAACAAGAAGAGTTAAACTGCGCAAAATCCAACTTGTTCATCAAGCACATAGTCCGGAGCTATGCAATTTTCTGAAACTGTGTTGGTCGTGGAATCCAGCAATGCTTCCGAGATTTTGAGAACTTGACTAGTATTGCACGGTACAATATCCAAAAATGTAAGTTTTCAACGTTCACTTTCAGCTGAACTCCACCTCACCAAGGGGTTGCTAACCCCCTTGCCAGCCCAATTCCAGCCAGAATTAGGTCAACAGCCTTCTTAGTCCTTCCCCTTTGAAGATAAGGGTGTTAGAGTAGGTGGCTTATGAATAGAAGTTTCCCAAGACTCCATCAACCCGACAGTACATCCTCCTGTATATTGAGAATGATGAAGGTACAGAAGGGCATTTGCTGAGCATGGGAAGTGTATGAGGCCTGCAATTTTGTATTTTGGGAACCTGTCACAAGGGAACCCACAAACAAACCATATTCCAGGCAGTGTGTACACTCCTGTAGAAGAGTTTAGGGCCTGTTTTAATTGTGAGTTGCCCTCCTGGGTGAGATTATAGGAGGGTGGTAACAGACTATCGTTATAACTAGGTCTCTTCCCAACAGGTACATTCTCAGCAAATTCAGGTGTACTGCAAAGTATTTCCCATAATTCCTCTGTCTTGTTTATTCATGATCATATCTTGCAGTCAGCAATCCAACACTTTCTCCATATGTTTCCTTAAATCACCTCTCAGTTTGGTTGGAGGAACATTGGGCTGGGCAAGCAGCTAGAGAAAAATATGTCATTTCATTTGTATCTGCTCACTGCCATGTGAAACAAGGGGTGAACAGAGACGTGCACCTTAGTTCCATCACCCCTAGGAGAAAGGTCTCATTGAAACAGATAATCAGTTCTAAGCACAAAAGCAAAATATTATGGACACTAAATTCAAAAGCATTGGAAATATCAAGAACAATGGCCACTAGTGTCTCTCTATAACTGAGGCTGCAGGAACAGGGTGTGGGGAGCAACTCAGACTAGACTAAGTTACTGGAATTAAGACTTATTCTATGCATCTGCTCTCCCACAATATGGCGCTGAGAAGGGAAACAGCTTCTACACAGCTGCCTCCAGTTCAACCAATAAACTGTAGGACCTGCTCCTGATTGGAGGAGAGCAGCGTACTCGGCGTGTGGGTAGCAGAGTTGGGATTGGTGGAAGAGGACTATAAAGGAGGAGAGAGGGAACATCTAAGAGGAACATCTATCTGAAGGAACACCTGTGCAGCCCCCGAGAGAGCCGGCCGGCGGTGTGCCGCTCCCCTGCGGAAGTGGGGAAAGTGGCCAGGGGGAACCGCCCTTCCACCAGCAGCAAACCCAGGGAGGGCCGAGCAGACGAAAGAACAGCGCAGGGTCCTGTGTCGTTCCTCCACGAAGAGGGGGAGCGACAACAGGGAAGTAAAATGACCAGCTGTCTTGATAGAGAATGATTATGACATATCCACAGTTAGTCAGGTTGTCTCCCTCAGCTATTATATGAGAAAAATTGACAAGGGAATTACTTTCCCAGGGGTTTCTCACAGCACTGGCCAGAAGGCTTAACTTACATGTCAAAGCTATGAGCATGTGGAACCAGCTAGTGCAGAAGGGGATGCCTCCCAGGGAGTGCCAGTTTAGACAGCTCAGTGTTAGAAAGGCTCAGTGTTGTGACATAGTGGTTTAAGCTGCCACCTGCAACACTGGCATCCCATATTTGTACTAGTTCTTATCATGCTGCACCACTCTAATCCAGCTTCCTGCTAATATGTCTGGGAAAACAGTGGATGATGGCCCAAGTGCCAGTCTCCTGTCTCCAGCCTGGCCCAGACCATGTTGTTACAGCCATTTGGGAGTTGAAACAACAGATGGAGAAGCTCTCTTTCTCTCTGACTCTCCCTCTTTTTCTATAATTCTTTCAAATAAATAAATATTTTAAAATTCCAAGATTTGGAAACTTGCACATGTGTAGCAGAAAATGAGTGTGGTGTTTGTAAGAGATGACGGAAAGATCCAGGTTGACACTAAAGAACACTGAGAACAGCCGGCATTGGGGTGTAGCAGGTAAAGCTGCCACCTGTGACAACAGCATCTCATATGGGCATTGGTGTATCCTGGCTGCTCTGCTTCTGATCTAACTCTCTGCTTATGACCTGGGAAGAACAGCAGAAAATAGTCCAAGTTCTTGGGCCCTTGTACCCATGTGGAAGACCTGCATGAAGCTCCAGGCTGCTGGCTTTGGCCTAGCCCAGCCCCCAGCTGTTGCAGCCATTTGTGGAGTAAACCAGTGTATGGAAGATCTCTATCTCCCCTCTCTTTCTGTAACTCTGCCTTTCAAATAAATAAAATAAATATTTAAAAAAAATACAAGGCAACGGAAAAAAACACACCAATGATCACTAGGAAGACAGCAGGAGGCTTATGCACCATGTTACTGATTGTTCCTTTCCTTGACAAGGTTTCCCAGGCCGGCTACTGGCTCACAGGGGCAGGTCCTGCCTCTGGAGGCACCTTTGGGCCTTTAGAGGGGCTTGCTTCAGTTGGCAGAAGTGAACTCACTTAGGGACCCCTTCAAGTTTCACTACAGTGTGGGTGGCCATGATCACTCAGACAGGCCCTCTCTATTGTTCTGTTAACTGATCTTCAGGGGCCTCTTTTTCCAAATTTTAAACAGAACCTGCCCTCCTGGTTGAATTTGGGTAGGAGAAGATGTCTTCATAAAGTACTCGCAAAAGATGGTTTCTTATCTTCCAAAATAGCTCTCTGGTCCTGTCCCAGACTGATTACACCAAACATGATCTGATTCAATTTGCTGTGTGTGAGAAGGTCAGTCTTAAAGGAGGATCTGATATAGGTCACTTCCAAAGAGCTGTTCTCAGCTTCCGGTGGGTGCAGTGTGGATTCTGCGTAGTGCTATGGGAAACTTTGGCCCGTGGTTTGTGGGTTTCTTGGAAGAACTTAGATATAGCTTCCTTAAGGTATGAGTCATTTATTCGACTTTTCTAGAGGACTTGGGCTTCTAGGAGGCCTGTAACTTTCAGTGTATACCTAGAGAGACTGAGAAGGTCTGGGAGACATTTGCTATAAACAAAGGACGATTATCACTCTGGAAGGATTTGAGAAGTCCAGAACAATGTCTTACCTTTTTTAAGAGGATTATACAATCATCTATAGCCTTCTCAGTGTGGGTGGGGAAGGCATCCATCTATCCCATGCAGATATCGATGAACACCAGGAGGTGCTTGAACCCTGATCTGGGGAGCATCTGTGTAAAATTCATCTTTTAGTCTCCTAAATATGTCCCTATGTGTTGAGTTTGAGTTGATTTTATCAACAAAGGTAACATAGAGTGGTCTTGGGAATTCTTACAGGCACAAATTTAACAAAAGTCATTTCCTAATTTATGGTCTTTCTAAGCCCTTTGCCTATAAAGACTCCATGGACTGATTTCCATAGGGTATCTCTCCCATGATTTAATGAGCTTCTGTTGGTCCACCCCAGAGATAAGAACCGCAAAGCTTTTGATAAACCAGCTGGTTTCCTCCTCCCCATGTCCCAACCTTTTAACCTCATTGCAATCTTGTTGGGAGCTTGGAAGGATAAATCTTTAAAACTAACACCTTGCCAGGCTCCTGAGATTAGACCTTCAATTCAGTAGCTTTATCTCTCTGTTGTTTTCGGACTCTCAATGGACCCACTCATTTGGTGGTCCTTGTTGATGAAGCTGAACTGCCTCTAAAAGAAGCAAGATTATGTCTTTGTGTTTTATCAGTGAGATTTTGGCTGTTAATAGTCCCCTTCCCTTCCAAATAGCAACATGAATTTCATATCTTGGATCAGTGTTAACGGTTTCTTTCTTTTTTTTTTTTTTTTTACCTTTTCCCAGTTGGAAGACATAAATCAAGGCAATCAGTTCTGCCTTTTGGGTAAAGTTTCAAATGGAAGCCCCCCCATACCTCTTGGATATCAGTTAAACCCATCACAACATAGCCTGCCCTCTGGCTTCCTCCCTCTGTAAAATTGCTATCACTGGCACACCGCTCAGAATCCAGGTTCTCGGGGGCTCAAACCTGAGGCCAAGCCTGCTGGAGTAGGCTTCTTCTATAGTATCAACACGCATGCATATCCAGAAAGGGGATGGCCAGGTTTAGAGTATGACCTTTAAAGTAATCCTGAGGGTATCTAGTGGAAGAGCTTGGCTTTTAATTTTCATTCTGGTGGCCAGTGGTGTCCTTTGACCTGTAACATTTTCTGCATCTGGTGAGATGTTTGTTCCTCTCTGAGTTGTCCCAGTGCTAATTTAGAGGGCTTGCTGACCAATAAGGCAGTGAAAGTTACTGCTCTTAGGCAACTGGACTATCACTGAGCCACAGGGTCTAACTGATTTGATAAGTAGGCCACCAGTTTCTGGATAGGCCCTCACCTTTAGTCAGAGCTTCTAAGGTGATTCCCAACCTTTCATAGTCATAAAGAGTGAATGGTTTGTCTAAATTTGGAGTCCGAGAGCCAGGGCCTTGTCCAAAACTGTCTTTAGGATCTCAAAGCTCCCCTGGCATTCTGGGTTTCAGTACAGAGCTTCTCTTTGTTCACCTTCTGGAGCCTGATACAGGAGTTTTGCTGCTAACCCAGATTTGGGATCCAGACGCAGCAGAAACCACCATCCTTAGAAATCCATGCAGATGTTTATTCTTTTAGGGGAGTTGTAGGGCAATAATTTTTTTTTTTCATCTCATCTGCTAGGGCATGAGACCCCCATGGTCAAAATAAAATCAGGCATTTGGCTGGTTGTAAAGAAATCTGGGCTTTTGAGAGGCTGAGGGCTTCAGCCACAAAATTCCAGGATTGTATAGTACTGTAAATGGAATTTCACTGACAGGAATTGGTGATCAGCAAATCATCTCCATGTTGTAATAGGGTATGTTTTTAGGGTGAGAATAGGTGAAGGATAACTCTGAAACCTTAAAGGAGCACAGCCCAGATGTATTGTATGGCTTCTGACTATTTGGTTTTCTCCACTCAAAGGCAAAAAGATATTGGGACTCTGGGTGAAGGGAAATTAAAAAAAAAAAAGTATTCTTTAAGGCTAGTCCTAGTCAGTACAGTATTGGGTCTTTCCATATACATGAGTGGACACAGTATATGAGTTTCAGACCATGGAGTAGCTGGGGATAACTGCCTGGAAGGCCTATGTAAGTCAGTACTCCCTGTCTGGCTTCTTGAGTGTTGCAGAGAGAATGACACAGTTTAATCAACCCATGCTTCAAGAACTGTAGCGGGGTTGGAATCCTTTTAAAGTCTCTAGTTTGATGGGGTCCAGTCTCTTCCATGGATGTCCTACCCCTGGCATTAAAATTACTTCTACTGACAGATGCTAGAGGCTAGCTATGGGAATGAAGTGTCCATGTAAATGTGTCTATCTGATTTTTAATATTTCCAAGAAATGGCAATCTCTAGTGAGGATAAATTTACTGACACATGGATACCCTGGTCGGGGCTCATGTTACTTGTACCTGGTCCCCTTTGAGGGTGACAGTGGCTCAGAGTTGCTTAACAAATCTGTACCCAGAAGTTGGGTAGGGGATTCAGAACATAAAAATAAGTGAGTTACAGAATTAGAAACATCTCACAGGCAAATAGGAAATAAAACTGTCTTGTCTTACATTGACGATTAATCCTTATAACCTTGTACTCATGGTTTAAGAGGGGGCTAGCAAGATCCGTCATGACAGAGTTTATGGATCCAATGTCCATAGAAATTCAGTTCCTCTACCTGCCACTTCTAGAATGATCCCAGTCTCTGCTGGAGTGGTGGTGATGGATTGTGCTGAAATCAGAACCAAGCAGGTGCCTTGGCCCTGTCAGTCAGTGAGTGCCTGCCTCCCTTATGAAAGGCTGTCAGGGAGGGGTCTATGGCCAGGGCTGTCCAGTCTCATTTATCCAGAGTTGCCAGGGTTCTCCCTCACTGAGTGACCCTCTCCTGCAACAACCATACCACAATAGGCGCACTTCTTGCATTCAAGGCTAGCGGGCTCTCCCTCTGGTTGTCTAATCCCTTGGATTTGGGGGTTCCTCCTAAAAAGACTAATCATTTAAAGCATCCAAAGCCACACATTTCCTGAGGCCAGTGGTATGGCATAGCAGGTAAAGTTGCCTCTTAGGATACCAGCATCCCATATGGGCATGGATTTGTGTCCCAGCTGCTCCACTTCTGATCCAGCTCCTGCTAATGGCGTGGGAAAAGCACAGAAGACGGCCCAAGTGCTTGGGACCCTGCCACCCAAATGTGGGAGAACTGTAAGAAGTTCTTGGTTCCTGGCTTTGGCCTGACCTAGCCCTGGCCATTGTGGCCATCTGAGGAATGAACCAGCAAATGAAGAAGGATTTCTCCCTCTGCAACTCTGCCTTTTGAATAAATAAGTAAATCTTTTTAAAAAAAAATATGCACATTTGCAGCCAATTTTATGTCTTTGTCTACCTTTTTTGCCCTATCTCTGTAATAGTTGAAGGCTTCCTCTGCCAAGATTGACAATGGGGTATGAGGTCTTGCCTCTAGTTTTTGTGAGTTTCTCCTAATGTGCAGGACTGACTAAGAAAATGCATAGCAAGTAAATTTGACCCTCAGTGGATAAAGATCTTAGTTGATGTATTTCCTAAAGACCTCAGTTAACTGACCAAAAAAAAAAAAAAAGACATTGTGGTTCTCTTCCTTTTCCTGAATTATTGCTTTAACTTTGTCATAATTAACAGACTTTCCCACGCACTTTCATTCTCTCCTTGTTCCTCATTGGTTTAAAGCTGGCACTGGATACATATATCTAGAAATGGTTATTTACCATATTTGGGAGGCTTGATTTATTGAGCCTTGTTTCTATCCCATCTCAACAATCAGTACATTGTCCAACATTTTCCAAGCCTGTGCATGGGGCAAATTTACTTCTTTCCCATGTGCGTGAGCAGGTCTCAAGATCTTCCTAGATCCAGGGAAGAAAGAAAGAGCCTAACTTTGATGGGGAAAATTAGAAAGTGATATTGCAAAAAAGAGTGCTATGGTCTGAATATTTGTGTCCCCCCAAAATTTACATGCTGAAATTCTAACTCTCAAGAAGAGGTTATTAAGAGGTAGTGCTGTCCTTACTCCAGGGATTGGTTTTGGATCCTTGATCAAATATGAGTTGGCTGTAGATGTTTGGATTGATTTCTGGTGTTTCTATTCTGTCCATTGGTCTATCCATCTGTTTCTGTACCAGTACCATGCTGTTTTGATTACAACTGCCCTGTAGTATGTCCTGAAATCTGGTATTGTGATGCCTCCAGCTTTGTTTTTGTTGTACAAGATTGCTTTAGCTATTCGAGGTCTCCTGTGTCTCCATACGAATTTCAGCATCATTTTTTCCAGATCTGAGAAGAAGGTCTTCGGTATCTTGATTGGTATTGCATTCAATCTATAAATTGCTTTTGGGAGAATGGACATTTTGATGATAATGATTCTTCCAATCCATGAGCATGGAACAATTTTCCATTTCTTGGTATCCTCTTCTATTTCTTTCTTTAAGGTTTTGTAATTTTCATCGTAGAGATCTTGAATGTCCTTGGTTAAGTTTATTCCAAGGTATTTGATTGTTTTTGTAGCTATTGTGAATGGGATTGATCTTAGAAGTTCTTCCTCAGCTGTGGCATTGCCTGTGTATACAAAGGCTGTTGATTTTTTTTATTTTATTGTTCTACTTAATACTTTTGGTTGAATACTGTAATCAATACACAATTATTCTTATGTGTTGAAACTTAACTGCAAAGTGATCGCTGTTAAATATAAAAGTGGGAATAAGAGAGGGAAGAGATGTGCAATTCGGGACATATTCAAGCTGACTTACCTCAAATGGTAGAGTTAGAAACATACCAGGGGATTCCAATTCAATCCCATCAAGGTGGCATGTACCAATGCCATCTAACTAGTCCTAGTGATCAATTTCTGTTCACAATTGATCATAATGATAGGACTAAGAACCAAAGGGATCACATAAACAAGAATAGCGTCTGCAAATACTAGCTGATAGAATCAAAAAGGGAGAGAATGATCCAACATGGGAATTGAGATACACAGCAGACCCCTAGAATGGCAGATGTCCTAAACAGCACTCTGGCCTCAGAATCAGCCCTTAAGGCATGCAGATCTGGCTGAAAAGCCCATGAGAGTATTTCAAGCATGGAAAGCCAAGACACTCTGGGAAAAAAAAAAAAAAAAAAACCCACTAAATGAAAGATCTCCGCGAGTGAGATCCCGGTGGAAAGAATGGGTCATCAATGAAGGAGGTACCTTTCTCTGAAGGGAGGAGACAACTTCCACTTTGAACATGGCCTTGTCTAAATATGATCAGAGTCGGTGAACTCAGGGGGCTTCCATAGCCTTGGCAGCTCATGACAAGAGCCTAGGGTGATTACTGAGGCCATAAACAAGAGTGTCAACTTGTTAAGTCAACAACAGGAGTCACTGTGCACTTACTCCTCATGTAGGATCTTTGTCCTTAGTGTGCTGTCCATTGAGATTTAATGCTATAACTAGTACTCAAACAGTATTTTTCACTTTATGTTTCTGTGTGGGAGCGAACTGTTGAAATCTTTACTTAATGTATGCTAAACTGATCTTGTGTATATAAAGAGAATTGAAAATGAATCTTGATGTGAATGGAAGGGGAGAGGGAGTGGGAAAGGGGAGGGTTGCAGGTGGGAGGGAAGTTATGGGGGTGGGGGGAGACATTGTAATCCATAAGCTGTACTTTGGAAATCTATATTCATTAAATAAAAGTTAAAAATAAAAAAAAAATGAAATGGACACTAAAAAAAAAGAGGTAGTGCTTTGGGGAAGTGACTGGGTCACGGGGCACAGTACTCCTGAATGAGATTAGGGCTTTGATGAAAGACTCCATAGAGCTAGGTCATCTTTCCTATCACATAAGGACACAGCAAAAAGGCATCACCTACAATCGATCACCAGACACCAAACCTGGCAGCACTTTGATCTTGGAATTTTCAAGTTCAAGAACTGTGAGAAATTGGGTTCTATTGTTTACAACTAGTTAGTTTATAACACTTTGGTAAGCATCCTTAATAGTTAGAGATGGGATGACTATAGGGAAGGGGATAATTTGCGATGAGTTTCTCAATCTACGCCAGGAAGATACTATTAAAATCTCTGTGAAGCACAGGTTAAAAGTCTGTCCCAAACTGATGGAGCCGGTAAAGCACAGAGCCAGGGTTCAAACCAGCCAGTCTGGCTCCATGGTCAGTAAGCTTTTCCTCTATATTAGCAATGGCACAAAGGGCTGATCCGTGTGCTGCAGAAATGCTTTCAAAGAGCCGCAAACTCAATCTTGCACATCAAGGAAGTTTTCATAGATAAACAAGTGTCTGTTCCAAATCCTAATGGACAAGGAGGAAAAGACACAGATGCTGCCTGTTAAAGACATCACATATCTAAAATATTAAGGATTGGGCACGTTGATGGTGCTTCCAGAGAATTGCAAGTAATTCTGTGGCCTGGAGCATTGAGAGTCACATTCTATGACAGGAAAGGTGAATTTTGGTTAAGAGATGAACTCCTTTTAAAACTGAACTATGGTTTTGAGATTTAATCAGAAATGTTAGCAATCCAGTGAAAAGTTTCAATCCAAGGTTTAAAACATCAGATTCTGGTTTTATAATTTTTACCCTGGCAGCCATGAAGAGAAATAGAGTCACCTAGGATTGCAAGTAGAGGGCATTATTTTTGGGGGTTTTGTAGTGACTACAAAGTAAAATTGTCTGAATTGATATAGAGGCATTGGGGATAAAAAGAAGATACTCTGGAAAATGCTTGGAACACAGGACATAATGACTAGAAAAGGTAGTGAAGGAGGAGTAAAGATGATTGGGTTCTGGCTTAAAGGTTGCTTGGCTAGGGTCCCATGGAGGTCATGGGATAAAGGTATTTCAGAGGAGGAAATGATGTCCTCTCATTTGTATGTAGTAATGAATATATTTAGCAGTGTGATGGAATGGAAAGACTGGATTGGAGAAAGTGATTTTAAAAAGTCACCAGTCTATAGAAATATGTTCCAGGAAGAATATCTGGAATAATATAGTAATGCACTTATTAGGCATTTGTTTTATACTGGGAAAAGTTATAAAGCACTAGACACAATTTATCTAGTTTAATTGCAGCAACAATCCCATGAAGGAATATTATAATTATATCTATTTCAACAATGAGGAAATCAAAGCATGTCGTTATAGGTAGGGGAACGAGCATTCCATCCTGGTCAATCTTGTTTGATAGCCCATGCAGCACATTATGAAGTTAAACTGCTCTTTTGCGTAGAATAAGGGAGGATTCTTGGGGCCAGAACTGTGGCTTAGTGGATAAAGTTGCCACCTGCAGTGCTGGCATCCCATATGGGCAATGGTTCAAGTCCTGGCTGGTCTACTTCCAATCCAGCTCCCTGCTAATGCAGCTGGGAAAGTAGCAGAAGATGGCCCAAGTGCTTGGGCCCCTGCATCCAAGTAGGAGACCTGGATGAAGCTCCTGGTTTGTGGTTTCAGCTTGACCCATCCCATTTGGGGAGTGAACCACCAGATGAAAGACCTCTCTTTCTCTCTCTGTCTCCCCTTCCAACTCCCCATGTCAGCCTCAGCCTCTCCCTCTCTGTAACTATGACTTTTAAATAACTAAATAAATCTTAAAAAAATAATGGGAGATTCCAGTGCAGAACAATGTACAATAGAGATGCAAACTTGGATTTACAAGGAAAAGGAGGTGGTGCAAAAGTCAAATCCTGAAACATGTAGATTATTGGTAAAAGCAGAGTTGTGTTTTGGTGAATTATTTCAGAAAAAATGTTATAATCATTATGTACAAAAACAAAAAGCTCATAACTAAAGATAGTGCAAAATTATATCAACTGATAATACACTAAGTTGGAAATTTCCCAAATAACCATAGCATGGTGGTGGAGGGAGGACTTTCCTACCCATCCTACCATACTCGTCATTTCTCTTCTGTAAGACCATCATGTTAGTCTGGCCTGTGAAGAACTGTGATGGAGCACAGGATTGTAGGCAATGTTCCCATGAACCTTATCAGAATTCTGACTAGCTGTGTGCCATGGAAACCAAGAAGAGAGAATTTTCCAAGGATGCAGAGGCTGCATTAACAAGAAGTAACAAGATGTCAAGTACAGGAAGGCCTGAAATAACTTAATGATTACAGTTAGGAGGCAGGAGCCCATTAATGACCTTCTCATAAGAACAATAAGAAACTCATAGTTCATATACTTAAGATTGCTCCTTGAAAACCAATAATGGTTCTGGTGTTGTGGTGTAGCTGGTAAGGTCAACACCTGTGATGCTGACATCACATGTGGGCACCATTTTGTGTCCTGGATACCCCATTTCTGATCCTGCTCCATACTGGGATGGCCTGGAAAAGCAGCAGAGGATGGCCCAGGTCCTTGGGTCCCTGTCACCCATGTGTGAGACACAGATAAAGCTTCTGGCTTTGACTTGGCCCAGCCCTGGCCACTGCAGCCACTTGCAGAGTAAACCAGCTGGTGGTATCTCTCCCTCTCTTTTTCTCTCTCAGACTTTCTCTGTCAACTCTGACTTTCCAACACATAAATAAATCTTTTTAAAAAAAGGAAAGAAAACTAATACCACTCTGTTTTTCAGGCTATATTTTTGCATCATTGGTATCTCCAGCTAATAATAAGAGCTACTGTTTCTGGATACCTTTCATATGCCAAGTTCTGTAATTGGCACTTTTATTATGCCAAACGTCTACCAACATGGTAGCATATGTCCACGTATTTGACAAGTGAAGATACCCAGGTTTAGCGCAGTGAGGCCATGAGTCTGATCATTGATAAGTCAACATGTAGAAGCAGAACTCACCAGGTTCAAAGACTTTGCTTAGTTTTCACCAAGTTGTGTAGTCTCCCTTGCTTTTCTCCCTTGCCAAAAGTATGCAGAAATGTCATAAATTGTATTTGCTGATTCCTGGACTTCATTTTAATCAGGTGTCCCAACTTCATCTCCCTTCATAATTTGCTATTCCTAAAGCTCACACAAGCAAGTTTCCTTTGGCTTTGCTATGAAAAGCTTAAAAAGTAATGAAAAGGTTAAAACCTTAAGACAGGATAAGGAAAAACCAACAAAGGGCATGGGTCTTGCTCTTTCTTTACAGAATGGGAAGCTTGAGTGGAGGGTGGGCCATGCTTCTTGCTGTAGTTACCATGCCAATGCCAATGCCCTGAAGCTGGCATTGTATGACAAGGCCAATTTAACTGTCCAAACCCAGCCTCTCATCTGAAATTATTCAGAGTGGGAAGATCATTGACCCAGCTAAGTCAGAGACTAAACAAATCCCCCAGAGAAGAATTCAGAAGTATATGTTGGCAAATGGAGTCTGGAGTTTCGCCTGACCTGAAGTTCCCTTTTATTTGACCTCAACACCTTTGTATCAGATTCCCTTGCCTTCTACTTTGGATGTTTTGGTGTTATGTCTATTATGTATATGGTGGGATTCTATTATGAGTAAGAGATATCCTATAACATGGTGTACTTCTCTTTGGTCAATTGAGTTCATTATATGATGTAGACATAGCAAGCAATATATGAAAATATATAATATGTTTCCTTCTAATATTCAGAGATAAGATTAAAACCAGCATTTGCCAAATGCTTATGTAGCAGACACTTTAAGAAACATATATGTATTACATATTATATCCCACTTATTAATTATAATTGTGAGGAAGTTGCTACCAAATTCCCACTCTTCACACAGAAAAGCAGGCAAACACAGAGGAAGTATCTTATCAATGCAAGTAACCCCACTGGGCACAGTGTTGTCTGGAAATACCAGAGAAATAGATAAACAGAAATAAGTCCAACAAGAAAGTTCAAAAATAAATCAAAGTGAGGCTAAAAGTATATCAAGGGGTGAAGAAAGAAAGAAAGAAAGACCTAAAAACAAGCCTGCACTGTGTAGCAAAGAAAACCAGCAACGAGGAAAACAGCACTGGCTCTAGAGCTAGATTTCAGCTATTGCATTTTCCAGTTATTTTGTACAACTGTAAGGTGATATTTAGTTTATTTAAAATTTTTTATTGGAGAAAGAGAGAAAGAGAGAGATGGACAGACAGAAGTCTTCTAATCGCTGGTTCACTCCCAAATGACTGTAACAGCTATTATTCTGTCAGACCAAAGCCCAAAGCCAGGAACTCCATCCATGTGACACGGGTCACCAGGATAGAAGTATCTGAGCCATCATCTGCCTCATAGGTTGCACATTAGCAGGAGATTGGACCAAAATCTGAGTAGCTAGAACTCAAACTAGGCACTCAGATATGGGATGTCAGTGTCCTAAGCGGCAACTTAACCATTGAACCAAACACCCGTGTCAGCTTCTTTAACCACTAATTTTTATCATCTGTAAAATGGGACCAGAAAATCTCTGTCGAGATGACATGATAATTAATTGTGATGATGTGTGAAAAAGCCCTTAGCAATTTTCCCATTATCATATATCAGTTCTTAGAACAATTCCACATGATACTCTGCCCAATGAATTAAAGCAGGTATAATCAAAATAATGATGATAATGAGATAATCAGTGATGATAGGTGAGCATGAGAATGGTATTTTTTAACTGATATAAATCTAGCTGATGGAATATCATTGTGGATCAATGACTAAGCAGATGGTATACTCATTACAATAAACCTTCCATATATACAGGTTCTGCATTCTATCAGCCAACCGTGTATCAAAAAACATTTAGAGAAAAAACACATCTGTGCTGAACTTGTGCAATTTGTTTTTCTTCACATTGTTCCCCAAACAACACAGTATAACAACTACATAATAGCCCTTCAATGTATCAAGTTCCATAAGTAATCTAGAAATGATTTAAAATGCATACACAGGGGGACAGTGTGAGGGATGTACACATTTGAAGATCTTAATATAAAAGAGGGTGTTCTGGGCCCAATTCCCAAGGATACTGAGGAAGAACTGTATTGTTTTTGGCAATCAGACAGCAATGGTTTTGGAAATCCATGTAAACCATTCTTGGATTTAAAATTTATTTTCTGACAATGAATGTGGTGCACAAAATTATATGAGAAACGAAAAGTAGGATGTTAGCTTTCGAGCAGGTAAAGTCATTATATGAATTCAAAGTTCCTGATTGCACACTCTAATGATTACAGATGCACCCTACCCTTCATTCCGTTTCTATTTTTCTCAAAGTACTTTGTTTCTTTCCTATAAGGATTTACCACAAATGTTAAATACAAGTACATATCTCTTATACATTTGATTGTTTAATAGGCAGCTCCCAACACACACACAAAGTGTAGTCTCCAAGAGGAATGGAATCCCATTGTTTGACAATGGATCTACAATACCAGGCTCAGTGTTTAGCACAGAGCAGGCATTCAATAAAAATGTTGAGTTATTGTTTCTACTACACCACAAGGTACAGCAAATGCATAGACAGGAATACACCACTGTTTTCACATAGTGAAATTTGAACATTCTGTAAGCTTTACCTGGAGCGTCATGGAGGCTCAACTGTGCAGAGCAGCAGACAGGGGAAGGGGAGTGCTGACCTCCTGGAGCTATCTGGGGAAGGAAAAGATGCCTAAACAGAGGTGTTCAGACCCCAGTGATCCAGCTGAGGCCTGTTCAGTACAACCTTAAGTGTTTGTCCCTCTTCTCTGCAACTTATTAGGTCTCAGTGCTCCTTGTAGTCTGGCTGTTGTCATGGGAATCAGACTCCTCCCTCTTGAGGTTACTGCCCAGACGGCTGGCAGAAGTTTGGATGCCAATTGCAAAGTTCCATACTCAAAAGACCCAGATGGAAGAATGTCAAGGACCCTAGGTAAGTTCAGAGGGTGAAAACTATGATCCAATCTGGCCTGGACTTCTTTAGCAAGGCTTCTGCCACCTGTCTCCTTGGTTCACCTGATACTTGCCAGAAGGCACTATTGCTTTCTAACAACTTCCATCACTAAAATACTCCCCCTAAAACCACTTCCTCCCCTGTTCTAGCCAGAGTAACTATATCTTGTATCTCTCCCCCTAGTATCGTCTTGTCTACAGCAAGAAATCTGTTGTATAGTTAAGAAGATTCTAATCACATAGGGCCCGAATTATTATCAGCAACCAGAAAGTTAGATTTCTATTCCTCATTAAAAGGCAAGATTTTATTTTCTGAGGCACAACTGTGCTGTCAGCATGCTCTGAAATTGGAATATAATGAAACTGTCATCATCATACATTGGGGAAATTCAGTACTCCCACTCTCACCCCAGTAAGTCAAATGACTCTTTAAGACACAACAAGGAAAATGCCACCAATTCTTATACACTCCCCCATTTTCCCTTCTATCTTTGGGAAGATGGAGTGATAGGTCTATCACCAAAATATATAAAACAACAAGATACACTCAGGGCTGCAGGTACATTATAAAGGATTTCTGGTGGGAAGGCTTGTCTCAGCAATACTTGGGAAAAAAGAGAGAGAATATACTCTTTGCCTGGTGTTGCATATAAATCCACTCCATAGCTCCTTACCAGTTTGTCAAGTGCTAACTCAAGACCCACCTTCCTGTGGCTCATCAGGTACTCTCATGTACATTTTCCTTTTTGGTAAAGATTTATTTATTTATTTGAAGTCAGAGTTACAGAAAAAGAAGGAGATACACACACACACACACACACACACAAAGAGAGAGAGAGAGAGAGAGAGAGAGAGAGAGAGAGAGAATCACCTGCTAGCTCACTTCACAAGTTGCCACACAGCCAGGGCTGGGCCAGGCTCAAGCCAGGAACTTCATCCGGGTCTCCTACATGGATGACAGGGGCCCAAGCACTTGGAGATTTTCTGCTGTTTTTTTCTAGGCCATCAGCAGGTAGCTGGATCGGAAGTGAGGCAGCCAGGTCTCAAACCAGCACCATTTGGGATGCCAGCATCACAGGCAGTGGCCTCACCCACCATGCCACAATGTACATTTTCTAGCACTGCTCTTGGAAACCAGAGCTGAAGCTCTGTCTTGTGAAACACAAGTTTGCCTGCCACGTTCTATTTTTTTTTTTTCTTCATCACCTGTCCTGTCCTGACGTTATGTGGGACTGGTGGATAAGTTCCTCTGATTTATGACAACTAGTTTTATTTTTTCCCAATTCTTCTTTTTAATCAATACATTTTATCCCACAGGAGGCACCATGGCATAGTGAATTGGGGAGATGGAGCCATACTTTCTGTGTTCCCTTCCACAGCACAGTATAGTTATGCCATTTTGGCAAATTTGTGATTCTTGTTTTGCTTCAATTGTCTCATCTGTCACATAGGGTAATAAAACAATTTGTTTCAGTTCTTACACAATTGAATGAGTTAGTGTTCATAAGGCACTTACAATATTACTTGTCATATAGTAAGTACTATATAACTGTTTTCAATAAATAAATTCCTGTAATGTGCTACATAGTATCAAACATCAGCAGGATCCCAGGAAAAGTGACAACTAGCTTGAAAGCCTAGAAAATATCATCAAAAGTCAAATAGGACACAAGGAGTTATCAATCTACATGACAAAATTTTGAGAGATCAAAACCTGGTTAGACCTTCAAGATAGCAGTATGAAACATTTGTAATTTTGTATAACATTATGATATTTTCAAAAGCTCATGGAAAATAAAATTTAAAAATGTAGGGGACAGTCTGACCTACTGGTTAAGATGCCAGTTAAAATGCCTGAGTCCCATATCGGAGTGACTGGGTACAATATCTGTTTCTAGCTCCTGATTATATCTTCCCAATACAGGAGGAAGTGATAATGAATCAAGTAACTGGGTTCCTACCATTCATGTGGGAGACTCAGATGAAGTTCCCTAGTCCAACCATGACCACTGAGGGCATTTGGATATGAACCAGAAGATAGGAAACACACACTCTCTCTCTCCCTCTCCCTCTGTCTCTCTCTCACTCTCTGCCTCCCTCCTCCCTCCATGCCATACAAATAAAATTAAACATGCATGATTGGCCGGCGCCGCGGCTCACTAGGCTAATCCTCCGCCTAGCGGCGCCGGCACACCGGGTTCTAGTCCCGGTCCGGGCGCCGGATTCTGTCCCAGTTGCCCCTCTTCCAAGCCAGCCCTCTGCTGTGGCCAGGGAGTGCAGTGGAGGATGGCCCAGGTGCTTGGGCCCTGCACCCCATGGGAGACCAGGAAAAGCACCTGGCTCCTGGCTCCTGCCATAGGATCAGCGCGGTGCGCCGGCCACAGCGCGCCGGCCGCGGCGGCCATTGGAGGGTGAACCAACGGCAAAGGAAGACCTTTCTCTCTGTCTCTCTCTCTCACTGTCCACTCTGCCTGTCAAAAAAAAAAAAAAAATGCATGATTTTCTCACAACATATATTTTCATGAACATTTTGTAGATAGATAGATAGATAGGGCATTAAAGCAGCTGCTTTCATTAGCGTTCATTTGCCCTGACATGTCTACTATATGTACTTTTAATTTTTCTCACAATGCTGTTTTGCTTCCCAGAAGTGTATTTATTTGTAATTAAGAAATTATAAGAAACTTTACAGATCAATAAATAAAATTAAAAAACCAAAGACAAGCAAATAGGAATGAAGAGTTCAAAAGTGAGCCCTGGAAGGCTGTCTCTTGCCTTATGTCAGTTCACATCTATTGAATGAGAGCCTTCTCTGGGTTTTTGATAAAAATACAAGTGCAGGCTGCTACAGAAATGATATTCCTAATTTCCTCATACACAGAAGTTGATTAAAAATGATAAGCAAAAACAAAGGTTCCATTTGGAATATTGCTTCAAACCAAAACTAGCCAACTGGGGGAGTGTCCTTAGCTGGGATGATTGGAGAGACTGGATGAAAACAAGAACACCAAAAGGGCATGTGAAAGATTCATGTCAGATCCTGACATTCCTGTCTCAACAACCTTGAGCTAAATCTTCTTCCTTATGTCAAGGAACACACTCTCTAGGCATCGCACACAGCAGTCTCTCCACCCACCATTCACAGTTCCTTTCCCTGGGACACATTCAGGTGTCACATGGTTTTCTTCAGAAATTGTTCTCAGCTACATCTGGTTATTTTAAATCGTTTCCTAACCCAGACCCCACAGAGAACTTCCATGTGTGAAGTCTGCGCTGGCTGGTTCCCCAATTCTTCACCTGTTCCATCAGAAGGCAAAATACAGCAAAGGTCGCTGAGCACCAGAGTGGCCAGCTATGGGAAGCAAAGCCAGCTCTCGTGCTCCTGTGCCCCTCTGAGTGTGAAATCCTCAGGCTCAGTGTATACAGCCTGTGGGGGTGGGGGTTGGGGGGGGGGAGTCAAGAAGTCACAAGTAGTTATCTTGAGGTCTCAGTGTGCATTTGAGAAAATCAGAAGCTGCACAGAGCTGCTCAGCTAGCCTGTGAAATGGTCTGTGGGTGGTGGTATTTGGGGATGCTTTCCACCCACAGTCTGCAGAGGCACAGGAGACAGGACAGAAGGAACAGCTTTGCCCAGAGAGCAGGCGCCAATGTGTTTTACTCCTCCTACCCACCCCCCACACTCTGCATAATTCAAGTCCTCAATAAATATTTGCTAAAAGCCAAGGCTTTTCAACAATCTGAACAGCTTAGCTCTTCATCACTTTACCCTCTACGTGAAAATAGCATGGCTAATCTTACTCTTTTTGCAAGGTTTTAGAGCACCTGGGGTTGAATTATTTCTTGTTACAGATAAGGTCCTGGCATTACAAGAGTGAGCAACTTGACCTAGACTGCCCACTTAATTCCAGTTACAACCAAGGCCATGGAGCCTGTGGGAATCTGACCCTCTCTTGGCTTTTCAGTCTCTGTACCCCTTACTCACTGGCCTCCTCAACCTCAGGACCTTCCATACCATTCCTTCTGCAGGAAATAGTTGGATCTCTTCTTCCAAGCTGTTGTTTCCCCTCCTTCAACATTCATCACAAATATCACTTTCTCAGAAAGTTCCTAACTGCCCAGGCTAAACTACATCTCCCCTACCCTCCAGTATCTCATTCTCTTATCCAAAGCACCTTGTTTCTTTCTTTCCTGGCATTGACCACAAATTGTGAGTATACGTTTTTGTGTATAATTACTTGTTTAATCATCTCCCAACAAACCACACACACACACACGTGCACAGACAACTATAGTCTCCTAGAGAACTGAATTATATTTGCTGTTTTCACCATTAGAAAACTGGTGCCAGTCTCAGTGCCTAGTATAAAATGGCTACTCAATAAAAATTGGTTGAAAAGTAAGATAGATGATTCTTTCATATCTGGTGTTATCCTTTCAGCTACAAAACAATGGATAATTATTTCTCTTCAATAAAAATAACATGATTCAATCATCTCGTCTGTTGAATTTTCTGGATCATTTTGGTATTATATACATTGTAGATTAGCCTAAATATTCCATTTCTAAGCACAAAAAAAATCATCAAAAGAGTGAACTAGAGATGAAAGACATCCAGGAATCAAAATGCCATTGCAGCTTCCTCCAGGGAGGGTAAACAAGAGATCAAAATATTGAAGTAACACAAATGAGCATTTGATACACCCTCCGGAAATAGAGAACATGGAAATTAGAATTAGCAAATATGATACATTTATAGCTCAGGTCACACCTGAAAAAGAAATCATGGTGTACTCTTTTGGTGTACCACATGAGTATCTTAAATTTTCCCGCTCTCATTAGTTTCTCCTCTTTTGTGTGTTGTCCTCTGATTCACTCATCGAGAAAGCTCTTCAAGGACTCCCTAGTCCCTCAGGATAAAACCTGCCCTCCTGTGAGAGATGTGTGAGGCCTTGTTACTTCGTCCCCTGCCTGTCTCTGTGGAGTCATACTCTGACCCTTGTCCACATTCCCCATACTCTAAACATACAGTGATACAGTGGTTCCCATGGGCCAGTCTCCTACAATGACATGCCCTTAGATGTGCCATCCACACTTTAGCCAGACTGTATCTCATCTTGGCTGTTTGTTCTGTTTAGTTCTGTATTAGATCTCTGTGACAGCTATAACAAAGTACCGCAAGCTAATGGCTTAAACCAACACAAGTGTGTTAGCTTAGGTTTCTGGAGGTCAGAAATCTGAACTGGCTTTCACTGAGCTAAAATACAGATGTCTGCAGGGCTACATTTCTTTGTGAAGGTACAAGGGCAAAATGACTTCCGTTTTTAGCTTCAAGAAGCTGCCCATGCTTCTTGTCTGCGGCCCGTACTTTGTCAAAGTCAGCAATGACCAGGTGAGTTTCACACTGCATCACTTACACACTGACTCTTCTGCTTTCCTTGTGCATATTTACTGACCCCTGGGATTACATGAGGCCCACTTGGATAATTTAGCACAATACTAACTGAGTGACAAGCTCAATTACATCTGCAAATCTAAATCCTGTAAGTTATGTAACAACATATTTATAGGTTACGGGATTGAAGATAGATATCTGAGGGACCATTACTCCAATTATCAGAACTTCCAAGTACACCTGACTTTCATATCCTTTTCACTGCTGTTTCCCTTATGAGTGAGTTAAATGTTACCCATCTCATTTTGTATTAACATTACTCATTCATGTATACATTTTCTTCATGAGATTATTTAGGATTGGTATCTAAATAAATATAGAGTCCATAAGTGATCAGGTGCTACACTATGTGTTTTGTACTAATTAGTTTCTACAACATACTATTAGATGGAAATTGCGTCCATTAAACAGATGGGGAAACTAAATGTTACACTGGTTAAATTCACCACTTCCAGGCATGCACACTTAACAAGTCAGAGCTGAGATTTGAACTCATAATTGTCCAGTTCCCCAAATGGTCAATTTATTTCTAAACTGTATTGTCTTCATTTCAGGTCCTTTGGAATTTACACTGAAGATCCAATATACAATGGATTTTCATTAAACAGTACCTGAATTTGGTTTATTATCTCTTTCCCATTGTTATCTCACTTCCCATCTTCATGATGAAATTAATCTCTTCAGGGGCCGGCACCGTGGCTCAGTTGGTTAATCCTCTGCTTATGGTGCCGGCATCCCATATGGGCGCCGGGTTCTAGTCCAGTCTGTTCCTCTTCCAGTCCAGCTCTCTGCTGTTTATTGGGAGGGCAGTGGAGGATGGCCCAAGTGGTTGGGTGCCTGCACCCACATGGGAGACCAGGAAGAAGCACCTGGCTCCTGGCTTCCGATCGGTGCAGTGTGCCTGCAGTAGCGGCCATTTGGGGGTTGAATCAACGGAAGGAAGATCTCTCTCTCTTCTCTCTCTCTCTCTAACTCTACTTGTCAATAAAAAAGAAGAAGAAAAATTAATCTCTTCATTATATTTTGCTTCTTTATTTTGCTCTTCATATCAAAGATGGGATTTTTTTTTATTTTTACCAAATTGAACATCTTTTCTCAACAGTTCAAAGTTACTATACATTGTTTTAACTCTTTAACTGACACAGATTTTCATTATTCAAAGACAATGATCGCTGCTTAATAAACCATATCTTCTTTAGAAATGTCAGTGATCCCAAGTTCATCACCTACTCCTCTGAATAAAAAGATTGCAATCAGTAGTCCTTAGCTCCAAGATTTCAGCAGATCTCAAGTGGGGCCCGAATGTCTCTGTGTGAAAATTTCCCATTTGGGGCTGCCGCTGCAGCTCACTAGGCTAATCCTCCGCCTTGCGGTGCTGGCACACCGGGTTCTAGTCCCAGTCGGGGTGCCGGATTCTGTCCTGGTTGCCCCTCTTCCAGGCTAGCTCTCTGCTGTGGCCAGGGAGTGCAGTGGAGGATGGCCCAGGTGCTTGGGCCCTGCACCCCATGGGAGGCCAGGATAAGTACCTGGCTCCTGCCTTCGAATCAGTGGAGTGCACCCGCCGCAGCACGCTGGCCGCGGCGGCCATTGGAGGGTGAACCAACGGCAAAGGAAGATCTTTCTCTCTGGCTCTCTCTCTCACTGTCCACTCCGCCTGTCAAAAAAAATTTTTTTTTCCCATTTGAACTTCCTGAGTTTGGGGAATCCACTTTTTAAACAATATTGGGATATATTCTTTGGCCTGTATCATCTTACTGTGTGGTTCCTATAAAACATTTCTCTAAACATTATGGAATTGCAGGTATGCATGATGACAAATGAATCCTACAATGCAATTTAATTGATAACATTCATGTTGTAGATCAAAATGTACATCAATAAATTTATCTGTGGTAAGGGGAATTCTTGTAGTTTGTCATGAAATGTGTCTGGTTTATTCTAAGGCACACCTTTTATTATAATGGAATGCCCCATCATACCCTAAAACTTTATCTTCCACAAAAATAACACAAAAAATCACTCACATAAATCAAAGCTCCTTTTGGCTATTCATGTACATAGTTTCTTGCATTCAGATAGGACTGCCACCTTTTCTAAAAACTTCTTAGGAAAAACAGATGTATTTACCAACACATAAGCTGACACCAATGCCTCCTCAGCAGATAAATACATATATATGTATATACATATATGTATATATACATACGTATATGTATTCATACATACATGTATATATAATACATATGTATACGTACATAGATGTGTATATATACATACATATATAATACATATATGTGCATATATACATACATATATGTGTATACATACATACATAATACATATATACATATATATATATACACATATATAATCATATTTTGAGCGCACAAAGAAGTAGAGAACTTTCTCTCTTCTGGTTGTTTGAGGTGCCATCTGGGCATGGGGAATTTTGTGACAAGTATCCATAACATGCAGTATGCTCAATTAGGTACTGCGCTTGCACAGGCTTCAACACAGAGAAGCAGCATTTACCCTTCTTGTGTACTTCAGACTTAGAAAAGCACATTTTTCTACAACCATAGAAAAAGAGGAGTGGGCACAGCACAGCAAGCCCTGTCCTTAACACTTCTTTCCAGAATTTGCGTGTGTTCCTTTTCCTCATATCTCATTGGCTAAATCAAATTCAGAGGGGAAGGCTCTAAGGAAACAGAAGAGCCCCAGCAAAGTCTCAGAAGCCTAGAAGAAAATGATTTCTTCACTTAGGGGAGCTGGTTTGACCAGGGTTTGAGCACCAAATATTGAGGATTAGGATGAAAAAGGCAAAAGATGACAGTGAAGTCAGTAACCTGAGAAAACATAAAACTCCTTGTAAACACTATGAAGTATTTTCAGTTTCATCTTGAGGGCGATAAAAAAGCAGTAGAAAGTTTAAATAGGAAACTGCCTTGTCCCAACTTATATTTTGAGTGATAATTCTTGCTATAGCATAGAGACTTCATTTGTGTGTACCTTGAGATACCAGGAGAATATCCCCATGGAGATATTCAGGAAACAGTAGTACACACAAGACTGGAAAGAATCATGTAAGCTGTAGAATTCCACATGTGTCACCTAAGATCAGATGTGGCCCATAGACCATATTTTTTTTTTCTTTTTCTTTTCTTCCTTTTTTTTTGCCTGCAGGTATGTGAAAGAAAGTAATTTGAAGGTCTTCTGATGGGATTTGTGCTCTTCAGCTGGCTATAATCTCCACAACTACTCACCTTACACTTTTCTACTTCACATGTTTTACACATTTTGTTTACTCACCAGGTTCTGAAGGTGTTGGACATCTGTTGAAATTTAAAAAATATATAAAATATTATTAAAATAGGTAGTATCCAAAAAATTTGAATAACTGTTCTAGTGTGGTTTATATTTTTATTGGCTAAATCTGACAATGATAGGCATGGCTGGTTATTTAAGCCATGGTAATGGATGGCATAAGCAAGGACAGTGAACAAGAAGCAAAGCAGACTCTAGGCTGTGCCCCATGCCCAGAGTCAACATTCATCACTATTGATGAGTAAGGGCTGAGAGCAAAAGCAGTGAATCATCAATATTTAAGGAACATTTTAGAAATAAAGAGAACAGAAGAGAAGCAGAAAGAAAACTAAGGTGCCAAGTTAGAGGAAGCATGAGTAAGAAGGCTCAGGAGAGGTCAATAGTGTTGCATACTCAGGGATTTCCACCAAGGTAAGAACTGAAATGTGGGGCCAGCAATGTCTCGTAGTAAGTTAATCAATGCTTTCATCATTTGGATGTTGGTTCATGTTCCACCTGCTTCACTTCAGATCTGGATCCCTGCTAATACATAGGAAAGCAAAAGATAATCCAAGTGCTTGGGCCTCTGCCACCCATGTTGGAGACCTGGATGAATCTCCTGTCTCCTGGCGTTGGCTTGGCCCAGCCCTGTCCTTTGTGGCCACTTGGGGTGTGACCCAGCAGATGGAAAATCTTTCTCTTTCTGTCCTTCCCTCTCTCTCTGCAACTCTGATTTTCAAATAAATAAGTCTTAAAGAACTGCAATGTTTCCACTGGGTGTGTGGCAAGAACATCACTTATGTCCCTGGAGGAACGTTTAATGCAATATGGAGCAAAATTTGTTGCCTTCACCTAAAGAGAGGATAGAGGGGTTGGCGCTGTAGTGCAACAGGTTAAGCAGCTGTCCTAAACACCGGCATCCCATATGGGTGTCAGTTCAAGACCTGGATGCTCCACTTCCCATCTAGCTCTCTGCTATGGCCTGGGAAAGCAGTAAAAGATGGCCCAAGTCTTTGGGCCCCTGCACCTACATGGGAGACCGGGAAGAAGCTCCTGGTTCCTGGCTTCAGCCTAGCCCAGCTCTAGCCATTGTGGCCATTTGAAGAGTAAACCAGTGGAAGGAAGACCTTTCTTTCTGTCTCTCCTTTTCTCTCTCTGTAACTCTGCCTCTCAAATAAATAAATAAATATTTTAAAAAAGAGAGAATATAGAGACAGAACACCAACTTTTCACAGAATCTGTGTTGTCAGTGAAGGAAGGAGTCGTAGCTGAAAACAGATATATAATACAGAACACTTTGCCTTTCTTTTACAAGAGAGGCCTCATCACTCTAAAGGCTAATGAGAAGAAAACAATATAGGAAAATAAGTCAAAGATAAAGCACAGAGGAGGAAAAATCAAGGTAGTTACTTTCTAAAAGAGACAGAATGACATTTTTGACTTAAGAAAAGAAGCTTCATTACAACAGGAAAGACAAGAAGCAGATGGGTATCCATGTAGTGAGTTCTTGCAGCAAGACTTTGAAGGAATTTCTTCATGAATTTTTCTCCTGGAAAGAGGTGTGAGATATTATCTTGACTTTGGCTATGTTAGACATGGGAAATGTAGAGTGGAAAAGAAAAGGTTCTTATCAGCTGGAAGAAGAAGGGCTGGATGGGAAATACATGAAAGGAGACAAATAGAACTGAGCGTGTCATTGGACTAGACACTGCAGTTAACTCCAGAGTGGCTATCAGGATCTCAACAGTCTTAGGGTTTTTATCTACTTCTCCACAGGAATTTGGATCCATTAAAGGGAATTTGAAGTCTTCTTCTATGCCCCTACATTAACTCCAGAAGAATAAGAAACCAAGCTGTGTGATGGGATGATGGAAATCAGCATTCCAAGAAGGGTATATTTAGGATGAGCCATGAACTTTGGGTCTTTCTTGCCGATTCACATCTCCCTAATCTTTCAGAGATGATACAGTTTTGTTCACACTATTTTTCAAGTGTTTTCCATTTTAGGCTCTTTTCCTGCAATATTCAATAAAATACTTAGTGATTAACAGAAATGTACTGCTTAATAAAACAGTATAAAATTTCCATATTCCATATATTTAGATTACACCAACTTCATATACTCATTATTCAACAAATGGCTTCTGAATACTATCATATGCCAAGTGTTAAGACACAGTATTTGCTCTCAGAAAGCTTAACCAAATCCAATTATTTAATCCACATTTCAGGAAAACCCAATCTATAATATGTGACACAAAAATCCAACATATAGGGTAAAATAAAAAAAAAACTAAATAAATGAACTAATAATCAATCCCCTTTTAAATGGATTACCATAGGTTCCTTTGAACAACAAGCTTTCCTGGAGTTTTGAATATAATTTGATTTAAAGAGCCTCAGTGTATTCATAATCTTTTAGGAAGACATCTCATTTCAGTGAGTGAGATGCGTCTGTACATGCCAACTCACCTTTGTGATTCACATATATATTTTTGTGCTGTCATTGTAAATTAATTCTCTTATCACACTCCCTTCAAGGGTATTAATGTATATCAGGAGAAATTGTGTGGGTAGCTAATTGGATGGTACCTTAACATTGGCGAACTCTCTTTCCTGTTCAGATTTTCTCTTTTCTCTCATTTATTCTATCTAAAGCTGCCCTGTTGACATATTTTATTTGGTGTTTGTCCAGTACCTGAGGAGTGATACTGACCATGAAGAATTATTGGCAAGATCTTCAGCTCCGTGAGTGTAGGAACTTTCCCTTGTTCAGCATTTTCTTATTTTATTCATATTCTACAAGCACAGAGTGCTTATTATTTTGCAGGTACTGTTCTACAACACATAGACAGTTGAATTCATTTAACTTACACAGCAGCCCTATAAAAAAGGTGCAATCATAAATTCAAGAAACTGAAAATTTGGGCCAAAGAGCTAAGGAAAAGATGTTAAGATCTGAAAATAGATAATCTGGCACGGATCTTCTGCCCCAGGCCACAAGGTCACTATTCAATTTTCAGCATCTTCATATCTGACTGATAAATAATAGATAGTAGATAGATAGATAGAGAAAAAAACTGAATGATAGAGAAAAAATAATGAGCTGCAGTTATACATTCTTTTCACTAAATCACCAATTCTATAAGGTTCACATCTTATCTATATCACAACCCCAGAATACAGGATCTAATTCCAAATCTTTCTCAGTGATTCCTTTTGATAAATAACAATTTAAATGTCCATCCTGCTATTTGTGCTGATGATACATCAGTTGACATTAATTAGAGCAGGTTGGATTCTCCTTATTGGGATGAGAAAGATAAGGTTCCAGTTTGTGTGTGTCAGCTGCCATTATTTACCCTTGGGAGCAGGATTGCCCATTTCCAGCTAACTACTTGAATATCCTGAGAATGGATTAAGGTAAAATAAGCCAACCTAACAATAGGTCAGCTACATACCATACGTTTTCAATAGTTATTGTTAAGGACTAAAAGCTTGGGACACCATCTGAATATAAGTATGCTTCTCATGGATGAAGAGGTATTCTCAGCTAAAGATTATGCACCATGAAACTGCTACAAAACAACTGAAATTGGAAGGTATCCAGAGATATAAAGAGAAGTACAAAGAAAGCAGGATACAGGTAGCTGTAGTAATTGCTTTCTATGCAAAGAGAGACAAATCAAGAGAGCTTCTGTTTTAGGAATTTTTATACAGGAGACTATTTCCATGACAACTGAGTACTTAGTGATTCTAATTGTAGAAGAAACAAAGCATCTAAAAAGTGAGGAAATATGTTCCAGGCACACAGAATAAATCTCAGCTAAACTAGGAACATTGATATTTCATTAAAAGCTATGAAAACTTAACCCAACAGCCTTTTTATTTTAACTCAATTTAAAAATAAGTGACAATATTTCTTGAGACTCTCTAGACCATTTCAGATGGGAGGTTAGTTGCCTATTAAAATTGGCCTGAGGATTGCATAACTTCACAGCCATAATCTTGGAATCATGACCTTAGTTATTAAAAATTAAATTGATTGAGGAAAATATGGAGAGTCCCCAAACTGAATCTGATGGAAATGGAACAAAATCGTGGAGTGTAAATATAATGCTAATAAAAGGGTCTGATTTCTCAGAATATAAACTTCCCTTTTACATGCACAGAAGATGTTGTAAACAAAACCCTATCTCAGCTTATTCTAAGGTTTGCTTGAGAAAGATTATAGAATAGTTGGTGTAATCTTGGAGTGCAGAAAGCTGACCTGAGTCAACAAGTCTGTTCTAAATTTAACCAAAATATGCAAAATTATAATGATTTCAATGTAAGAAAAGTATAATCCAAAGGGACCATTTTCCCTTTGAGGAATTCTATTAGCTATTCTAAGTCTTTGCCTCAGAATATAGACTATCTTTCTTGTTTTCTTGAAACTTACTTCTCCCGACAATTTCAGGCATTCTCCACTGAAAGTTGGGAGTGTATGTTATTGGAAATCAATGTGTACAAATGAAGTGCTGATGAACGTTCAGACTTTAGAGTTTGGAGACTTTGGTTTATGGGCTGTTTCAGTCATTTCCTGGCTATTGATCTTGGGGAAATCAATGCAGCACTCTGAACCTAAGTTTTCTAATTTATTTAAAAAGGAATAAAAACTTATTTATTTAAGATGTTCACACAAGAAATTTTATTGTGTACTAGGCAAGAAATTGAGAATTGAGTGAAAAAGAAGTTATTACTACTTGTGAACAATAATCTAATATAGGAGACATGTCTAAATTATATGTGCTTGATACATTACGTGATCAGTTCTACCACCAAAATATAAACAAAATATTAGTTGAGCATGAAGAGTGGGGGAACCCATTGAGGAAGAGAGAAACAGTCATTCAGAATCAATGATACTCTAGCTTTCTCACAAAATAGGTTTGCTAAATAGAGGGAAGAAGTAGGGGAGACAAGAAAAGGTGGCACCTGGGACAGGAGAATGTGGGCTCAGTTTTCAAGACTTAAAGGACATTGACTCAATGTCCAGGGAGGCTGGTGCATAGTAGGAGGTAGTTAGATAAGGAAAGGCAAAAAAGGTATGGATATATTTCAGGTGCTTCATATGCCACGTTTAGAAAATGTGGATTTTTCCCACAGGGAATTGGGGAAGTGAAATAAGCTACAATGACCAAAAAGTAACACAATTAGACACTGGTTTTTTTTGAAGATAACAAGACTTCCAATACAACTTAATCTGAAGTCTGGATACAATTAACTAGTCTTACAGCATGAGTTAACTTGAGGATACCATGATAAACTCAGAAACGGGTTACAAGTAACATGACCACACACACCTAGGATGAACTCTCCAACCTTGAACACTGAAAGTCTTGTGCCACAGGAACTCTTCTTGAGTCCAGGGCAAACTAAGGCAGCTAATCACCCTAGTTCTAGTTCCCAGAATGATGATGACAAGAGGAACAGATACAGATGTGTCCTACCTGCAGTTATATCTGTGAGCTAAGCCTTATAACCTAATGTACTTTCCACAGTCCTAAGAAACTGAAGTTGAATACATACATTTACCTATACATATATAATGAAGAAGAGCAATAACATTTAAAAAATAATATTATTACACATTCCAGAACAAATATTCTGATCTACTCATCATCTTATTCCTACATAGTCTCATCGAATATAAAAGGTAGGAAGAGAGGATACTCTCTGTTGTACTCTACTCCAAAGAGGGTTGGGCAGCCATTGAACAGTTGAGGACTTTGTGACTGAATGTGTCTCAAACACCAAGTACACTGTGTGGTATGTAAAATTTCCAGCAGTGAAGATTTTGCTTGCTTTGAGCATGAAGATAAATGAACCCGCCTGGCTCAGGCAGACATGGTGAAGTAGGCAGAAGCTAGGAACTGGGGAGTAATTGTGGGGAGCAACTCAGACTAGACTGTTACTCGAATTAAGACTTATTCTATGCATCTGCTCTCCCACAATATGGCGCTGAGAAGGGAGAAACAGCTTCTACGCAGCTGCCTCTCGCCAACTTGAGTGATGACCTGCAGGAGCTGATCCTGCTCCTGATTGGAGGAGAGCAGCGTACTCGGCATGTGGGTAGCAGCGTTGGGATTGGTGGAAGAGGACTATAAAGGAGGAGAGAGACAACATGCACCAGGAACATCTCTCTGAAGGAACACCTGTGTAGCCCCCGAGAGAGCCGGCCGGTGGTGTGCCGTTCCCCTGCAGAAGTGGGGAAAGAGGCAGGGGGAACCGCCTTTCCACGGAGGTGGAAGGGTGGGTAGCCAACCCGGGAAGAACCAGCAGCAAACCCGGGAAGGGCCGAGCAGACAAAAGAACAACGCAGGGTCTAGTGTCGTTCCTCCGCGAAGATGGGGAGCGACAGTAATGAGCGAAAGATGGAAAAGGAAGAGAAGAGAGGAATAAATGGCACTGAACTTCATGCCTCTATCCCTGGTGGATTCAGAAAGGCAAACACACACTAGGAGTGAAGATATGATGCATATCATTCTCAGATAATTCCAGATAAAACTGACTTCTTTCTGACCATGAGCTTTGTCTAACTCCCTTTCCAGTCATTTCAGACATAGACTGGAGCTATACACAGAACGTAAGATCACAATGAGGGTGTGTCACTCAGAACTTGCAATGATGATAGTTCTATCTTGGGAAACTTCTAAGGTAATTGAGTTAGTCCATCTGGGCTACTCTAAGAAAAATAGACTGGATAACTCATAAACAACCAAATTTTATTGCACACAGTTCTGGTGGCTGGAAATTCCAGAAAACTCTGTCTGCCAAGATCTCACTCTCATCAGAGCAGACACCTTCTGACTGCATGCTCACTTGAAGGAAAGGGCAAACGAACACCCCTGGCCTGTTCTGCAAGGGCATTAATCCAATCACTCCCCAAAGGCCCCTCCTCTTAACACTAGTGCATTGGAGGTTAGATATTAATACAAGAACTTTGAGTGGAACAAAGGTTGAAACCGTAGTAGTAGTTTTACATCAAAATGCCAAAAGAATTTTAGTACAAGATAGTTTCACCATAAAGATATTTCAGCTGCATAATCCACAAAAAATAATTATAAATAGTCCCCAGTGGGCTTGTCATGTTAAAGGAGAATAAAATATAGAATAGATGAGCCATTTGTTTGGTGCCTATACAACACCTCTCCTAGGAGCAAGCAAAAATACTTTAATGCCTTGGGCTGTGTTTGGTTGCTAACTCCGGTTTTTAATTCAATGCCTAAATTAAATAAATAAATAAAAATTACGGTGATCCTAAAGCTGGTATTGAAATTTCTAAAGCACTTCTTTTTATTGTTTCCTGGGCAATTTGCTTTACTTTAGAAACATTTAGTTGATACGAAGGCTAAAATGGGCAGACTGCCCCAGAGATTTTGTTCCTAAAACTTTGTCAGCATGTTTTGTTTCATGGCATATATTGCTTCTTAACATTTCAGTGACTTAAGTGGTGTACTAGTTTGTAATAAGTCTATATATACATGTAGGTGTGTGTAAAAGTTTCAAATTATTCACTTAAAATCATCTATATTAAGAAATGAGAGCTAATTGTATTTAAAAGCACAAAGCAGAACAAACTATTAAATAATATTATATCTCAACTATAATGAGCAGTAAAAACTACTTATAATATACTGCCATAATAATATTATAGTTGGTGTAAAATTCCGCCAAGAACTAACAGTACTAGACAAATTCAAAAACAATTAAAAAAAGAAAAACTTCTATATGTAATAAAGTACTATGTTCAGGATATATTAAATATATAAATTTAATATTGCAAAATAAACTCTTGAATGGCCACTAAAAATAATCCCAACTGCTGGTCAGACACCCAGGGAATTTGTGTAAAATATATTTTTTCTGGGGAATGAAGAAGTTAGGATGAGAAATTAGGGTACTTATATAGTGTAGCAAAACACTATACAAAATTACCTGAGGCATGCTACTTTATAAAGAAAAGCTTATTTTGGCTCATGGTTGTGGAAGTGCAAAGACTCCTGGCCTCATGTAGTGAAGACCTTCTTGTTAGTAAAGTCCCATGGTGATGCGGAATAGTACCCAACAAGAGACAGCAGGAGCACATGTCTGTGGAACTGGTCTCTGTTCTTCATCTTTTAAACCCAATAGGATTCAATTATGGAGCTGCATCCTCATGACTTGATCTATTCCTGATCAATTCCAAAAGTCACCAACACTAAACAACCCTGACCGATTAATTTCCCACTCTTTTAATGTCAAATATATTACTTTGGGAATTAAACTCCTGCATGAGTTCCACAGATGAACCATTTTCAAATCATAGTAATAGGTGACCATTTTTACTCAGCATAGGCAGGAATTCTGGCAGTGGGAGAAATGAACAGGTGTTACTGGGATCAAAACAACCTCTTGTCGCTGAAAATTTGTACAAAAGGGTCGGTAAAAAAGTCTGAATCTATAGAGTTCTGGCCATCTGCCATCTTTTAAAAATTTGGCCATATTTAATCCCTTCAAGGACTATTAATATGACACAGCACACAGGTTTATGTGCTTATAATCATGCATTCCTATTATGGATTTCAGTATGAAAAAGGAAGACTGGCAGGGAAGACTCACCCTGAGTGCTTGGAAGCCACATCTCAAGCCCCTATCTGCCAGTGATAATGTTCAGACTACCGTTTCTGACAATTGTCTTACTAACCCAACAAGATTGCCTTCAGATCAGTATATTCTCCTTACCTGGATCGATTTATTCTTGCAGAATCTTTGCTAATACTCAGTCCCATTATTATTATTACCATAAGTAGTTTTTCTTTTTTTTATTCTTTTTTGTAACTTTTATTTAATGAATATAAATTTCCAAAGTACAGCTTATGCATTACAATGGCTTTCCCCCCCATAACGTCCCTCCCACCCGCAACCCTCCCCTTTCCCTCTCCCTCTCCCCTTCCATTCACATCAAGATTCATTTTCAATTCTCTTTATATACAGAAGATCAGTTTAGCATACATTAAGTAAAGATTTCAACAGTTCGCACCCACACAGAAACACAAAGTGAAAAATACTGTTTGAGTACTAGTTATACATTAAATCTCAATGTACAGCACATTAAGGACAGAGATCTTACATGAGGAGTAAGTGCACAGTGATTCCTGTTGTTGACTTAACAAATTGACACTCTTGTTTATGGCATCAGTAATCACCCTAGGCTCTTGTCATGAGTCGCCAAGGCTATGGAAGCCTTTTGAGTTCACTGACTCTGATCATATTTAGACAAGGTCGTAGTCAAAGTGGAAGTTCTCTCCTCCCTTCAGAGAAAGGTACCTCCTTCTTTGATGACCTGTTCTTTCCACTGGGATCTCACTCACGGAGATCTTTCATTTAGGTTTTTTTTTTTTTTTTTTTTTCCAGCGTGTCTTGGCTTTCCATGCCTGAAATACTCTCATGGGCTTTTCAGCCAGATCCGAATTCCTTAAGGGCCGATTCTGAGGCCAGAGTGCTATTTAGGACATCTGCCATTCTATGAGTCTGCTGTGTATCCTGCTTCCCATGTTGGATCATTCTCTCCCTTTTTTATTCTATAGGTTAGTAATTTCAGACACTAGTCTTGTTTATGTGATCCCTTTGAATCTTAGTCCTATCATTATGATCAACTGTGAACAAAAATTGGTCACTTGGACTAGTGAGATGGCATTGGTACATGCCACCTTGATGGGATTGGATTGGAATCCCCTGGTGTGTTTCTAACTGTTTGGGGCAAGTCAGCTGGTTTTTCAACAACTATGACATCATTCTTCAGAGGATGTGCTGTTATATTTCTGGATGAAGAGTAGGGTTCCTATCACATATTTAAACATAACTACTCTTCTGACAAGTGCTTGGGCCACTGAGATCCCATGCTGTTCATATGGCAGAGAGAAGCGAGAGAGCTCTCTGTGTTCCCTTTTTATCAGGGCACTAATCCCAGCAGAAAGGCTCTTTTCTCAGGAATTAATTGTCTCCAAAAGGCCCTAGATCAAATTGCCATTCTATCAGGAAATAGGATTTCAACATGTAAAATTAAACATATAAAACATAACAAATGCACAGTTTACTACTATGTGTACAATAATGTACTCTATGATCCCCCATGTGCAGGCTTTCTCAAGCCCTCAGAAGGGTTATCAAGCACTCTCAAGCATTCGCAAGTAGCCTGTAAACTGCAGGTTGCAGGTTTACTGTGCCCTTAGAGAAAAGCCCTCTGAATGTGGTGCTGGGGGCAGCCTAGGATCCTGTGTAACCCATCATGAGGAATCAGCCAACCAGATCTTCAAGCAAGTGTAACATAATGACGACTTTAAATGAAGCTAGGAAATGAAGGGCTTTGGGAATCAGACTTTGTCCCTGTCTTACTGGTTCATTACACAATTAAAACCTAGAACATTCATCTTTAACTCCAGGATCCTCAGATTCCTTGTCTGTATAACAGCTACCTCCTATGGTGTTAGGATAATTGATTCCATTAGGCTTTTCCTGATAAATCAAAAGAAACATTTACATATCCACCCTATACTTTTTTAACACTATGGTACTTTCTCTTTCTTATTTTGATCAGTTTTTAACCTTATCAACTGATGTTTTTTGATTCATTAGTGATGTTAGCTAAATACACAGTTTCATAGATTCTGCATTGCCAGTAGGGCCAACATGTTGGCTGCATTGCTCAATTTCATGCCTAAATGGCTTTCTGTGAAAAGTGGGAGAGAAGCTGGGAAATATGGCAGAGAAGAAAACTATCAAAGATTCTCTAATACCCACTTCTGCTACTCTGTGAATAAAATTTGTGGTTGGAAAAATAAATTTAAATATCTGATGTGAACAAAATAAAACTCAGATAGTTATACATTTTTTTCCTGAAATAGTTCAGGTAAATGTGACAACCTACAAAAATCAAAGAGTAAAATGAAGTCCTCTATGTCAAAAAAAAAAAAAAAAAGGAAACCAATTACCAAGTAAACTAATGTCAGTGAAGAAGTGTTATATGGTTTACTAAGAGGAAAAACAAACCTAGGGTTTTAAGGATTGTAAAAATACAATATTTCATTTTGATATCAAATTAGTAAATGTTACTATAATTTGAAGATACTCAACCCCCCCCCCCAGAATAAAACTTAATAGTCATTTACCTTACTAACATACCATCTCTACTTTTAGAACAATAATAGAACCCTAAAATATTTGGAAGAAAGTTTAAAAATTTATTCTTAGATTCAAACCTACATTTGGAATTTTTTGTAAATTCCCAAAGTATTTTGAATGGAACAGATAGTTACAGTTTTATATTCTAATATTCTTACCTGTGATAGATATTAGGAAATGGGATGAAAAACATTACTTTCAGTGTTTTTGACATCCTTGAAAAGATATGCTACATAGTAACTCAAAAGGAAGTCAAAGTTACAAAGCCAGGCAATTCAGTATCCCTGACAGGCAGTAGATTAGGGTAACTTCTTGTGACATGCTTAATCAAAAGGGAACGGCTATAAAACGTGGATGTCTGGGAGTTGGAAAATGAATTTCAGAATCTAGTTCAAGTTTTACAAGCTAAATGCAAAACCTGTACAATATTATATCAGCAAGAAATATTTTCTGTTACAGGAAGCGATGAAACATTCATAGCTAAAGACATGTCTATATACTTAAAAATATTACTGGCTACTACAACATTCCTTAAACCTAGAGTATTTTTCATTCAATTAACTGTTTCTGTCATTGTTTCTCACAGATTCAATCCTGGGGCTCTCATGGGGTTGTAATATCTTTACCTTAGCCAGTTTAGGAAGCCCAACACCAACTGAAAGTCACTCATGCAAGCCTTAGGATAATATTGCTTTTTTGATCACTAAAAAATCAGCTAAAGATAGTCTCAAGTTTTGGAAACAACATCACAAGCTTATATTTCCCCAGTATTCATTTAGAAATAGCACATTCTAATATTTCTTTCTATTTTGTATTAGGTCAAGATTATACCTATGAACGTAATATGAACAATAGATCCAAAATAATGATGGCTAAATACACTTTACATTGTGCTTCAGGTTTTCATATTTCCTGAAGGACTCAGTCAGCAGGAGTATCTCCATTCTGTCTCAAGGATCTTCCTGGTAAATGAGAGTGGTAGGGTTCAATAGAGATCAACAGCTGAGGAATTCCAATACACAGCTCTTTAACTATAATCTTCCCAAATTTTTAGCTGCTGTTCCCATGTTGAAGCAGATCTTACTACTGGAGAGGAGAGGATGCAGATCTTTCATAAGGCATCTATACATGGACTGCAAAGCACTGGGCAAGTGTGTTTCTAAGAAAATCTCCATGCCTCTGTGGAGGCACAGATGAAGCTGTCACTTCTTTCATATTTGTCAAGTTAATGAGAATCTTCAACAAACTTCCAAAACACAGTCAGTGAGAAACAACCTTATTTTGATTTCAGTGAAATATTATGAAGGAGTTAATAGGTGACAGAAATGGAGATGATATATACATTGTCTTAAACTAGATTTCAATATCTAGGTCCATCAAGAAACTCCTACAATGAACTAGAAATGGGCAAAGGAAACAGACAAACATTTTACAGAGAAAAGGAATTCAAAATACTCATAAGAGTTTGAATGGACATTCACATTTAGAATTGGAAGATAGAAAATAAATAAGACACCAAGGAGATATCACATTGTACATCTTCAATTGTCAATGATTAGAAAATTGTACACTGTCTAGTGCACATGGAGATGTGGTGAAGCCCACAACCTACCAATGTGAGTGATGGCTGGTTTAGGTACTCTAGAAAGCAATATGGCAAGACCTGTTCTAATTTTATACATACACATAGAGGCATGCCATCACCACCACCACCACCACCACCACCACCACCACCACCACCACCACACCTCTGTCGAATCTTCATCCTATTTTTATGGTCTAAACTATGGGTAGTAAAATAGCATCACAGAAATATAATATGGCACAAATTATTTTATATTTCCAATCCCAGCTACTTTGGTGGACATATTTGTGCATATGTGAGTGTGCATGTGTGCATATGGATGAACAGACACACAAAGTGTATATAGATGAAGCTAGAGTGGAAATCAAGGACTATCAGTGTTATTTTCTTAAAAATATAGTTACATTCTTACAAGGAAAGCCTGAAGCCTCCACTTGAAGCTGCTGCTGACCCTTCTTTGAGCTCATGTACACACTTCCCTTGCCTGCCTTTTCTAACAGCTGCCTGAACCCTAAATTCACTTGATTTCATATCCCTGCTATGCTGTCCTGCTCAGCATTATTCTCCCAATACCTTGTGCACACTGAGGATTGTGAATGAGGGGCATGAGTAGGCATGATCCTGACACAGATTAAGATACTATAGCTACCAAACAGCCTACATTCTTGTCAAACTAGAGAAAGAGTCCCCTTTTAAGTGAGCTCAAACTCTTTACATTCATAACAAGATGCAGAAGCAGGCACATATGGAATTGCTTTTTTGTCATATTTTGCTTGCTTGGAAAACAGTCAAAGAAAATAAAAGGAAAAAGTAAAGATGACAGAATCTAAGGTTTTTTTTTTTTTTTTTTTTTTTTTTTTTTTTTTTTTTGCTTTTCATAGAGCCATTTACTAAATGACACAGCCCAAGAATATAGGAGCCAATTTTCAAATATGGATCCCTCAGTCATCTCTCCCTACACAGCACAAGGAAAACCAGCAGCCCTTTTGTGCCAGTTTTAGGGATTTAGTCTGCTAATGAAGGCTTTCCAAATGGACAGATGCACGAATACTGTTTCATGGGCTGGGTACTAAAATCTAAACTCTGCTTGCAAAATTCAGGAGCAATGAAATTGTGTTGCAATGGCTCATTGGGGTGGGAGGGAGCATATGTAGCGTGGAGGACTTCTGCACATGAGCCCCATCCAGCCTACTTCTCTGCAAACACAGAGAACCCGAATTTGTCAGCTGAGAACGATGGATCTGTACTCTGCATGTAATGCTACCTCACTGCTGTTAAGCAACACATTTACATCTAAACAGCACAGTACAAGGATGATTCAGCTTATTAAAAAATGGAATTAAAGATAAATTTGTTTGGGTTCAAACAATTTTGAAATACATCCACAGTTTCTTTATAATATGCATTTTCCATGAACTTTTTGATCTCTGCTATTAACTGATAGGCAAATTTGTTAGGGAAGAATTAAATCCAGGATTACCATATTTGTACTACTATCCCAGTCTAAAATGTGGAGAAATTAGGAAATAATAAATGGTAAAACAACAAATATTTCAGAATTATAGTTAGAGGAGAGTTTTCAAAATCATATATATAAATAGATAGGTACTAATCTTCAAAACTCATCAAAACTCATTGCATTTAAAAACTAACAATTTTGTTAAGTTTTTGTATTTTTTTCATTCAACTAGACTTCATGAAGTACTTAGTAAGTGGCCAGCACCATGTTTAGTGATGTGTGTATGCTTACATGTACATGTGTGTTTGCATGTGATCATCATGTTTAATGTTATAACAGGCAAGCTTTTGGCACGTTTAGTTAAAAACATTCACACTTCTGAATCTCTTCTATCACCTCATTATTTTTTAAATATTCAGTCAAAATTTATCTAGAACTAATTATACCTATATTCAGTGAAAGTAAGAGACTGCAAGTGTTTGCTGCAGAACATGCAGTTAAAAACCCAAACATCTTACTCTATAAATACACACTGGTAAATTTACTACTGTGTACTGAGAAATAACATACAAAGTGATAAGAATATGTTAAAACATTGGAGTTAATAGTAGTATTTAGTTTTTAACTTCTCTCAGTGTGGCACAACATTTTATAATTACTTTTAAAAAATAAAAGCAATATGTTCTGCATAAGAGTCTTCCAACTGACTTGCTCACCACAAACCATGCCAAAACTTAAGGAGTTTAGTGAATGGGACGACTGTGCCCTGGAAAAGCCTAATTTCTCAACAAGCCAGATAGACGTCTACCATTAATACTGTTTCTGGATCACACAGGTTATTAGAAATTTTCCTGCTCAGTCTATTCAGAAAACAGTGACGTTTCAGGATCAAGAGTTGTGGTCATTGATTATGGTCTTATAAGTGTACACATAATAGAGTCTTTGTCAGTCAAGGGCTAATGTGAGACTTATCACAACAAGTGAAGTCTATAATTAGAATATGGAAGGTTTTTGTCTTCTAACTTTACTGAAGGGAGATGTATCATTCAATTTCAAACTCCAGGCTGAATAAAAAGTACCTTTAATGTGCAGATACGAGTGTATAAAGCAATAATTTGAACACCAGGTGGCAATTTGGTATCACACAGTAAGACAAAGATAGAGTAAGTAAATTATTGGGTTTCTGGTGAATATTCATGAGCATACAAGGGCATGCCAGGTAGAAGGTCTTGTTTTTCATCCATTTTTATTCATTACATCTTGTTCTAATTCATTTTCAGAGAGTGGTCAAGCAGACTGAAATTGAGCAGGACATCATCCTAAATATAGGGACTTGTCTTTCCTTTTTCCTCCCCTTTTTTTTTAAGTGTACCCAGCTATAAATTGTATATGGAAAAGTGTCTTCAATATATTTATCCCATCCTACTCCACACCTATCATGACTTCCTTTTGGCTCCTTTTCCACTGGGAAAGCAAGAAAAACTGTGTTGAACAAATTTCAGAATTTATTGGTGGACTGGAGCTGTCCTGTGGAAAGTAAGGGCAGAAAGTTCATCTCAATTTTAAGAAAAAGCAGACCAGTCACAGAACAGTCTAGGACAGGAATCCCATCATTCCTTCATTTGTGCTTTGCTCACTCATGTCATCATTCTTTCTCCCTCCTCCCTCTTCCCTTCTCCCTCCCCCTCCCCTTCCTCCTCCTCCTCCTTCTTCTTCTTCTTTTTTTTTTTTTTTAACTTTTATTTAATGAATATAAATTTCCAAAGTACAGCTTATGGATTACAATGGCTTCCCCCCCCATAACTTCCCTCCCACCCGCAACCCTCCCCTTTCCCTCTCCCTCCCCCCTTCCATTCACATCAAGATTCATTTTCAATTCTCTTTATATACACAAGATCAGTTTAGCATATATTAAGTAAAGATTTCAACAGTTTGCTCCCACACAGAAACATAAAGTGAAAAATACTGTTTGAGTACTAGTTATACATTAAATCACAATGCACAGCACACTAAGGTCAGAGATCCTACATGAGGAGTAAGTGCACAGTGACTCCTGTTGTTGACTTAACAAATTGACACTCTTGTTTATGGCATCAGTAATCACCCTAGGCTCTTGTCATGAGTCGCCAAGGCTATGGAAGCCTTTTGAGTTCACCAACTCTGATCATATTTAGACAAGGTCGTAGTCAAAGTGGAAGTTCTCTCCTCCCTTCAGAGAAAGGTACCTCCTTCTTTGATGACCCGTTCTTTTCACTGGGATCTCATTCGCGGAGATCTTTCATGTAGGCTTTTTTTTTTTTTTTCCAGAGTGTTTTGGCTTTCCATGCCTGAAATACTCTCATGGGCTTTTCAGCCAGATCCACGTGCCTTAAGGGCTGATTCTGAGGCCAGAGTGCTGTTTAGGACATCTGCCATTCTATGGGTCTGCTGTGTAGGCTTTTTTTTTTTTTTTCCAGAGTGTTTTGGCTTTCCATGCCTGAAATACTCTCATGGGCTTTTCAGCCAGATCCACGTGCCTTAAGGGCTGATTCTGAGGCCAGAGTGCTGTTTAGGACATCTGCCATTCTATGGGTCTGCTGTGTATCTCACTTCCCACGTTGGACCATTCTCTCCCTTTTTGATTCTATCAGCTAGTATTTGCAGACACTAGTCTTGTTTATGTGCTCCCTTTGGCTCTTAGTCCTATCATTATGATGAATTGTGAACAGAAATTGATCACCGGGACTAGTGAGATGGCATTGGTACATGCCACCTTGATGGGATTGAATTGGAATCCCCTGGTATGTTTCTAACTCTACCGTTTGAGGTAAGTCAGCTTGAGCATGTCCTGAATTGCACATCTCTTCCCTCTCTTACTCCCACTCTTACATTTAACAGCGATCACTTTTCAGTTAAGTTTTCACACTTGATTACAGTATTCAACCAAAAGTATTAAGTAGAACAGATAAACAAAAAAAAATACTAAGAGGGATAACGTATTAAGTTGTTCATCAACAGTCAGGTCAAGGGCTGATCAAGTCACCGTTTCTCATAGTGTTCATTTCACTTTAACAGGTTTCCCTTTTGGTGCTCAGTTATTTGTCACCGATCAGGGAGAACATATGGTATTTGTCCCTTTAGGACTGGCTTATTTCACTCAGCATAATGTTTTCCAAATTCCTAACAGGGATCACTTTTCAGTTAAAATTTACTCCTTCTTCTTCTCTCTCTCTCTCTCTCCCCTCTCCCCTTCTTTCTCTTTCTTTCTCTTTCTCAAAAAAACTAAGCATGTAGGGTCACTACCATTACAGCTTCATATCTGCCAGTAGTTGGCTGCAACCCCTGATTCCAAATTCTCAGTTAACTCTAAAGATTATCTTATTGGTCATATTTGGTCCTACTGTCTTCAGTTGTGAAAGATGTCTTCTCATCTTCCTGGTAAAGAAAAGAACAAGCTCTTAGACAATGAATTTTACTGTTTTAAATGTTAGGATATAAGCTCTATTCAAAGATGCCCTTACATTTACCAAGGAAAAAGAGAGAAAAGCCTAGGCAATATTAAATTCTCTCAAGTTTGTTCCCTACTATCCAGATGAGAGACTTGAACTGAGTTCCTATTCCCTGGCTTCAACTGGCCCAGACCCAGCCACCACAGGAATTTGGGAGTAAACTAGCAGATAGGAGTGAGCGAGCTATATATATATATATACATATATATATATATATATAGAGAGAGAGAGAGAGAGAGAGAGAGAGAAGCCCTCTCTGCTTGTCAAATACATAATTTATTCATATCACTTTTTCTGTACATACTGGCTTCTCTTCTTCCTTTGACTCTCCATTTGAAGTCATTTTAGATGAGTCTTCACTGGTCACCCAATCCATAAAAGTTTCTTCCTACACTCTTCTCTCACATATCACTTTCTTTACTAACTCTAAACCCAAACCTAAAGTCACCTTGCTTTTTAGAGATCCATTTATTTATACTCCACAGTTGAAAGAAAATACGTTTCCTCAATGCTTTTTCCTCATCACCAAAGAGTGCCTGTCAGAGCTGGCAGAAAATGAATATATCAAATGAACAAAAGAGTGTAAAACACTAATTAACATTGTCTTATTCAGAAATGGGAATTAAAGCAACCTTAGATCAAACAGCATCATTAGTATGGTCAAATTAAAAGTGGCATATTCAAAATGGGCCATTAAGGGCAGGTGCTCGTCCTACGGGTTAAGACGCCAGCTTGAACATTCACGTCCTGTATTAGATTGTTGTGGGGAGCAACTGGGAGCAACTCGGACTAGACTAAGTTACTGGAATTAAGACTTATTCTATGCATCTGCTCTCCCACAATATGGTGCTGGGAGAGGAGGAAACAGCTTCTACACAGCTGCCTCCAGTTCAACCAATAAACTGTAGGACCTGCTCCTGATTGGAGGAGAGCAGCATACTCGGCGTGTGGGTAGCAGAGTTGGGATTGGTGGAAGAGGACTATAAAGGAGGAGAGAGACAACATGCACCCGGAACATCTATCTGAAGGAACATCTGTGCAGCCCCCGAGAGAGCCGGCCGGCGGTGTGCCGCTCCCCCACAGAAGTGGGGAAAGTGGCAGGGGGAACCGCCCTTCCACGGAGGTGGAAGGGTCGGTAGCCAACCCGGGAAGAACCAGCAGCAAACCCGGGAAGGGCCGAGCAGACAAAAGAACAGCGCAGGGTCCTGTGTCATTCCTCCACGAAGCGGGGGGGAGCGACATAATGGTGCCATGACTCGGATAGGAAGCCTAGGCAGGGTTTAGTGTCGTTCCTCCGCGAAGACGGGGAGCAACATAATGGTGCCGTGACTCGGATAGGAAACCTATGCAGGGTTTAGTGTCGTTCCTCCATGAAGAGGGGGAGCGACATAATGGTGCCATGACTCGGATAGGAAACTTAGGAGGGAAGAAATGGGAAGAAGTGGGAAAATACTGGAAAGAGAGACTAGTAAAGAGCCTAGGGGAAAGCCGGACAGAAAAGGTGCCAGAAGAAGCTATCGAAAGCCTAGGCATAGACTTGGATACGGACTGTGGGAAAGAAGTTAGGATTGGACGTTAGGGTTGAAAGCGAAAGTGAAAACCTAGAAGAAACTTAGACTCGGATATGGACTGTGGGGAGAAGCCAGGAGAAATGAGAGGGGAATATTGTTGTTGGAAGAAAAGTTAGGGAAACATACCAGGTAGAGAAAAACATGTTAGGGAGAATGAAGCCGCGGGGGCAGGCCGAGGCGGAGACATAAGCCAGCTTGGGATTCTTCAAGTCAGCCCGGGGAGCAAAAGGCGAAAAACTAAAACCAGAGGCGGAGACGTGGGCCAGGTTGGAATCCATCAGATTAGCCTGGGGAGCAAAAGACGGGAAGCCAAACCGTAAGGCGGAAATGTAAGCTATGGGTTGAATTCGCCAGGTTAGCCCCGGGAACTTAGACTGAATACAGGTGGCGGAAACGTGAGCTAGGCTGTGTGATTCACGGAAGCCACCGCGTGCAGAGAGAGCACGGGGCGTGAATAGATAGGGATAGCAGGGCTGGCGCGAAGGGCGTGGAGACTGCTGAGCGCGCGAAGCCGAGCCGCGCAGAGCCGGGAAGCCACCGCGGGGGAGGCGCCGAGAAGCAGCCTCGGGGCGGGCGCTGGGAAGCCGCAGGGATAAGAGAAACAGAAGTTTAGAAGTAAAATGAGAGAAATAGGAATGCTGGTAGATAGAAGTAAAATAGGAGAAATAGGAATGCCCGGAGATAGAGAAATAGAGAAAAATAAGGCCTCCCCACAACATGGCAATGAGAGAGCTTGGATTCGGTCTGCCTGATTAGTAAGACGATAAGCACCTGTGGGCGGCTGCAGATCACCGAAGACAGGCACGTTATCAACACCAATAAGTCTCCCCACAATACGGCAATGAGAAGGCTTGGATTCAGTTTGCCTGATTGCTAGGGCTTGTAAGCACCTGCAGGCAGTTCTAGCAGAGCAGAGCATGCGCTGCAGGGCACCGAACACAGGCACGCATCAGCGCCTAAAAACCTCCTCACAACATGGCGAAGAGAGGACCCGGATTCGGTTTGCCTGATTGATAGGGCTTGTAAGCACCTGTGGGCAACTCTAGCAAGCAGAGCAGAGTGTGTGCCGCGGGGCACCGAAGACAGGCGCGTATCAACGCCAAAAATAAAAAGAAAGGGGGATCTGTGGGGAGCAACTGGGAGCAACTCGGACTAGACTAAGTTACTGGAATTAAGACTTATTCTATGCATCTGCTCTCCCACAATATGGTGCTGGGAGAGGAGGAAACAGCTTCTACACAGCTGCCTCCAGTTCAACCAATAAACTGTAGGACCTGCTCCTGATTGGAGGAGAGCAGCATACTCGGCGTGTGGGTAGCAGAGTTGGGATTGGTGGAAGAGGACTATAAAGGAGGAGAGAGACAACATGCACCAGGAACATCTATCTGAAGGAACATCTGTGCAGCCCCCGAGAGAGCCGGCCGGCGGTGTGCCGCTCCCCCACAGAAGTGGGGAAAGTGGCAGGGGGAACCGCCCTTCCACGGAGGTGGAAGGGTCGGTAGCCAACCCGGGAAGAACCAGCAGCAAACCCGGGGAGGGCCGAGCAGATAAAAGAACAGCGCAGGGTCCTGTGTCGTTCCTCCACGAAGACGGGGAGCGACAGATTGTCAGGTCTGATACCTGGCTCTGGCTCCTGGCTGAGAGCATCAGTGAGAGCCTCAGTGCCTGGGTCCCCTGCCTTCCACATGGAGACCTGGACTGAGTTCCCCAGTCTGAACTTCAGCCTTTACCAAGCCAGGGCTTTTGTGGGCATTTGGGGAGTGAACCAGTGAATGAGAGCTCTCTTCTGCTCTTATTCTGTTTCTCTCTCTCTCTGAGCCTCTCAAAAATAAAGAAAAAAAAAGCCATAGTTTTCATAATCTCTCTGTGAACTAAGTCTGAGCTCTGGAAGAACAGATATTAAGAAAGAGCCTTTGGGATCCATGACTTCAGATATTGGTCAGCAGAGTGGAGTAGGGTATTACCTCACTTTCATATGAATCGGCAAAAAGAAATTCAGTTAAAAGGTGTTGCTTCTGAAGAAAAGTTTGGGGATTGCCCTAAAAGTAAAACATAAAATGATAACTCAGTAATTCCACTCCTAGTTATACAAGGATATTTCAAAAAGTTCAGGGAAAATGCAATTACAAGATAACTTAATTTTGCTAAAAAATTTTGTTTGAAATCTATTCATAGTTTTAATTATATACAATTTCTATTGAGTTTTTGAAGGATCCTCATATCCATGGAATTCAAAAATTTTTGCACAAAGAATACTTTTTATTTCAACTAATCCATGAACTCCTCACATACCCCAAAGAATTGAAAACAGGGGCTCAAATAGATAATCGGAGGTCAATGTGAAAAAAAACACCACATGTTGTCAACAGATGGATGGATAAGAAAATGTGATATATGGAATATTAGCCATAAATGGAATGAATTTCTAATACATGTTGCAATATTGATGAGTCTTGAGTAATTTAGGATACCTTAACAACTCCAGACATAAAGGTATAAATATATGTTTCCATTTATGTGAAATATCTAGTATAGAAAACTGATCGGAATAGAAAGTAGGTTGGAAGTTTCCTGGGGTTAGGGAATTTTCGCCTAATGATTACAGTCACTATGTGACAGTGAAGGAGAAGCCACCTGTCCCAAGGCCTATATTGGGAAACAGATTTGTAAAACACATTGTCCTTCATAAATGATTGGCACCCAGATTTAGAAATAATTCTTAAAACTCAATGAGAAAACAGTTCTGTTATAAATTTGGTAAAATATCTGAACAAAAACCTTACCAAGGAAGATATGAAGATGGAAAATTAGTATGTGGAAGGAGCTCAATATCATACATCATCAGAAAATTGCAAATAAAAGTAGCTACACATCTGTTACAATGACTAAAATCTAAAACACTGACAATATCAAATAGTGCAAAGATTGTAAAACAACAGAAACTCATACCCATTGCTGCCGGGAATGCAAAGTGATTTGGAAGGCAGCAGATCAGTTTCTTATGATATGAAACAATCTAGCAAACACACTCCTTATTATTCATCCACTTGAGTATAAAACTTATTTCCACACAAAGACTTGCATATGGATATTTAAAGTAGTTTTCATAACTGCCAAAGTTGGAAAGAAATAAGATATTCTTAAGCAGGTGAATGAATTAATACACATTGTATATTCATATAATGGAACAGTTTTAAGCCATAAAAAGAAATGAAAAAATAAAAAGAGATGGACCTAACAGACATATATAGAACATTCCACCCAACAGCAATAGAACACACACTGTTCTCAGACAAAGAACATTCTTCAGAATAGATCATAGTGTTAGGGCACAAAACAACTCTTCACGTCTTTGAGATTAAGGTCTTGTCAAGCATCTTTTATGACCATGATGCTCTGAAACTAGCAATCAATAACAGAAGGGGAAAAGATAAATTCACAAATACATGGAAGTTAAGCAACATGTTATTGAACAACCAACATATCAAAGGGAAATTTTAAAGTATTTTGAAAGAAATAAAAGTGACAACACAACTTATCTAGACTTAGATGCAAAAGCAGATCTAGAAGGGACATTTAGAATGACAAGTGCATTCATGAAGAAAAAAGAAAATCCCAAACAAATAATAACATCGCACTTTAAGAAACTAGAACAAGGAAAAACAAACTACACCCAAGTAGTAGAATAAGGGAAATAAAATGATTAGAGTGGAAATAAACAAAGTAGACAAGAGAAAGACAACAGAAAAAATCAACAAAACTAAGATTCTTTATATTTTAAATAAAGTGACAAAGCTTTAGTTATATTAACCTTTAGTGCTATAACAAAAAGACATAAATAAATACAATCAAAAAATGAAGAGAAGATGTTACAATGGATACCACAGAAATACCAAGGATCATAAGACAGTACTGTGAATAACTATGCACAAAAATTGTACAACCTAGAATTAATGGATAAAATACTCAAAGCATGACAAATCAAATCTGAATCATAAATTCATAGAAAATCTGAATGGAATAAGTTCATTGAAACAATAATCACATATGTCCTGAGGTCTTATGGCTTCACGAGTGAATTATGTCAAACATTTAAAGAAATATTAGCACCAATTTTTCTGATATCCAAAATTTGATTTTGAAGGAATAATTCCAGATTCATTTTATGAGGCCATCATTACACTGCTACCAAAGCCAGACAAGGATACCACAAGAAAAGAAAATTATATGCCAATATCCCAGGTAAAATTAAATGTAAAAATTCTCAACAAATACTGGCAAACTGGATTTATCAATACATTAAGAACACCAAACATCAAATTCAAGTGGGACTTACCACTAGGATGCAAGGACGGTTAAACATATGCAAATCAATAAATATACCACATTAATGTGGTAAAGAATAAAATCACATGACAATTTCAACATATAAAGAAAAATCATTTGATAAGTTCAATCCACTCACGATTAAAATTGTCAACAAATTGTGTATAGAAGGAACGTTTCTCAACATAAACGTCATACAGGACAAACTGTAATGGCAAACTCGGTGCTGTTATGTGAGTTTGCCCCAACCAGAGGTCTGGGAGTCAGCACCTTGGATTGGTAATGAGCTTCTCAGGGAGGGCACACCCAGGGAACATGAGTCACACCATCTGAAACTTTCTAGTGAGCTCCAGACTTCAGCAAGGGAGGACCAAAGTGACAGAACATGAGAAGGCTATTACTAAACACATGAGAGGATGCACTGAAAAATCTGTAGAAGACTTTAGGGAGAGCTGGGGATGCAATTCTGATTATGTTCATTAATGCGACCCAATTTATTCCTATATGAGGAGTTACAGAAACATCAGAATGCATTCACTATAGATTTTCTTTCTTCCTTATTCCAAAGACTACTTGACTCAACTCCTTGACTATTGCTAAGGCCCTACTATTTTCAGTGTCTCAAAATCAACACCTTGACAAGAACCTGTATTCCACATTTCTCTCATCCTCTCATATCCAACAATCCCTGAATATGCAGATTCTTCTTCTCAGTGTCATTTGCATTCATTTTCCTTTCCACATTTGTTACAGGTTTTTATTACACTCCCTTTGTTTATAGTAAAAATGTTTACCTTTCTCCCTAGTCTAGCTTCTTCACCTTTATCTCTCTTATGCACAGTGTTGCCAAAGTTGTTTCTTACCATACTTGTATATCTCCAAGATTTTCATCAGTTGAAAGTACATTTGTCATCCATAATCACCTGATACCTCCCTCTGGAATTCAAGGACCTCTACAACGTAGTCACCAATTTGTTACATACATATTAGCAATCAACATCTGATTATTAAGAAGGATTGAGGGGCTAACATTTCTGCCATCTGCAACACCAGCATCCCATATGGTCACTGGTTCAAATCTCCACTGCTCCACTTCCTATCCAGATTCCTAGAAAAGCAACAGAAGATGGTGCAAGTCCATGGGCCCCTGCACCCATGTGGGAGACCTGGGCGAAGCTCTTGGCTCCTGGCTTTGGTCTGGCCCAGTCCAGTTGTTGTAGCCATTTGAGAAATGAATCAGCAGATGGAACCTATCTTCCTTCCTTCCTTCCTTCCTTCCTTCCTTCCTTCCTTCCTTCCTTCCTTCCTTTCTTCCTTTCTTCCTTTCTTCCTTTTCCTTCTTTCTTTCTTTTCTTCTCTCTCTCTCTCTCTCTCACACACACACACACACTCCCTCCCTTCCTCTCCCTCTCCCTCTCCCTCTCCCTCTCCCTCTCCCTCTCCCTCTAGCTCTTCCTTTCAAATAAATAGTTAAATCTTAAAAAACAAAAAACCGAGCAGAGGAATAAGCCCAAACACGATGCAAGCTTGACAAATCCTTGACCAACCCATCAGAGAAATCTCCAGGGAGTATTACCATTAAATCCCTCTTCATACCCCCAACCACCCACTTTAGGAATGGCTATGATATGGGACAAACTAATTCTCCATACCAGAGGTGCCTTTGAAGGAGCCAACTGGTGGATTCTGTAATTTACTATTTTTCTTTTTTCTTAAGGTTTATTTATTTATTTGAAAGTCAGAGTTACACAGAAAGAGAAGGCGAGACAGAGAGATAGACAGGTCTTCCATCAGCTGGTTCATTCCCCAATTGGCCTCAATGGCTGGAGCTGTGCCAATCGGAAGGCAGGAGCCAGGAGTTTCTTTCAGGTCTCCCATGGGTGCAGGAGCCAAAGGATTTGAGCCATCTTCTACTGCTTTCCCAGGCCATAGCAGAGAGCTGGATTGGAAGTGGAGCAGCTGGGTCTCAAACCAGCATCCATATGGGATGCCGGCACTGCAGGCGACAGCTTAACCCGCTACGCCACAGTGCTGGGCTTATGGGTGCAGTATCAATAGAGAATCTTCTTGTCTACCACAATGAACATTCCCAACACTTTCTCGTTTCTTAAGATTTAGTCTCCTAAAATCACTCTCTCTATCTTTGCTTTTACAACTTCTTTTAATAATTATGATCCCCACTACCTGCATTCCTTTCAATGACTTACCATCAACCAATACTCACCTTAAATATTGCCCCTTACATGTATGTTTTCTGAAACTTTTACTCAAATATGATATCATTTCTGCTGATATCTTTATTCACATTGCCAATAACATTGCTTTTAAGGATTACTATCCTTCTTTTACTCATTTCTCTGAACTCATGAAAGTGTTTTGCAGATCCTACACGAAATTCACTTTTGCAACTCTTGAAGAATCTGGTATAGTACCTTTATATGGTAGAACATCAATAAACAGTTTATGGATTGAACATATGCAGCCAAGTAAGAATTTCCCTTGCAAAGTAGAGAAGAAGCATGGAATAGTGAATATTGAACAGGGAAATATCAAACACTAACTTCTTAGTGTGCCACTAAAATTTCATTTAAAACTTCTTAAGTTTCAGGTTGAAAGTTCAAAACAGGGCTTCATTCAATCTCTTGTCTTATTTCTACCCTTGAGATCTGTAGGCAAATAGAAGCCAAAACATTACTGATGTCAAAGCTGAATTTCAGGATGCTACTAAGGTTGACATGGGTTTCCCAACTCTTCCTTAATTAAAGGCATGTATGCTTAATTTTTGGCTAAGAATCTAGAACTGGTGATGCTGGAGTGAAAATCCTGAGTAAGCCTAGTACAGGAGCAAGGGAAGGGAGTGGGCAGAAAGATCAGAAATTTGTCTTTCAAAAGAGCTCCCATTCCCATAGAATCGTGGAAGGAAGAAGAAAAGCAGGCAACAGTGTGTGACTTTCATATAGCAGGAATCATGTTCTAAGTGATTTATAAACTGGCCCTCAAGGAAATCCCAAGAACATTTTCCAGAGACTTTGAACATAAGTCTATTATTGGAAGAAGTATAGATTTAATGGCATTCATTTTAAGAATAAAGTAAGCTATATTTAGGGGAGAAACAGTTTTATAACTTTTGAGAAATGCTTTTCTTTTTTTTAAATTTTTTTTTCTGGAGTATCCTTTTATTTAATGAATATAAATTTCCAAAGTACAGCTTATGGATTACAAAGGCTTCCCCCCCCCATAACGTCCCTCCCACCCACAACCCTCCCCTTTCCCACTCCCTCTTCCCTTCCATTCACATCAAGATTCATTTTCGATTCTCTTTGTATACAGAAGATCAGTTTAGCATATATTAAGTAAAGATTTCAACAGTTTGCTCCCACACAGAAACATAAAGTGAAAAATACTGTTTCAGTACTAGTTATAGCATTAAATCTCAATGTACAGCACACTAAGGACAAAGATCCTACATGAGGAGTAAGTGCACAGTGACTCCTGTCGTTGACTTAACAAATTGACACTCTTGTTTATGGCATCAGTAACTGTGATTGCTCGGGCAGCCATCATGGTGCAGTTCTTTAAGATTTCCTTGGGACACTCATAGCCATAAAAAAGTCCTGGTTTAAGTCCTGACTCCCCTGGTGCAGATCCAACTTCCTGTGCCAGTGAAAGTCTCAGCAGATGGCCCAAGTACTTGGGTCCCTAGCACTCACACGGAGACCAGGGAGGAGTTCCCGGCTCCTGGCTTCATCCTGTTTCAGACATCTAAGAAGTGAACTAGCAAATGGAAGATATCTCTCTCTCTTTCTCTCTCTCTCTCTCTCTCTCTCTCTCTCTCTCTCCTGTCACTCTGCCCTTAAAAACAAATAAATGAAACTTTTTGTAAAAATGTGATACTGGACCAATAATATCAATACACTGGGAACTTGCTAAGGATGTGAATTACCAGACCCACTACTACACCTAGTGAATTACACACTATGTTGACCACACAATCTAGGTGATGGTGAAGTGGAAAGTTCCTTTACAACTACACGACTTCTTTTTTCTGCAGAATCTTCTTGGATTATGTAAATTATCTAATCTGTATCTAGTATGTCTCAGTAAAAGCTAGTTTGAAATGAAAAAAGTAGGATGGCTCCTTGTGCTAATCTTTTCCTTTTTTTAAGTATGCAAAGCAAGCATTTTTAATGGGAAAAAAACATTAATTACCATTCTATAGGAACAGCTGCCTATCGCCCAGGGAGCCTTCTGTTTAGAAAAGTAGGATGCCACAGCAGAATAAGTGCATTGTTTATTCAGGGGTGAGTACAGGAACCACTTGCTGGTGCATTTCTACATGAATTATATTTGTTTATAATATTAATCAATCAACAGCATTAAATATTTCACTTCCCTGCGAACACTAGCGAAAACTACTTCATCATAGGGAAAAGTTAGATAAGGACAGGAAGGTTGGAAAATTACACACAGTGCTCAAACTGATGAAATTTCTAAATATTTTAACATCGAAAGATAAATGAGCCAATATGATGCTAGACAGAGGCATATTTCATTGAGCTACTTAATAGGCAGTGCCTTCACCTAAACCTGTGATATTATTAGATTTCATAAATTAAGTGGATTAGGATTGGTAAAATACTCCAACATGTCTCTTTACATCATAACCTTGTTCATCTTTTCTTTTTCTCTTTTCATTTTTAAGATATAACCTAGTTCAGCTGCTCTGTATGTCTAGGGAGCTAGATAATAATACTTAAGAATGATATCTTTTAGATTTTCTATTAGAGTTTGTTTCTGTATTGCTTGTTGAAAGGAAATATTTTATTGCATTTCTACATTTATGAGTTTGTCATTCAAAACTAATTCTAAACTTTGATACATAAGCATCAATGCAATCTCATTACATCACAACATGACAATTGGAAGGAGACACATGCTGCTAATAGGTAACCCCAGGTACCCACAAGGACCTGGGTTTAATACTAACGCTAGGCCGGCGCCGCGGCTCACTAGGCTAATCCTCCGCCTGCGGTGCAAGCACACCTGGTTCTAGCCCCGGTCTGGGGCGCCGGATTCTGTCCCAGTTGCTCCTCTTCCAGGCCAACTCTCTGCTGCGGCCCAGGAGTGCAGTGGAGGATGGCCCAAGTCCTTGGGTCCTGCACCCGCATGGGAGACCAGGAGAAGTACCTGGCTCCTGGCTTCGGAGCAGGCCACAGCGCGCCGGCCGCAGCAGCCATTATGGGGTGACCCAACGGCAAAGGAAGACCTTTCTCTCTGTCTCTCTCTCTCACTGTCCACTCTGCCTGTCAAAAAAAATATATATATATTAGATAAAACTGAGAGATATTCACCAAAATAACTGACTAGAACTCATCAAAAACATCAAGGTCAGGAAAGACAAAGAAAGAAAACTGCTTCAGATTGGAGGAGACTAAGAAGATACAACACAGGCAAAGGATTAGAAAAATGTAAATGTTATAACATTATTAACAACCCAACATTGGTTGCAATAATTGTCCCATTGATCTGTAAGTTGTTAGCACAAGAGGAACTATGTAAAAGATACATAAACTATCTGTGGTATATTTGTAATATTTTAGAAAATCTAAAATTCCAAAAAAATTTAAAAGATCACATCTACAATACCGTATATGCTTTTATAGGCATAGATTGTTTCTGTAGGCACAGAAAACTATGTGCCTCTAGGAAGTGGACAGAGGACTTGGGATTATCAGGAAAAATGAATGCTGCTTTCCCATTGTATGTTCTCTTTAATATTTTTTACTGTGGCATATATACTGTTTTAAATCAAAATTACTAAACAGAAAGCAAAGAAGCACAGATGTTGTCTATCAACATTATTTTGCAGTCTCCTTAACATAAAAATATCAACTTTAATAATACCTTGCTTGGCCACTAATGATTATTTCAATACCTTTATAAAAATCAAAATGAAAACTCATCTAAACTATTACTCTGGAAAAAAATGTAAAAATGATAATATAAGAATAAAGTTTTGAAATATGAATAAAATATGAAGATATAAAGAAAATATGATATTCTTTTTATTTTGAATACAATTGAAACCGATTTCCCAACATACAATGTGAATGCCATGAACTGTACTCATTCGATCTGAAGTTACTGTTATTTTTAGGAAATCTGATAAAAGTTCTCTAACTACACACATGAAATCAAAGTAGGCATGCAGGCTATGAGAACACGTGCCCCACTGAGGACCTAATCCTATGTAACTTAAAGTTTTCATTTTTGAATTTTCTCCCTAATATAGTATAATCCCTGGCATAAATATTTCTTGAGTTAATATATTTATATGAGTATAGTCGTATTTTGTGTGTTTAATCATCCAGTGTAATATAATCACTCTATGTATTGAATCATATAATTTTACCCTGCTGATAAACCCTACAAAGTCAATTTCTATAATCAAAAATTTACCAGAAAGATTTAAAAGCAGAAAGATTTTGCTGCAAATTCTTTCTGTACTAACCAATGTAGGGTTGAGAAGTGTGAAGTGTTTGTCTTTACTAGCATTTGTATCTTCTGCTTGCAGAAAATGAGATTAATCTGCATTGTACAGTTTACTTTTCAAAAACATATGTTATTACTTTTTCCAATACTACATAGTGATATTTTGTCTAGCAAATTGTGAGCCATCCCCAGTATCATTCTCTTCTAGCAGCTAATTTTCTAAAAAATAAGTTCTCAAGATAGGATTTGTTTGGAGTATAAGACAAAATCCAAGAGTGCTTTCATATTCTCTGTCACTTGTTGAATGAGGCTGAAGCATTATTCAATAATAAAGGAACAAATGGTGACAGGGTAAAAAAAAATGCCAGTACTGCACTTCAATGCTTGTTGTCAGTTATATATTTTCTTGAGCAATCTCTTGAAGAACATTGTTTTCTGTCTTGAGAAGTGAACCTCACGAGCTCTCTCCATAGCACAAGGAGCTCTAAAGCCCAAGGATAAGCTTCCATAATACGGGCGCTCAGAAATTGCAGAATGAACAACATGGGCTCAATTACATATTTCCCATCACAAAGTCTCCCACAAAAATCAATCTGCTCATGAATCCCTTTCTCTGAGCTTACTTTTCATTGTACTCTGGTTGGCTATGAAACATAGGATAATTCCCTTCTTTTTGCGCACGATAATTGTAAAAGGATCAGAAATGGAGGCTGCAGTGCTTTCAAAACAGGAAGCTCTGTGGACAAGTTCAGGAAAATGAATTCTTACTAACATGCCCACTTCAACTGTCCAAAGTAGGTTTGTGTTCATTTCGTAAGACTGTTGGGTCCAAAGATGCAATCGCAGCTGTGAGATATTATAATCCAGAGCTGTATAGCCTATTAGAATAGTAAGATCCAATTCTCTACTAACACGTTGTGAAGAGTTTTCTTTTAGGATTCACATAGTATGTCTTCAGCCGCATTCTATACACTTGACAATGGCAGGAACTCTGTCTAGTAAGTATAGCTCCTAATACTAACTAGGTGATCATAACATTGTTTCTTAATAAACATAAGCTTTTTGCAGAAAGGCACTGTATTCACCATATCTATTCATCATGACTACATTGTAGTTAGTGCTATATATGTCCTTATTTAAAAATTAAACTTCATTAATAGATAACAAATAAGTAAAGAAATGAATACTCAATCTTTGGATAAATCATCTCAGTTTTCATTGAGTCACCCTGACTTCCAGTTTAATACCTTAATTCTATTTTTTTAGAATAAATAATGAAAATAGCTATCATAAAGTAAAAGCTAGTTTTCAAAATTAATCTAATTCTAGAGACAATTTCATAAGTTTTAATAAAATCATATTTTATTCATTTCAATATAATATATACTTGGGAATAGAACACATCCGAAATCTTTCTATAAATACTAACTAATTTTCAAAGGTAAACACATGTGCCAGCATCCCCTTAGAAAGCCCAGAGTGCAATGGCCCAAGAGCTTGGAGCTATGCTACCCAGGCAGGTGACCAGGATGAAGTTCCTGGCTCTCAGTTTTGGCCTGGTCCAGACATGGATGTTGTCATTATTTGGGGGTTGAATCAGTGGATTCTGGTGGAAGATCTCTTTCTCTCTGTCTCTCTTCCTCTCTCTCTCTCTTTCTCTCTGTCACTCTACATTTCGTATAGGTAAAATACAATAAGAAAAAAAAGCTGAAAGTGAAGGCACTACAGAGTGGAACTACACCACAAGATCTATTCAAGATAGTGTTGGGGAGCTGGCACTGTGGCTCAGCAGGTTAAAGCCCCAGCCTTCCGGTGGGGGGGAGGGTGAGGGTGACACCACTATGCTGTATCAGGTAAAGCTGTTGTCTTCAACACTGATTTGAGTCCTGGCTGCTCCACTTCCCATCCAGCTCCCTGCTAATGCACCTGGGAAACCAGCGGAAAATGGCCCAAGTGCTTTGGCTCCTGTAAGTATGTGGGAGACCTGGAGGAAGCTCTTGGCTCCTGGTTGCAGATTGGCCCAGCTCTGGCTATTGCGGCCATTTGGGGAGTGATCTAGGCGATAGAAGTTTCTCTCTCTCTCTCTCTGTAATTCTGGATTTCAAATAAATATAAATCTTTTAAGAAAAATAGTATTGGGACTTGGCACAGAAGAGATTAAATCCACTTTGAAGTTCAGACAATGCTTCACAGCTTTGGGAGAATAACCCACTTTGAATAGGAGGATTAGAGAGAAAGGAACATTTTCATAAAAGATATTAGCTCCTACAGGCGCAGGGAGTATAAGGGGGAGAGGGACTCCAGGTGCACTGGCAGCCAGCTTGGCAGCCATATGGGATGTGGGACTATAGGGCACTGTTTCTCAAAGTGTGGTCCATGAGATCTCTGTGAGTCCTTGAAATGCTCCCCTGCAGAGAATTCATGAGACGAAAACCATTTCACAACACTAACCCATGATTTTCCCTTTTCACCAGGTTTGGAGTTTTACCAGTGCTGCCAAAGCAATAGTGAGAAAATTGTTGGTTCCTTAAAAATTAAGACTGTATCAACAAATTGTTAGCTGGGAATGGAATTCTTTGTGGCCATACACTCAGAGAAGAAAATAAATAAATAAAAATCCAGTTTCAGTTTCAGAATGTCCCCAGAGAAGCAGTTAAAGGTACTAATTTTATTATATCCTAATCCCCAAATACACGTCTCTATAATCTACTCTGGCAAAATTGGAAATAGGCATAAAATACTTCTGTCTACAGAAGCAAAACAATTATCTCAAAGAAAATTACTAGGATGACTGTTTGAGCTCTGAGTTGAAGTAGCTACTTTTTTCACAGAGCAATATTTTGGCTTTGAAAAAAACGACTGATGGACGAAGTATTATTATTCAGATTTTCTGTCTGGCAGACAGTTTTCAATAGGAATGAAATAAGTTTGCTTCTTAAAATTTTTATTTATTTATTTTCATTTTATTTGAAAGGCAGAGAGACAGAAACAGACAGATGCAGAGATTTTCCACCTGCTTGATCACTATCCAAATGCATGCAACAGCCAGGGTGGGGCCTGGCCAATGCCAATGTCCCAGAACACCACCTGGGGCTCACAAGTAAGCAGCAGGAGCCCATGTACTTCCTGAGTCCCAGTATGTACATTGGCAGGAAGCTGGATTAAAAATGCAGCAGCCAGGATTTGAACCAGTCATTCTCACGTGGGATACTAGTATCCCTGGTGGCACTTTAACTGCTATAGAAAGGTCAGTCTACTACTTTAAAGAAAACAACTGACAGTGAATGTTGCCAATGAGAAACCCTTAATCTTCCAATAAAAATTAGAATTTTTGAAATTCATACTTAATATTGTGAGTTTGATTGCTTCCAGGTCTTTTCTGATGAGATTGGCTATTATATGAATGAGTGTGTGTGTCTTCAAGTACATAAACCAGCATTTTCCAAATGATCAATGTGTGATGTTAGAAAATCACTCATAGATAAAAGATCAATTCAAAATGCAAAATAAATCTTTGCATTTTAATATAATAGAGTAAGAACAGATACTGATGTATTTTCTTGTTGTATATTGCAATTAACCATTAAGAAAATATGCATTTTGAAATAATATGAAAAATAATATCTACTGTATTCTGAAAATGTTATTAAAATTATGTTAATGTTTTCCACAATATGCCTTTTTATGATTGAATTTTCTTTAAATATTTTAAAGAAAATAATACATTACAACCAATTGAAATGTATCAGTGGATATAAGAATTCAACTACTTTCTTTTTTTTTAACTTTTATTTAGTAAATATAGATTTCCAAAGTATAGTTTATGGATTACAATGGCTTTCCTCCCCCATAACTTCCCTCCCACTTACACCCCTCCCATCTCCCGCCCCCTCTCCCATTCCATTCACATCAAGATTCATTTTCAATTATCTTTATATACAGAAGATCAATTTGGTATATATTAAGTAAATATTTCATCAGTTTGCACCCACACAGAAACACAAAGTATAAAATACTGTTTCAGTACTAGTTATAGCATTACTTCACATTGGACAACACATTAAGGACAGATCCCACATGAGGAGTAAGTACACAGTGACTCCTGTTGTTGACTTAACAATTTGACACTCTTGTTTATGGCGTCAGTAATCTCCTTAGCCTCTAGTCATGAGTTGCCAAGGCTATGGAAGCCTTTTGAGTTTGCCAATTTCGATCTTACTCAGACAGGGTCATAGTCAAAGTGGAAGTTCTCTCCTCCCTTCAGAGAAAGGTACCTCCTTCTTTGATGACCTGTTCTTTCCACTGAGATCTCACTCGCAGTGATCTTTCATTTAGATGTGTGTGTGTTTGTTTGTTTGTTTGCCAGAGTGTCTTGGCTTTCCATGCCTGAAATACTCTCATGGGCTCTTCAGCCAGATCCGAATGCCTTAAGGGATGATTCTGAGGCCAGAGTGCTATTTAGGACATCTGCCATTCTATGAGTCAGCTGTGTATCCTGCTTCCCATGTTGGATTCATTCTCTCCCTTTTTGATTCTATCAGTTAGTATTAGCAGACACTAGTCTTGTTTGTGTGATCCCTTTGACTCTTAGACCTATCAGTGTGGTCAATTGTGAACTGAAATTGATCAGTTGGACTAGTGAAATGGCATTGGTACATGCCACCTTGATGGGATTGTATTGGAATCCCCTGGCACTTTTCTAACTCCACCATTTGGGGGAAGTCCAATTGAGCATGTCCCAAATTGTACATCTCCTCCCTCTCTTATGCCCACTGTTAAATTTAACAGGGATCACTTTTCAGTTAAATTTAAACACCTAAGAATAACAGTGTGTTAATTACAGAGTTCAACCAATAGTACTAGAACAAAAAAAAGTACTAAAATGATAAAGTATTACATAGTACACCAACAGTCAGAACAAGGGTTGATCAAGTCACTGTTTCTCATAGTGTTCATTTCACTTCAACAGGTTTCCCCTTTAAAAGCTGTCTGCAAATTAATGTTTATTGCAGCTCAATTCACAATAGCTAAGACCTGGAACCAACCAAAATGCCCATCAACAGTAGACTGGATAAATTATGGGACATGTACTCTATAGAATACTATACTGTAGTCAAAAACAATGAAATCCAGTCATTCGCAACAAAATGGAGGAATCTGGAGCACATCATGCTGAGTGAATTAAGCCAGTCCCAAAGGGGAAAATATCATATGTTCTCCCTGATTGGTGACAACTAACTGAGAATTCAACTGCTTTCTATTT